>NC_064577.1:21771200-22098200 GCF_937001465.1 Orcinus orca
GTGTTGTTTCATGAGGATCTGGTGGGTCATGTTGCACTCTCTCCCTCCACCTTTTCTTTGTCTACACTATTTTATTTATCAGAATACTTTTTTCAAATTGTGTTATTTAGCAATAGACTTGAATTCAGAGACTTCCAATGATAAAGTAATAAATGAAGACACAGCTATAGATGTGTTACTAACAATTATCTCAGATTGGGAAGAGCTGTTATAGTGTGAAAGGAAGACTTAACTTCCTCAAGTCCCTCACCTTGTCCTCTCGTCACACCTGCTGTGTGCATCCTTAACTCTTAACCTGTTTGTTCATCTGCTTTTTCTGCTTCTGTGCTCGTGAACCAGTGAGGGAAAATCAAATCATTGGTTGAACTAGTGCCACTGGAAACTCATGCTTTCTGATCTCAGGGAACCTGTGGGGTGCCTCCCCATTTCTTTTGTACGTGCCTGGCTCCCTTTGCCCAGTTTTCTCAGCAGCTCTTCTGATGCCTGCTTACCTTCTACCTGTTACTCTTACGATCAGGGGATGACCTTGCCTTAGAGTGAAATTCATCAGGATTTCACGCTCTTAACTCAGAACTTTAGTCCTCACACTTTTCCTGTGTCCTTGAACATCCTTCTATATCACCGATCTCAGAGGAAGAGTTTCCATTAAGACTTATCTCTCCTCTTCTGGTCACCTCACAGAACTTGTCCCTTCTCTTCATTTATCTTCAGATTCTTTCCAGCTACTCGTTCTTCCTCCTCAGCCTGTACGTAAATTGATTGATAGACTGTTTTTATAAAAGACACTTTATTTGGCCTTTATTTCCTTTATATAGCTACTGCCTAATTTCTCCTTTTTCCCCTCATCTCTTATTTGTCCCTTAACCAACACAGACTAGTATTAGGCCTTAACATTTCACTGAAACTGTTGAGCTCAAAGTGACCAGGGACTTCCCCGGCGGTCCAGTGGTTAGGACTCCGCACTTTCCCTGCCATGGGCCTGGGTTCGATCCCTGGTTAGGGAACTAAGATCCTGCAAGTGGTGCAGCCAAAGGAAAAAAAACAAAACAAAACAAAACTCAAAGTGACCAAATCTTATGAACATGCTTCAGTTGTAGCCTTACTTGACTTTTCTTTGGTATTTGGCACTATTTTCTACCTCTTTCTTCTTGACCATCTTGTTTCTTTTGGTTTCTTTGACACACATTTCTACTTATCACAACTCTTTCTACATGATCTTCTGTCTCTTTTATAATTTCCTGTCCACCCCTTCCCATCTGTCCCTAGGCCTTAAGTTGGGGTTTCCCAGGGTTCTGTCATGGTCCCATATAGCTCTCTCTGCATTCTGTGCTTTCTTACCGTAAACTAGTCCAATTCCACAATTTCCATTACTTGCTCCCTGATGGTGACTTCCAAATCTGTATCTGCAACCTCAGGCTGGCTTTAAGCAACTGTTCTCTGTATTCAGGTACTTATGCCTCATAAGCAGCCCTGACTCACAGTTTATACAACTGGAAGGGCTCAGTACCCACTGGAGGAGCTGCAGTGCCAATTAGGCAGCCAGGGGAGCTTGCTGATAGAGTAAGAGGGAAGCAGCAGTGAGAGTAGGCGTCCTGTGTGTTTGGGAACGGGTGCAGAGAGAAAGCAGAGGGCGTGGGGGGCGGTACAACAGCAGCACCGGTAGTCAGAGGGCCAGGGTTAGGGTTAGGACAGACCCAACCGGGAGAGTCTTAGATGCTGTCAGAGCAGCTGAAGCCAAGACAGCCAAACGTCTCTCACGTCCTTCTTTAAAATTTTCTGTTGTGGTCTTTCCCTGTTAGGGGACTAGGCAACCTGATAGACATGTTTCATTTTCTTTTCCACCCTGATGCTTCGTCCTGGGGCCTAGGGGGAAAATGTCCTAGCTCTCCTTGACTCAGGATTAAGAGGAAAGCAATAGAGGAGAATCTAATTCTGATAATATTAGAGTCAGACTCCTTCAGACTTTACAGTCATCTCCCCTGCTTAGCCTGTTGTAGTATCGTAGAGGAGCACAGTCTTGATCTAAATTTCTGCGACACTGGCCCAGCTTCTTGTCCAGCTCAAAGTCAGAAGTGAAGAAGGCAATTGAAACATCAGCTTATCCACAGACACAACCTTGACATCTAATCATGGTCACCCTCATGCAATCAGCGTGTGCCTGTCAACAGTATCTTCTGGAGAAAGGTGTATCTCAGCTGAAATGTCGCTTCAGTCATTAAAAAGATGAAGATTTATAGGGGAAAATGTTTGTTGATAAAGAGCCTTAATCAGGTTCTGAGACAGTTGAAGAGCAGGCATTGCAGTTGCCTGGGAAGACTGGGGCAGAGTTACCATCCATCTCATTTCATTTCTGAGATAATTTATACATACCCAGTAGTCTTCAGGGTCTTATTGGCCAGATTTAACCTTGGTCCATTTGAGCTAGACATGAGGATGCACTTGGGGCATGACTGGCACATCACAGCCATCTGTGGCAATAGCTTGGTTGCTGGGTTACCCCAGCTTCAATGCAGGAACAAACTGCTTGTTCTGTCTTCTTGAGAGTGGTCAGTTTCATGTCACTTAAGATCAGACTTGTGTTTCAGAAGGATGACAGCACTCCCTAGCTTAAAAACCTTTGGTAGCTTGCCACAGTTTACAGGATTAAGAACATGTTTATTCTCAGTATTGACTCATTCAGGGTCTCGTGTAATTGGGCTTCTGCAGTTTCATCTGATTTCAAGAAGGGGAAGATTCGCATGTAAGTCCCGTTGTAGCTCTGTGTGCACAGAGCTTCTCGTCTCAAATCTGCTTCGGTGTATAAGCTGTTACCTTTATCTAGTATGTACTTCCCTCATACTAGATTAAAAAACTCCAGCTTTTTATGCAAGATTATCATTATCTCCATGAAGTCACCTTTAATTTTCTCAGGCTCCAGGATGTCATCTCACGTCCTCTTACAACACCTCTAATGTTATGTTTACACGTTGGTATCCTCTACTGGACTCTAAGCCAGAGCTTAGAGCTTAGCAGACTTGTTCTGTGAAAGGCCCGATACTAAATTTTCAGGCCTTGTGGGCCGTGTGGTTTCTGTTGCAGCCGCTCACCTCTGCCATTGTAGTGAGGAAGCAGCCGTAGACAGTGTGTCAACTTGCACAACTATGGCTGTGTTCCAGTAACACTTTATGCACAGAAATCCGGTGGACTGGAAGTGGCCTGGGGGTCGTAGTTTGCCAACCCCCGCTCTGCACTCCTGGGGGTACAGACTGAGTCTGTTTTTTTATCTCCAGCCCCAGGCACAGTGTCCTTGGTAGGCCCTCAGTAAGTGTTTGTTGAAGGAATAATGGCAAAAATTGACAGCCAAGCTTTTAATGCAAAGGTGATATAGTACTTTTTTTGTTGTTCACTTCAAAGTTATTTAGACTGAGACTTTTTTTATATTAATATAGATACGTTTGAGGAAGAGATGTATAAAAACAATAAAATCAGAAGGAAAGAACACATTTTAATGATTTATATCAGAAGGAAGTAAATGATTATCTTTCCAAGGAAGAAAGTGTGAAAATAAAAATAATGTTTTTAAAGGAATTAAAGTGGATATGCTAATAAAATAGTAGTATCTTTCCTTGTGACTCACATTTAATATGTGGGTTTTTTTCTGTTTCATCGTTCCTAATTTAAAGAATATTCCCTCGTTTGATTGTCAGAAAGTGATTTATTGGGCCCCCAGCGCTCCTGCTATTACAGATAAGAATGGATCATATCTTTTAGATGTGCTAGGGGTGGGAAAAGGTGGTGAACCACAGGACTTAGATCTTCCTCAGCTAAAAAATCCTTCTTCTTTTTTTTAGATGGATTTGGAATCAAATCCACAGAACAGAAGTCCTGAATCACGTCCTGGTGTTGTTTATCCCAAATTTCATCGCAAAGACAATCTCAACCCAAGACACATAAATCTCCCTGTTCCTGCTCCCCATGCGCAGTATGCAGTCCCCAGTCGCCATTTTCATCCACTTCCCCAGCTGCCAAGACCGCCGTTTGCAATTCCACAGCAGCACGCCTTGTCACATCAGCAGCAGAATAATTTGCCTGAACAGCCAAATCAAATGCCGCCCCCCCCGAATCAGGGAGTCCCGCAGCAGAATCCGCTGGGCCAGCCGCCGCCTCAGCTCTCTGCTGCCTGTCAGGCAGGCCCCAACAGTGCTTTTTTTAATACTCCGGTTTCTCATCGACCACAGTCCCCTCCTGCAGAGGCTGCACTTCCTGAGCAGCAGCCCCCTCCCATGCTGCAGGGGGGCCACAGTCCTCTGCGAGCCATTGCGCAGCCCGGCCCCATTCTTCCTTCACATCTGAATAACTTCACTGATGAGAACCCCCCAGGACTGCCTGTAGGAGAGGCTTTAGGTGAGTTCTCTGATCGCTGCTGGATGTGACAAATTCAGAGATGATTTACTCAGATGACATTGCTGTACAATATTTCTTGAGTCAGGATTGGTTCATTTCTTCAAATAACGCCAGCAAAAGAATCAATCGGTTAGCGTGGTAATCAGAATCTAGTTCCAAATGCTATATAATACTAAGCATCCAGCTGATGTCAGGTTATGTCGTAATGTAGGTAAGGAAGAATCATCATCATCACCATAACTTGAGTTACTGGCAAGTTAAGAAAACATATGCTTTTTCCAAAACTCAAATTGTAGCCATTTCTTTCTGGAGAATATCTGGTTGTAGAAACTCTTGAAAGAATTAACTTGAAACCCTAAATGCTGAAAACATAAACTTCGCACCAATGTTTCTACAGATCGTGTGCATGGGAGTGTGGCTCTGGAAGCATTACGGCAGCAGCAGGTGCGGTTACAGCAGTGGAGTGAGCATCACGCCTATCTCAGCCAGGGCAGTGTTCCTTACCCACACCATCACCATCCTCACCCTCACCCTCACCTCCAGCATCTTCCCCAGCCGCCCATTGGATTACATCAGCCACCAGTGAGAGCAGACTGGAAGCTCCCCAGCAGTGCCGAAGATGAAGCAGAAACAGCTGACTCAAGGTATCCCAGCAGACTGACACGAGCCCCTACTGTTGTCCTTCTTGAGTGGTGTCCTTTTAGCCTCAGACTGGAATATTGTCCCAAAGAAATTGGCTGCCGGCCTTCTAGGTACATTGCTCCACAGTTCTGTCGATTGACTCTAAAATGTAGAGCATCTTTTGAGAAGTAACTCTTCTGAAAATCTAGGCATGGACCACCCGCTGTGGCTCGTAAGTTAATGTGGCCTCTTGCTTTGCCGCCCTTCTGAAAGAAACGTACCATCGCTGTGTGTGGTTTTTTCATACTCAGTCATAATGCGAAGAGGACAGGATTAAATTAGAGGTTAAAAGTTAAAAATTATAAATTTATCATCAATATGTTTTTTTCTAGTAGCACGAAATTCTACCGTCTTTTAAGTATAGATGTTTGAGTGTTCAGTCCTCATTCTAAACTTGTTTTTATGGTGTCATGTGAATGCATTGAAGTGTTTCCTAATCCCTTCTGAATAAGATCCACCATTATGGTGACCTTTTATAGCCGTTAGTTGCCAAAGGCATGTAAAGACCAGGACAGCTGTTTTTACCACCAAGGGAAAAGAGAGAAATCAGATACTTGGGCGTATTTAGCGTCTTCAGTTCAGCACCTATGAGTGTTAATGCTTCCTGCTCTTGAGATGAATTAACGTTAGTTCTGATTAAGTAGTATGCTGTTGTTTGTAAAAATTACACATGTAGTTGATTAAGCTCTCCTTAATGTGATGAAGCTTTTCTTTTGTTTTCTCCTCCTCATATTTCATCATCCTTATGTAGGTTTCAAGACTTAATCAGAGAACTGTCTAATCGTGATCAAAGTGAAACACGGGAACTAGCTGAGATGCCGCCACCTCAATCAAGACTTTTGCAATATAGACAAATTCAGACCAGGAGCCCACCAGCAGTCCCCTCGCCACCGTCCAGTGCAGACCACAGTACCCACTTTTCCAACTTCAGTGACAGCAGCAGAGACCTCGAAGTAGCCAGCAACCCAGCATTTCCACAGCGCCTGCCGCCGCAGCTGTTCAATTCGCCTTTCTCGTTGCCGTCTGAACACCTCGCCCCTCCTCCCTTGAAATGCCTGGCACGTGATGGAGCATGGACTTTTGCCAACTTACAGCAGAATCGCCTGATGGGGCCGGGTTTTCCCTATGGCCTACCTCCACTGCCGCCCAGGCCACCGCAGACCCCTTTTGTGCACATGCAGAGCCATCAGCCTGCTGTCAGCCAAGAGCCCTTCCACCCGCTGTCGGCTCGCACGGTGTCGTCCTCTTCGCTCCCCAGCTTAGAAGAGGTAAAATGTCTTTCTTCTGCGCTTCTCCTTTCAGGATCGTTGATTGTGAAAAAGATCAATATTTGTTGGTTTGATGGTGACGGTGGACAGATCTTAACTATATTTAATAGTCTTGTAAAGATAATATTTTCTTGCAACTTGTTTATTTTTCAGCTTCATTTTAAAGAGTTGTTTATTTTTTTATTGAAGTCTAGTTGGTTTACAGTATTGTGTTAGTTTCAGGTGTACAGCAAAGTGATTCAGTTATATATATATATATTTTCAGGTTATTTTCCATTGTAGGTTATTATGAGATATTGAATACTATTCCCTGTTATACAGCAAATCTTTGTTGCTTATCTGTTTTATTTATAGTATTCTGTATCGGTTAATCCCATACTCCCAATTTATCCCTTCCCCCTCTCCCTTTCCCTTTTGGTAAACCATAAGTTTATTTTCTATGTCTATGTGTCTGTTTCTGTTTTGTGTATAGATTCATCTGTATTATTTTGTAGATTCCACATGTAAGTGGTACCATGGGATATTTGTCTTTCTCTGACTTACTTCACCTAGTATGATATTCTCTAGCTCCATCCATGTTGCTACAAATGGCAATATTTCATTCTTTTTTATGTCTGAGAAATATTTCATTGTGTGTATAGATGTGTGTGTATGTGTGTGTGTGTGCATGTATGTATGTGTATGTATGTATGTATGTGTGTATATATATATATACTGCATCTTCTTTATCCATTCATCTGTTGATTGACAGGTTGTTTCCGTGATTGACAGGTTGTTTCCGTGTCTTGGCTATTGTAAACAGTGCTGCTATGAACACTGGGGGTGCATGTATCTTTTCAAATTAGAGTATTTGTCTTTTCTGGATATATGCCCAGGAGTGAAATTGCTAAATCATATGGTAGCTCTATTTTTAGTTTCTTAAAGAACCTCCATACTGTTTTCCACAGTGGCTGCACCAACTTAAACATTCCCACAAACAGTGTGGGAGGGTAACTGTATCTCCACACCCTCTCCAGCATATTTATTATTTGTAGACTTTTTGATGATGGCCAATCTGACCAGTGTGAGGTGATACCTCACTGTGGGTTTGATTTGCATTTCTCTAATAATTAGCAATGTTGAGCATCTTCTCGTGTGCTTTTGGCCATCCGTATGTCTTCTTTAGAGAAGTGTCTGTTTAGGTCTTCTGCCCATTTTTTGATTGGGTTGTTTGTTTTCTTGATACTGAGTTGTATGAGTCATTTGTGTATTTTGGAAATTAACCCCTTGTTGGTCAGGTCGTTTGCAAATATTTTTTTTCCATTCCTTAGGTTGTCTTTTCGTTTTGTTGATGGTTTCCTTTGCTGTGCAAAAGCTTTTAAGTTTGATTAGGTCCCACTTGTTTATTTTTGCTTTTATTTCTTTCGCCTTGAGAGATTGGTCTGAGAATATACTGCTGTGGTTTATATTCAAAAATGTTTGGCTGTGTTCTCGTCTAGGAGTTGTTTGGTGCCATGTCTTATATTTAGGTCTTTAAACCATTTTGAGTATATTTTTGTGTATGGTGTGATGAGGGAGTGTTCTAATTTCATTGATTTACTTGAGGCTGTTCTTGGAACTTATTTTAATTTTCCCCTTTTATTACGCTAATTCAGGCTTTGTAGAATGGTCATTGTTACAACCTGAAGCCTTTTATTGCTGTTTTAGAACACTTAACATCTGACTGACTTGAGGAGGCTATTCGTTCAAGAAGCTTCATCCTGTCTGATCTGGGGAAATGGTTTTTAGTGGCTCATCTTTTTACTTACATTATATTTGTTAATTACAAATTTGTTCATTAAGGTTTTCCATAGATGTTGGTTTTCTCAGCCAGTGGTCAGTTGCAAGGGCTGTGCTCTTTCTCCTGTCGTTCATCCTGGTGTTTTCTTAGACTGGGGCAGTTAATACACAATGACACTGATTCCCAAATATCAGAATTTGCAGTCTTCAATGTAGAATTGACTCTGCTAAACTAAGCAATCCAGGGTAAACTGAATTATACTTCGGTATTGCTAAAGAGCATCTTTATGGACCTTCACTGATATAAAAATCTTAGTAATTCTAGGTTATAAAATTTCAAAAATGGTACATTCGGTGTGGACTATAAAAATGTTGTCTAGCTGTTCTTGTTAAGCTTACAGTGATTAAAGGTAAGAATGTGTAAAGCTCGTGTGGTCATTATCAATCACAGATGTCTTCTTAAAGCAGGGTAAACACTTTGAATTTTGAGATATGAAAAATATTTTTTTGACATTAGCTTCATTTTGTCAGTTCCTTAGTGATTTCTAAAGGCTTTAGAAATAATTTATTCATGTTTTGCAAATTTTCTGCTACAGATGCTGATTAAAAAGTCAAGTTTCATAGGGAAGCTTCTATATCTTATTTGTAGGGTTTTGGAGGTAATTTGTTCAAATTGTTCCAGTATTCATTGATTGGCTCATCATTGATTGGCTCATTCTTACCACATATAATTTGCAATATTTTCTCTCATTTTGTGGACTGTCTTTTCCCCCTCTTGAGAGTATCCTTTGATGCACAAAAGTTTTTAATTTAGATAAGGTCCAATTTATCTGTTTTCTCTTTGGTCGTTCTGCTTCTGGTGTCATGTCTAAGAAACTGTTGTCTAATCCAAGATCACAAAGATTTACATCTACCTTTCCTAGTTTTAGTTCTTACATTTAATTCTTTGATCCATTTTGAGTTAATTTTTGTACATTTTATGAGGTATGTGTCTAATTCATTATTTTGCATGTGGTTGTTCAGTTTTCTTTGCACTATTTATTGAAAAGACCATTCTTTCTCCATTTCATGGTCTTGGCAACCTTGTCAAAAAATCAACTGACCACAGACCTATGGGTTTATTTCTGGACTCTAAATTCTCTTCCTTGATCTATATATGTCCTTATGCAATACCATGCTGGCTTGTATACTGTAGCTTTGTAGTGAGTTCTGTATTTGGAAGTATGAGTCTTTGGTACTTGGTTTTTCTGTTTCAAGATTGTTTTGGCTATTCTGGGTCCCTTGAATTACCATATGGAATTTAGGGTTAGTTTGTCAGTTTTTGCAAAAAAAATCTAGCTGGGATTTTAAAAGGGATTGCATTAAATTTGTAGATTAACTTGGGAAGTATTGCCATCTTAACAATATAAAGTCTTCTGGTTCCTGAACATGGTACCTTTCCACTTATTTAGGTCTTTTAAAATTTCTTTCAACAGTATTTTGTAGTTTTCCAATTATAAGTCTTACACTTCTTTTGTTAAATTTATTCCAAAGTATCATATGATTTTTTGTGCTATGGTACATGGAATTGTTTTCTTAGTTTCATTTTTTGGATTGTTCACTGCTAGTGTTTAGAAGTGCAATTGATTGTATATCTGCAAACTTGCAGAACTCTTTATTAGCTCTAATAGATTTTTTTTGTGTGAATACCTTAGGATTTTTTATGTAGAAGATTTTTATGTAGAAGATAATGCAAATATAGTTTTGTTCTTTCCTTCCAATCTAGATGTCTTTTATTTCTTTTTCTTGCCTAATTGCCTGGCCAGAACTTCTAGTATAATGGCTAGGTTACATTGTTGGCAAAATTAGAGGAAGACAAGCATTTCTGGTGTGAGTTTTCCAAATTTCCTTCTGTTACTGATTTCTAATTTCACTCCATGTGGTTGGAGAACTTACTTTGTATAATTCTAATCTTTTAAAATTTATTGAGACTTGTTGTATGGCCTATCCTGGAGAATGTTTCCGGTACACTGGGGAAGAATGTATATCTTGCTCTTGTTGGGTGGCATGTTCTATAGATATGTTAGGTCTATTTGGTTTATATTGTTCAAATTTTCTCTTTCCTTTGGGTCTGCTGTCTAGGTTTTATATCCGTTATCAAAAGTAGGATGTTGAAGTCTCCAAATATTATTGTTAAATTGTGTAGTTCTCCTTTTAATTCTGTCAGTTTATGCTTCATGTATTTTGGGGTTCTGTCCTTAGGTTTACGTATGTTTATAATTGTTAAATCTCCTTGTCTACCTTTTATCATTATATGATATCCTTTCTCTCTCATAACAATTTTTGTCTTCAAGTATGTTTTTTTCTGATATTTGTATAGCCACCCTAGCTCTCTTTTGGTTACCATTTGCATGGAATGTCTTTTCTCATCCTTTTGCCTTTTGATTTTGTTGTCATTTGTTTAGTGATTTTTCTGAACTAATTTTTCAAATTTAAAGTTAATTTTTAAATTTTGAACTAATTTTTTAAAGTCAGTATTTGTTGTGTGTGGCCTCTGAAGTCTTCCTTCCGTGGGCTTCATGGCCAACCAGAGGTTTCCTTAACCACCCGTTCCAAAAACATTGCCCAGTTTTTGCAGAGGCACCTGTGTGTACGTGCGTTTGCGCACACCTTCCGTACTCGGCCAGGCAGTTTACATGCAGAGGCACCTGTGTGTACGTGCGTTTGCGCACACCTTCCGTACTCGGCCAGGCAGTTTACATGCAGAGGCACCTGTGTGTACGTGCGTTTGCGCACACCTTCCGTACTCGGCCAGGCAGTTTACATGCAGAGGCACCTGTGTGTACGTGCGTTTGCACACACCTTCCGTACTCGGCCAGGCAGTTTACACCTCTGCCTCAGCTTTAACTTCCTGCTTCTCCAGCCTCCAGATCAGCCAGAGGTGAGAACTTTTCTGGCCTTTCCTGAGCATGTGCACAGCATGTGTGTGGTCTTCTAGATTCCCAGGGAGGAACAGGTCGGAGCTATTCGAAGTCTTTATTCCCTAAAGTATCTTATAACCCAGCCTTTCCTCCAAAGCTTTTTGTTAGTCTGTTGTTTGGTCCAACTGCTATCCATTGCTTCAGGCAGCAGCAACTAAAACATCGGCCTTGTAAGTATTTTCAGTATGGCCCCTTCAGCACTGGTTGAGTTCTGAGTTAGATAAGAGTCAAGTGTTGTTTTGTACCAGACAGGTGAAAACAAATAATTACAGCTCTTTGACAGTGAGGCCCCTTCTGCTCTGATAGTAGTGCTGGAAACGCAGGGTCTTATTTTCAAGGCTACCACTCAGCTGGAGAAGCAGGGGCATGGGCCTGTGGGAAATGAAAATACTGCAAATCTTGCTCTTCTTACTGAAATTTTCTGGTTTCTCTTGATTAAGTGCTCCTCTGGTTGCTGCAAGCTTTAGTTTCCTAAATTCCAAGAAAGTTGATTGTGACGGTTTTTGTCAGTTTTTCCATCGCTTTTATGGAGTTCCCCGTTCCACCATTTTTCCTGATAACTCTTGTGATATTTTGATCTAACCAGTAGAATGAGTTCATAATGTTTGGGGGAAATAACATGCCACAGTTTTTATAAGGTTTTATAAAGTTTTGTACTTTGCTAAATAATGTTGGATACTGAATAGTGTACTTTTAATCATTGATCTATTTAAATGTTTCTTAGTTTTGGAATTTAAGTTCTCTGTACCTTCGCGCTCTTAACATTTGTTATTACTGTTTAGCTGTGAGTACATGAATAAGTACCTTCAATTGTCAGTGGGTTCTTAGAGTGCAATTACTTTTGCAAAAACATTTGGTCACCTTTGTTTTGATGCATGAGATTCACAAATGATGACTGACTTGCAACACTGAAGAAAATACCTTGACAAGGGAAATATTATTTTTACCACATTTACAGGATTTGACGTTTTCAGTACATTAGGATAACTTCTGTCTGTTATGTTGTACAAAACGATTTTGCATGAATCATCTCACAGAATGAATGGTTTATATGTTTGCTGTTTATTTCCAACCTTTTAAAATAATTTCCTTAACATTAACAATACAGAAAAATGTGTTATTTCCCTACCTACTGTTAATTCTTTCATTGCTAGAAACCTTGGTAGATGAAGCTTATGTTGGATGAAAACATCTAGATGTTAGCTTAACAGTTAACTTGAACAGATATGGTTTTTCATGTTGTGTTTCATTAGTTTTCTCTTTTTTTATAATAATTTTGATTTTCTTTTGACAAATGATATACCTGGTCAGCATGGAAAATGTGGAAGTTAGAGAAATTATTCCTCATTTCACTATACCAGGATAGCTCCTGTAATGTCGGGGAGGAAGAAATTTCCTCTACCCTTCTAGGTTCTTCTGGCTGGTCTGAGAATTAAATTGACATGAGACAGCTTAATAGGAGAAAATCAAACAAAGTTTAATATCATCTATACATGGGAGAGACCCAGGAAAACTGAGTAACTCACCAAAATGGTCAAAGCCCTCACCTTAAATACCATCTTCAGCTAAGACAGAAGGATGTGGGGTGGTGGTTGGAGTTCAGAGTGCAGGAAGGCAGTTGGATTGGAGACGGAAAGTCAAGTGTGTGGTTTGCTGGCAGTGCAGCCAGTGGGACCCAGAGAGGAATTTTAACAAACAGGCTTTTCTGGGTTCCTCCCTGTCTAGACACTTAGTTCGCACTATAGTGATCTCTGGTGACAGCTCCCTTCCTGGAACAGGTCCTCTATCTGGATTCTTTTAGGCAGTTAGCGGGAAGGTCAGAGGTTCTTCCTGAGTCTTTTGGGCCTTAAAAACAATCAGCCTAAATTAATCCTCAAGCCAGAGAGACATTTTGGGATAGCCAATTTTGTTCACCTACAGTAACAGATAGCTCTTCATAGCATTCACAGGTGAGAACATGTGGCTGTCATGGAGGGGTGTTACTTGTTGGAGACGTGAAACAATTTTTTTCCCTAATTGCTGTGCTCAGTTATATCGCCCCATCAAACCTTTCTTTCTACCAGGTCAGGATCCCTAAATGTGATCTTGATCCTATTCAGTGGCACTTTTTGCTACTTAAAATTTTTAGAGTCTTCTCATTTAGATGCTTCAGGCATCAATCCATGGATTTTCCGTACCTACCTCAAAAGCCCGGGCCCTCAGCTGCTTGCATGAAGCTAGGGCTCTGTGGTTTGGTTGTAGCGCCTGCACCCTCTCCCACTCTGGTTCTTTACTGATGTGATGAGAGAAGGAGAACAAAGAGCAGAGGTGCCTTCCTTACCTGGACCAGGTTACAGACCATTCCTGATTGGAAATAGATTGATAAATTGCTCCAATTTGATTTCACATTTCAGTGTAAGCTTGAGGTTATGATTTAATTTTCTCCAAATATTTAGCCAGTTGTTTTCATGCTCTTTATTAAATGATTGCATACTCACTAGATAGAATAGTAGTTTTCTTGTCAAATACTAAATTCTTTATAATACCACTGTATCACATTTGTGTTTCAACTCACTTCTGTTGGGGGAGGGGGAGATGAAATGCAAGGAGCAGCAATAGAAGTTATCTCTTGGCTTCTGAACGTCCAAGGATTCAGTTTCTAGTAATTTGGGCATGATCTGGGATTTTTTCAAGGGTAATTTTGATCTGAATAAGGTTTTTCATTTTGCATGATAACTTTACAATCTAATCTCTGAGTAAGATGCAGTTCTTCAGTATATACTGCAATCTGTTTCTGGACTTTCTATTTTTCTCCTCATCTGTCCATATGTTTCTGTACCAGAATTACACTGTTTTAATTTTTGAGACTTTCTGGTATTCTAATTTGATAGTGTGACGTCTCCCTTATTACTTTGTTTTTTTCTTCCAGTTTCGGTTTGGGGAGTGCCGGGGAAAAGAGGTTATTCTCTGGTTTTTCTACTAGAAGTTTAGAATACCTATGTGAACTCCTCTCCCCGAAACGGAAACAAAAACCTTTCTTAGGTTTTAATTTCACTTATATCAAATGGATAGCTTAAATTGGGGGAAATTTTGTCTTTACAAATATTTTAAACCTCTCATTTAGGAACTGTACAGTCTTCAATATTTAAAATTTTTTTTCCTTCTTCCCTCCTTCTCTTCCTTCTTTCTTTGTTTTCTGAGTGTTCCTCTGTAAAATTCTTACTAGTGTTTTCATTTCTGGTTAAATTTATTCTTAGGTTGAGTTTTCCTTGCTTTTTGTTTATGAACAGGACCTTTTTTTTTCCCCCATTATACTTTCCAGTTATTTTATCTTGAGAGATAAATCCTCATTCTTCTTAAGTGGAGATAGTTTTATCACGTTAAAAAACTTTTGTTTAACATAGAGCCAGCAGTGCAGAACACTGGTGCAGAGCAAAGCTTTTGCCATTTAAGAGGTACTTTGCCATGAAATAATAGTTTGATTAAAAGTCCTCACTAGTAATAAATGGAAAGTTCCTTTTAAAAGTGTCGTATTGTAAAAGTCTCCAAATAAGCATTTGGAGCTGCACATTTTTGTGCTGCGCTGGTGGTATTGTTGTAGTGGCCTTCTAACAAAAACGGAATTCTTGTAAGTCGCTCATTCTGATCAGCTTCCTATAAATCAGCATTTACTTATGCCGTCTTAGAGATGACGAGTAGGCCTCTGTGAGGTATCTGCTTTGAAATAGTTCTGTCTTATGTGTTGGCTTTTGAACAAAGACACTTTTTAACCCATCTGTTTATTTTCATTTTTTTCTTTCAAACAGCTAGTTTTGAGGTTAGTTTTCAAAACGATTTTCAGGAAGTACTTGTCCTTCAATACTCAGTGATTTCAATACTATTGTCTAATCATCCTCCCTCTTCCCCGCCAAGTCTCCTTCTATGGAGCAAGGTATTATGGTACAGATGTAGCTTGAAGATTATATTCTTGGCTGATCAACGTAGTCTGCCTCTTCTGACTTGAAAGGTGGATGCATGATGATAGGTCATGATTTATGTTGCATGACCAGGTAGTATTGCTGTCCTCTCAGAAGTGTCTTCTCAGATCGTCACTATGTGGTATCTAATACACCATCTAATGCATATGACAGAGACAGTGATCAACAAATTAATAAATTAGACCTGTAATTTAAGCATGAATATGCTTAAATTATCAAAGCTAATCATTTAAATGAGATGCTCTATTTTAATTAAAGGTTCTGGCACCATAGTTAATGAGACTTGGAATTTCCACCAGAGCATTTAGCTCTTCCTTAGTGATTAGCTTTGATAGTATAATTATAAATAGAGCCCTAATTCATTAAGTTGCTAACCTTTCCCCCAGTTACTTATTTATACATATACATGTGAATGGCTTGCTAACCTTATACATTAGAGGTGTACCTTATAAAACAGTGGTAAGCAGGTTATGAATTTTTCCTTAAACTGACAACAATCTTTAAAAATAGAAATTCATACATGAGTTTAGTCATTTAGCTTTTTCTTCTTAAATGGCTTTTGAAACTTTAGCATTACACTTTGATTTTTAGAAGGAGATATTAGCAGTGGACTTAGAAAATAATGATCATATGTTTAGCAACATAACAAATTCACAGTTTAAGCATGAAGAATGTTTATAAACACACAAACATATATGGAGTCCATACTGAACCCAGGACTAAGGATCTCCGGCAGAGGAGAATAAGCCTTTAAGGAATAAATAATGAAATTATTTAAGACCTGAGGACTCTAAAATTAAATTCTGCATGCCAGTCATTGATAGGGTTGCCATCTAGAAGTAAAGGAGCAATCTGCTCGGCAGGAGATGTGGGTAGAAAGAATAGTCTTCTCTTCAGGAAAAAAACTGAGAACTGGGCAAAGGCAACAGGAAACAAAAAGTGGTCAGGAAATAAGAAAAGAAGAAAGAAAATAAAAGGTGAAAAGTATATATATTGAACAGCCTAAGGGCCCACAGGACTGAAGTGTAGGTGGAAATAAAAGGGCGTTCTCTGTCAGAAATATATATGTATTTTTATAGGCAAGGGATCTTTTTCTCAAATTTTTGTTTGCGGGCCCTTCTCTTTCAGTGTACTTAATAGGAGTTTCCCTCTGTGGGGAGAAAATCTGAAATTTTAAATTCATTGCCCATAATGCATTCTATTGTAATCAGTTAGCATGCTCTCTATAGTTTTTTTAATTTAAATAACTTAAATAGGCTTGTATATGTCATAACACTTTAATTATTTTAGCAAATACATCAAATTGTTGATGGCTGTTAAGGTCGGTGATGGATGTTTGGACTTTTTAATAATAAAAAGTTAAAATATATTCTCGTTGACAAAGACTTTGATTTTTTGAAGGCTTTAAAGTAAAACTTGGAACTTTGGGATTAGTCAAGGCCTTGAGGATCACTTACTCTGACTCCTCCTTTTAAAAAGAAACTGAGGCAGTGAGATGTTGAAGGACTTAGAGCTCAAGCAGTTACTAATCACAGCAGAGCTGAGACTCCTGACCTCCGGTCTCGCGTTGTTTCTGGAGCATCACACTGTTGTTCCTATCCTTATGCCACAAATAAGGTTTACTCCGAGAAAGCAGGAAGTGATTGCAGTTACATGAAGTAGACGTGGCAGGTGGGTGGGTGAGGCCAGGGGTGAGACAAATCATGTTCTTGAGACCAAACAATTAAATCTTCAATTATATGAAGTTCTCCTTTGCGGAGAAGGGGGGGATGGTGGTGGAGAGAGAAGGAGATGGTTCATTTTAGAATTCCGTATCCTTAGAGCTATCCAGTTCTACCTACTAAATGTTTGACAGCTCAGGTAATTAACTTGGGGATCTCAAATATCAGAAGATTAACTATAAGGAATTTGTTTCTCAATGTTCTTTAAAAATTATAAACAGAATTCTCTGGCATTACCTTCTTTTTTGAAATTAATTATGATAACTGTGATTCTTCATAGTTGTAATTATTCTTCAGAGTTATCATAGCTATGAGTTGAAGGTAAACTTCCGTGCACTATTTTATTTATGTCAAGCTGGCGTATTTTCATCGTAAGAGGGATTGTGGTCTATAATTGACAACTTGACTGCTTCACATGCAAGAAGAGCTGACGAGCCGGAATGAGTCAAGGTAGCTCAAAATGTCACAGCAGTGAACCTGACATTTCTCTCTTAGATGTAATACTGCATTCCTTCTAGTATCTCCTCTATTACCTTGTGTTTGGATGTAGGAAAAGAACATCGCTTGGTGGGAAAATACTGTTTGCAGAGTGTAAGTGCCCTTGCCTGTGAAATGCTTTCAAATGGTATTTATCTTTATTTAGACCTAAATTGATTTTAATGCACTTTGGTACAAAGTCACGTTCATTTTAGTGTACCTTTCTTTCAAGAAAAACAAAACAAAACCCAGAGATAAATGTACTGTGGTTTTGAAAATTAAGATAAATTTTTGCTTCTATTATGATTGAATCTTATCAACCTAATGTGACATTGACGTTTTCAAACTTCTGTTAAGATAATGCATTTTATTTTAAAAATAATTATTTTAAAATAATATAAAAGAAATGGTGGAGAGTGGCATAATTATTTAGGTGAGAGATGATGGTGGTTTGGACTATGATGGAGCAGTAGTAATGGCGAGAAGTAAATTCAAGGTCTGTTTGTAGCTAAGATCTACAGGGATTCCTGATGGATCTGATGTGATGTGAAATGCGGTGAAATAGAACCACCTCTTTCTTGTTTCTGCTAACTACATTTCAGTTGCTCAGCAGCCACGTGTGGCTCAGCGCCGTTTTACTGAACAGTGCAGGTCCCCAGCATCTCCCATACCACGGAAGGGTCTTTTGGACAGAATTGCTCAACTGAAGGACTCACACCCTTCAGCTCTTTGAAACTGTCTTGTATTATTTCTTTGCTAATTGCCTACCATCTTTTTTTCTCTGTTTCTCACTTCCTGAAGCTTCTGTTGATAAGATGTTAGACTTCCTGGATTCTTCAGATTCTTTCTTCCTCTCACATTTTAATGTTTGTATTTTTCCTGCTGTCTGAGATTTCCTTCATCTTACCTACAGACCCTTCTATCACACTTTACATTTGAGCCCTCAGATTCTTTAATTTCCAAGAGTTCTTCCTTCTCAGGTTTTTCCTTTTTCATAGCATCTTATTTTTGTTTTTATAAATGCAGTGCCTTTTCTGAGGAAACCAATTGAGAGTTTGTTGTTGTTGTTTTGTCTTAGATTTTTAGTAAGAACTAAAAAAGCATTTAAAAAATATTTTTAAAACATAATTGCTACTTCTTTTTCCTGGGCCCTCCTTTTTTCCTGTTTATCTGTGACCATCTTTTACGCTGGAGACTCCCTTTAAATGTCTGGTAACCCTTGATTATCTGTGTCCCTGAAAAGCAGTTTGGGAGTTTTACGTTTCCTTAATGGCTCACTGCCTGGCAGGCTTTTCCCTGGGGACTTTTTAATGCTTGAATCTTCTGGTTGTTGCGGAGGAGTGCAGGGTGAGACTACTTGTTCTCTGTACAGACTTTCAGTTAATCCCCCCCCGTTTTATCCCTTCGTCTTCCCTTCACTTTCCATTGTAGCTTGTGTTTCTGAGGCCCGAGCCTCTCTGGAATCCTGCAGAGTGGACTGATTCTCCTCTCAACTGGTAGCTCTAACTCCATCCTTCTTCCACAGACAGTCTTCCATGTGTTCCAGAAATGTGTCCTTTGTTGATGGCCAGTCATCCAGTCTTGATTGTTATAGATCCTTTATGTTCGCTTATTATTATTTTAGTGGAGTCTTGGGCCAGTCTCCACCATTAACTGGGGATCATGCCTTTAAAAACAAAATACAGTTTCAGAAGTTATCAAGTCCTTTTCAATAGATTACATGACATGAACCCATAGACATTACTGTTGCAAACTACAGTTTATCCAACACACATTGCCTGGCTTGCTAATACTGTTTTTAATCTTACAGTGATACTCCTCTCCTAGTTTCTTTCTTCCTAGGTAAGTCGACAAAACTATAGCACATTGCTTTAGACGTAAGATCATAACCTTACTGGGAGCTAAATTGAAGTAAGTTAGTAGAGCCCAAGAGTGTTCTATAGTCAGGAATTTCTTCTTCAAAGCTTGGGGAAATTAAATAGAAAATATGGTATGTGTTCAACATTAAACGTTTAAATCCTTTTGTTGAATACTTATTGAGGACTTTTAGGTTCTAGGCATGGTGTTTAGGTGCCGGGAATACACAAGTGAGTAAGGTCTGATTTCTGCCCCAGAGTCTTTGCGTGTCCCTGACATTTTAATTTAGGTCAAGGTTACATTGCCTCTTCTTGGATCACACAAATCCAGGCCAAAAACATACTTTTAGATTAAAAGAAAAACGTGAGCATCTCCAGAGAATCAATTTTGTTAGTGAACCAATAACCTTCATATTGTATGAAAATTTATAGTTGAACAAGATGTAAAGCGATGGAATTTAGTGGTATTTTAGACGAGTAAATTTGTAAAGTCGTGAAAAATTATTAAATATCCTAGAAATGAGATAAAACTCAGAGAGTACAGACTGATAGTCCGGATTTGTTTTTTTTTAACTTGTTCAGTGGTTTTTTAGAAAATTAAATTTGACTAGTTTGAGTGCCAGGCATGTATTCTTTAGTTTATCACAGCATAACTCCGTATTGTTCAACACCTGGTCTGATTTACATTACACATTTAGGTTATAGACCTGGTCCTACGGGCATTAGAATTTTCCAACTTTAAATGAGTGAAGAAATAAAGTGCAGCTATTAAATATGGTGTAATAAATGAGTTTTCATGACATAAAAAGATATCTGTGATATTTTGGTGAGAAATTACCAGGTTGTGTATATCATTTGAAGTGAAGGTGTGTGTTCATATGCATACAGGGGAGGATGCTCATAATACCTGGTTTTCTACCTTTAGTGATGTTAAGTTGATTAACGTTTATCAGTGATCAGATGACAGCAGTCTGATCCACCAGTTTTAAAAGTTCCCAGCGACCTTCAGATTTAGCAGCTATTGATGACTATTGTTTAGAACTGTTGTTTCATTAGAAATGGCAAAATGGTTTTAAAATTTTAAAATTCTTTTAATTTCTTTTGTATCTATTTTTCTTCTATGAAAGGGAACTTCTCCTCACTAAAGGTTTCATTCCTTCAAATCTGGTCTATATAGAAAAAATGAGTAGTTCTTGCCCTTTGTTTTCTTGCCCTAAATTTTCAGAGTAATGGTGCCTTAGCAGGCCCCAGAGATGACCACTCAGGCTCCCCTCACCGTTTTTTCCTTTGGAATATCATCATGAATCAGGTATCATTATATATTTGAGTTTTCAGTTCATTGTAGCCATTCTGCAGTGTGACACACTGTTATGTCTCTGGCCAGTGGGAGCCCCTTCATATTGGTGGCTGTGTTCTTTGACATATTGACAGTGACCTTTGGTAGCTTCCTTGCTTTCAGGCAGGACAAGATGTCTCTAGCTCATCTCGTACATGTCCCGCCCCTGACCAGGAATCAGGTGTTTCTCAGGGCAGCCCTGATGGAGACTGTAGTCTGGTACTGAAGGTGCTCTCTGGTACTGCTTGTCCCTGCTTTTTCACTGGGCAGAGCCGGGAAGGACTTTGTTTTTTGAGAGAAAAGTAAATCATGAGTTCATAGTGATACTTCCAAGTCAATGAAGGATTATAGGGTTTTTAATATTTGTGTTTTTCACTTTACACCAGAGATCATTGTTCCTAATAAATGACTAACAGCTAGTTATTTGCTTTATATGTATATACATAGACATAGATAAGATATAGATAGATAAGGGTGTGTGTGTAATAGTTTCATAATAACAGTACTGATGTTAAATTAGCAATAAATGCAGTTGAAGACATCTGTGTGGTTCATTTTGTCCTAAGGCTATATCCCATAGATATATTTAGTTAAAATACTGGATTTTAGGGGCTTCCCTGGTGGCGCAGTGGTTGGGAGTCTGCCTGCCGATGTGGGGGACGCGGGTTCGTGCCCCGGTCCGGGAGGATCCCGCATGCCGCGGAGCGGTTGGGCCCGTGGGCCGTGGCCGCTGGGCCTGCGAGTCCGGAGCCTGTGCTCCGTGGCGGGTGAGGCCGCGGCAGTGGGAGGCCCACGTACCGCAAAAAAAACAAAAACAAACAAACAAAACTGGATTTTAAAGGTATCTGAAATAATTCTTCTGTGTGTGGTTATAGCACTCGTTCGATAAACATTTGAGTTTATTTCTATTTGGTTTTAGTTTTCAAATCTAATTTTGATTTTAGGAAGCACTTATCAGTACATGGTCCCAAAGTCCAAATAATAAAACAAGTGATATTCACAGGTTAAACTTCCATTCCTGACTCTACTCCTTCCTTATCCCTTCCCCCTATAGAAAACAATTATTTTTTTAAATTAATCCTCTCATTATTTCTTTTTGAAAATAAAAGCAGATACTTATGTATGTACATGTACCACCCTTTCGTAGATAAAAGGCAGCATGTTATACACGTTGTTGTGTATCATGATAGATCAGAGCTCATCCATAGCAGTATTTAGAAATCTTCCTCGTTCTTCTTACAGCTGCATAGTACTTTCATTATGTAGCTGTACCATGGTTTATTGAACTGGTCTCCTATTGACAGACATTTGGATTGCTTCCAGTCCTTTGCTATTAAAAAATAGTGCTTCAGGGCTTCCCTGGTGGCACAGTGGTCGAGAATCTGCCTGCCAATGCAGGGGACATGGGTTCAAGCCCTGGTCTGGGAGGATCCCACATGCCGCGGAGCAACTAGGCCTGTGAGCCACAATTACTGAACCTGTGCGTCTGGAGCCTGTGCTCCACAACAGGAGAGGCCGCGATAGTGAGAGGCCCGTGCACCACTATGAAGAGTGGCCCCCGCTTGCCACAACTAGAGAAAGCCCTCACACAGAAACAAAGACCCAACACAGCAAAAATAAACAAATAAATGAAATAAAAATAAATAAATAAAATAACAAAATAAAATTAGAGTTTACCAAGCGATCCACCAATTCCATTAAAAAAAAAATAGTGCTTCAGTGAATAGCCTTATGCACACGTCAGAAGGATCTCAAAAACTTTTATTTATGTGATGTTTAAATATCTATCAACAGTTTTTTTAATATAAGCTATCAGTGTTTAAAACTAATAATTTAAAATAAATATCAATTCATTTAAAAATTATAATAATAAACTCATTCCTTGTTAACAAAAATAACTGTATTTTCCAAAACAAAAATGTTTAGTGAAAAGAGTGCCAGTTTTTCAGTTTTGCGAATCTTCTGCAATATGTCATTTTGGTTGACGTATATGAAGAAAACTCTGTCATGCAGATATGTACCTGGAAAAGGGATTTTAAATTTTAATGACCTTTTCAGAAAATTACAGATATTCCCCCTTGATACTACACCAAAACTTGGCAGTTAGTAGTTTCTTAAAGGTTAGTTGCAATATGGAGTCAAAAATTTCACTGTGATGGCCCTGATCACAGCAAAAGCTTATGGGAGCCAGAACTCTGAGGGAGGGGAGCCATCTCTGCTTGGTGGGCCTGTGGTGCCAGGAGGGTGGGGCCAGACCTTGTTGCCTTTTCCTGTCTGTCCTCCTGCCCCTTGGCCCTAGACTCTGCACGTTGTGGGAGTGGGTGGTTTCTGGTCAGAGGACTATCAGGGGGGCTCCCAAGGACCTAGAAATCACCAGGGAGCTCATGGAGAGGAGGAGCTTAAGAAAGTGACTCTGGAATTGTTTATGAATTCGTGGGCCCAGGTCTGATGTACACATACATGGATCAGATCCTAATTAGCATACCAAAGACATGGAGCACTGAGCTGATGGATAGACCTCTGCCCAGGTCACGGACTGAATCCAGAGTGGCAGACACTCAGTGCAGATCCAGATAGCACCACAAAGGCTTTAAAAACTAAGCTGACTTTGAAACCATAGCCCACAGAAGACAGGTTGGAACTTAACATTACCAGATCAGTTACCTGCTAAAACAAAAATATCAGTATCAACATTCTCTGTAGGATTTAAACAAACCCAGGGTCTCATGAGTTAATATTTAAAATGTCCATAATACAATCCAAGCTTACTCAGTATATGAGAAATTATGGAAATCTCAGCTCACACAGGAAAGCCCATCAACAGGTGCCCGCAGTAAGATGATACAGACCTTGGAATTATCTGGAAACACTTGAAAGCATCTTATTATTAAAATGCTCCAAAGAGCAATCACAGACCTCTTGAAACAAATGTTAAAAAGTCTTAGCAGAGAAAGAGGAGATATTAAAAAAAAAAAAAAAAAAAAAACCAAGTAGACGTTTTAAAACTGAAAAATGCAATAACCAAAAATTAAAACTCACTTGATGGTCTCAGTAGCAGAATGGAAATGACAGAGGAGAGAGTCAGTGAACTTGAAGATCAATAGAATTTACCTAATCTGCACTACAGAAAGAACAAAGATTGGATGGGGTGTGGGGGTGGGGAGGAACACAGAGCCTCAGAGGCCTATGGGACAAAAACAGAGGTTGAATATTCAATCTTTTGAATTTCATCAGAGTCCAAGGAGGAGAGGAGAAAAAAATGTGATGCTGAAAAATATCTGACAAAATAATAGCAGAAAACTTCCCAAGTTTGGTGAAAGACATAAGCCTACAGATTTAAGGAGCAGAGTGAATCCTAAATAGGATAAACCCAAAGAAATTTGCACCTGGGCATATTATAATCAAATGGCTAAAAGCAAAAAGCAAAGAAAATAATCTTGAGAGAAGCCAGAGAAAACACATCTCATTAGAGAACAATAATTCAAATGACTAATGATTTCTCATCAGAAACCATGGAAGCCAGAAGGAAGTGGCAAACATTTTTAAAGTGCTGAAAGAAAAGAACTTTTAACCCAGAAATGTATATGCTGCAAGACTGTCCTTCAGGAATGATGGGAAAATAAAGACATTTACTGATAAAGGAAAACTAAGAGAATTTTTAGCCAGCAGACCTCCTCTAAAAGAATTGTTAAAGGAAGTTCTTCAGACAGAGGGAAAATGATACCAGAAGGAAACTAGGCACATCAGCAATGGAAGTTGAGCAACAGATACAGTAAATATCTGGATAAATATGATAAACTGTTCTCCTTGAGTTCTATCAAAATTCCCAGTTGAGAGCAAAATATATAACATTGTCTGATTGTTTTTCAGTGTATATAGATATAATATATAAAACAACTATAACTATAGCATAAAGAGGAAAAGTAAAGAACCGAATATGGTAATAAGTTTTCTACATCTCAACTGAAGTGATAAAATATAGATTCTAAGCAGATGATGAAAAGTTAAGTATGTATTCCATTATCCCTAGAACACCTATTTAAAAATCATACAAGGAGACATAGAATCACAAAATTAAAATGAAATTACAAAAACATGTTCAAATAGCCCAAAAGAAGGCAGGAAAAGGAAAACAAAGGAACATAAAACAGGAAATGAACAGGAAACAAAAGACATAAGACAACTGACTTAAATCTAAACATATCAGTAATTACATTATATACATGATCTAAACATACCAATTAAAAGTCAGAGATTGTCAGGATGGGTTTTTCAAATAGTTCTAATTATATGCTATCTACAAGAAACGTTAAAAATATAACAGTATAGGTAGTTAAAAGCAAAGGATGGAGAAAGGCATACCATGCAAAGACTAATCAAAAGAAAGCTAGAGTGGCTATATTAGTGTCAGACAAAGTAAACTTCAGAGCATAGGAAGTTATCCAAGAGGGACATTAGTACTGATAAGAGGGTCAGTACATTAAAAGGAAATAACAGTCTTAAGTGTGTATGCATCTAACAACAGAACTTCAAAATACGTGAAGCAAAATCTAAGAGGAGTAACAGACAAATCCACAATTACAGTTTGAGACTTTGACTCTCCCGTCTCAGTATTTAATAGATCTAATAGACGGGAAATCAGCCAGGATATAGAAAAAGCGAGCAGCATCGTTAACCAACTGCAATTAGGTGACATTATAGGGCACTCCAACCAACAGCAGAATATATGATCTTTCCAAGTGCAGATGTCACATTCACCAATAAAATATGTTATCTGACCATAATGGAATTAAACTAGAAATGCATAACCAAAGGATAACCAGAAAATCTCCAAGACTTGGGAATTGAACTGCATATATCTAAATAATAAATGAGTGAAAGAGGAAGTCTCAAGGGAAATTAGAAAATGTCTCAGATCAATAATCTAAGCTTCTATCCCAAGAAATTAGAAAAGGAAGAATAAAATAAATTAAAATCAAGCAGAGGGAAGGGAATAATAAAGATGCATAATAAGGATGAGAACTGAATTCAATAAAAAATGAAAACAAAAATAATAGAGAAAAATCAGTGAAACCCAAAGCCAGTTCTTTGGAAAGATCAATGAAACTGATAAAGCTTGGGCTTCCCTGGTGGCGCAGTGGTTGAGAGTCCGCCTGCCGATGCAGGGGACACGGGTTCGTGCCCCGGTCCGGGAGGATCCCACATGCTGCGTAGTGGCTGGGTCCGTGAGCCATGGCCGTTGGGCCTGCGCGTCTGGAACCTGTGCTCCGCAACGGGAGAGGCCACAACAGTGAGAGGCCCGCGTACCGCAAAAAAAAAAAAAAAAAACTGATAAAGCTTTAGCAAGAGTGACAGAGGAAAGGAGAGAAGCACAAACTACCAATATCAGGCACGAAAGAGGAGATACCACTGAATCCAGTAGACATTAAAAAGGATAACAGTAAAGGAATACTGTGAACAACTCTTTGCATAAAATTCAGCAACTTAGATAAAATGGATCACTTCTCTGAATACCACAAACTACAAAAACTCACTGAAGATTAAATAGATAGCATATGAATAGTCTTATAACTGTTAACAAAATTGAATTTGTAGTTTAAAAACCTGCCAAAGAAGAAATCTGCAGGCCCAGATGGTTCGCTGCTGAATTCCTCCAAACATGTAAAGAAATACCACCAATTTACACAATCTCTTCCAGAGAATGGAGGAGAAGGGCACACTTCTTAACTTACTGTATATGGCTAGCATTACTCTGATACCAAAACTAGACAAAGACAGTACAAGAAAGAGAAAACTACAGACATATCTGTGAACATCACTGCAATATCCTCAACAAAACATTAACAAATTGAATTCAGCAATATATAAAAAAGAACAATACACTACAATCATGTCGGAGCTTATTTCCAGAATGCAAGGCTGGTCCAGTGTTTGAAAATAAATCAATGTAATCCACCATACTAACAGTCTAGGGAGAAAAATCACATGATTATATCAATAGACATCCCCCCCCGCAAAAAAAAGCCTATACACATTTGACAGAACAGAACATCCACTCATAAAAACTCTTGGCAAACTAGAAGTAGAAGGATATTCCTCAACCTGTTAAAGGGCACCTATAAAAGTCCTACAGCTACCATCATGATTAAGGTAGAGACTGAATGCTGAACGCTTCTAAGATAAGGAAGGAGTTAAGATGTCCACTCTCAACATTCCTGTTCAACGTTATCCTGGAAGTCTTAGCCAGTGCAGTACATCAATAAAAAGAAAAGACACAGAGTTTGGAAAGGCAGAAATAAAACTCTCCCTATTCACAGATGACATGATTGTCAATGTAGAAAAACCCAAGGAATCTACCCAGAAAACAAACCAACAAAAATTAATTTTGACTAATGTGAATTTAGCAAGGTTTTGAGGTAAAAGGTCAACACAAGTCAATCCCATTTCCATATATTAGCAACATTCAATTGGAAATCAAAATGTAAGAGCAAGTACCATTACAATAGCTCAGAGGAAAATTAAATGCTAGGTGCAAATTAACAAAACCTGTACAGGGTCTGTATGCTGAAAACTACAAAACTGCTAAAAGGTAATTTATTTGGTGTATAAACCATTTCATTCAGTTGTCAGCAAGATTTCTCTGCTTATCCTCAAATTACCTTTGAGGACAGATTCCAAAGTAGCAAATCATATTTTCATGCATCTACCTACATCTGTGTTGTATGAAGTAGGTATACCAGGGGACCATCTGTATATTATATTTATATATGTACGTATGTATATTATGTGTGTGTGTGTATACATACACACACATACATATAGATAAATCTTCAACATATCTAATTTTAAGAACATTCAAACAATGCCAAGTTTTGGTTCTTTTTCTAACAGAGGATCAATTGCATTCATAATGTCATTTGAAGTTGTATTTTATACTTAATCTACCCATTCATCTTTGTCAGCAGCTGCTTAGGAGCTGTTATAAACATGTTACACAATACTTCCACAAGTACTGTGCGTGTCAACTGTGTGATTTTTTTGGATTTCAGTTTGGAAGGTATAAATGACACACATTTTTTTTAAAGTTTAATTGAATATTTTCTCCTTTTATATCAGCTTTCCACTGCTTTCTGGTTTTTAGTTTTCCTCATTTAAGCGTTGTGGTTCACATATCGTTCATTGCAGAAAGGGGCTTATAGAGTTAATGCCTGGAATTCGTACGAGTATCACCAGGGAATTTGATTATTATAACCTGTTTTCTGAGGCCATAACAGATTTTAGTTTTGTACTTTAGTATTCACACATAAAGCCTTTTTTTTTTTTTTTTTTTGCGGTACGCGGGCCTCTCACTGTTGTGGCCTCTCCCGTTGTGGGGCACAGGCTCCAGATGCGCAGGCTCAGCGGCCATGGCTCACGGGCCCAGCCACCCCGCGGCTTGTGGGATCTTCCCGGACCGGGGCACAAACCCGCATCCCCTGCATCGGCAGGTGGGCTCTCAACCACTGCGCCACCAGGGAAGCCCACACATAAAGCCTTTAGAATGTGATCCCCTACAGTTTCTGACTGGGCTGAACACTCAGGTCATGGTAATAAAAAGAAGCACTTCACTTTGAGTCTAAGAGCTAATCATCTTCATAACAAACCTTGATAAAAAAAGGCACCCTGTACAAGCTGCTGTGACCATTCATTCATTGCCTAGCCATACAGAACATAAAGCAGTTTAGGAATGTTGGTTATTCTACTCAACACCATAAGTTAATAACCTTGATGAAGAAATTTCAAATGTGCTGATTAAATTCACAGTTGACACTAGTTAGAATGGTTACTATTCTAGAAAATAGGAATCAAATTTGGAATGATCTTAACCATTGGAAAAAAATACCTTTAAAGCAGAGTAAAACTAAAGATGAATTTAGATACTATACATAAAGACAGAAGAACAATAAAAACATATGAGAAAAGGTATTAATGGGATGGAAGTATTAGCTCTCGCCTTTCTCATCCAGTAGCTAAAACTTTGGAAATGTAGAAATGACCTGGACATCCTCATTTAACAGTGAGAGGTCTCTCCTCCCTCCCCTTCCCGCCTTTCTGCTCAAGGCAGCCAATCCAGACCCATTCCCTTCCCGTTTGTACCCTTGTGGTTCCGTCCGTGACGACTTTACTCTCACATACTTAGGCCCACAAATTCCCGCGTTTCATTGGCCTGACAATATCTGCTTGTGATATCTTATATTCCCCCCAAATCCTGCTATTTCTGTGCCTATCTCTCTCTCTCTTCTTTGTAATCTAATCTCTAGTTCCTGATTTCCAGTTATTTGTAACAACGGTGGTAAAAGAAAGTTTCCTCCCAATCATAATGACCACGAACTGAATAGCAAATCTGTTACTTTGGGGGGAGGGAGAGGGGGCAGTAAAAAGCCAATCCTGTTCTGTCATGTAAGCTCTAACACGGACGCTTATCCATTATGTTACATCAACAGCAGACCTTCCTATGTGCCAAATACTATGCATGCTGAACTTGCTC
Organism: Orcinus orca; assembly: GCF_937001465.1. NCBI lineage: Eukaryota > Metazoa > Chordata > Mammalia > Artiodactyla > Delphinidae > Orcinus > Orcinus orca. Next base: position 21,800,124 of record NC_064577.1, read on the forward strand.
AGGTCTCACAGCAGCCCTAAGAGGCAGGCATTGTGGACAGGGAAGCCACATTTACAGATGAAGTTCCCAAGAGGCTAGGTCAATTGCCGAGTGATGCTGCCGGGCTGACTGAACACCTGACTGCTACTCCGTATTGCCTTTGCTTTTAGAACTGAGCCTGAGCATGGCCACAGCAATCGGGCCCGAGAGCTTGGAGGGCACTTAAGTAGCAGTAAAAAATCATGAAATGCTGGCAAATACATCCTGTCGGAGAGTCAAAGAAATTTTGGTTGTGCAAGTGTAGGGAGGAGAAAAACGTTAATTGGGTTTCAAACATACGAAGGATTTGTTGAAGAATAATGAATGTTCCGTTTCAGTCGAAGACTTTCCGAAGGAAGACGTGCAGAGAGGGCGATCGGGAGTACCTCTGTTGGGTGGGAGGAACCCTGTCTTACCATCAGGTCTAAGGAATGACAAACCAGGAGGTTGTGAAGGGCCCATGAGATGAGTCTCAAACGGACGAATGTGTTCAAGATGTTGTGATTCAGTTGATCGTGACTGTAATTTCCCCATTTAATTTTGAGCAGATATGCTTCTTCATTCTTATTCTTAATCTAATGTTACCTAAAATGTGGATAGAACTTTAGAACTGAAGACAGGTAGCTCAGCCCCATACTTTACAGACAGGAAAACAGAGTCAGAAATTAGACGTGTGTTGTCATAGGAATACCTGCTAAGGGCCAGAACTGAGTTTTGACCCCAGGTCTCCTGACACCATGTCCACAGCTCAGGCTGCTTTTTGGGGGTTTTGATAGTCACAGAAGAAAGTGTTTTTGAGAATTTCTACTTAATAGAGTGAGACTGCTGTGTGCATAAGAGAGTAGGGTGTAAGTTTTCACTGATTTATGAACTGTCCTTTTTCTTTGTGTAGTATGAACCCAGAGGACCTGGTCGGCCCTTGTACCAAAGAAGAATCTCATCTAGCTCAGTCCAGCCTTGTTCTGAAGAAGTAAGCACTCCTCAAGACAGCCTTGCCCAGTGTAAAGAGCTTCAGGACCATAATAACCAATCTTCTTTCAACTTTTCCTCCCCGGAGTCCTGGGTAAACACCACCTCATCTACCCCCTATCAGAACATTCCGTGCAATGGATCCAGCAGGACAGCTCAGCCCAGAGAGTTGATAGGTAAGACAGGGTTGGGGGTTGCCACAATTGCAGTTTTAACTACTCAGCTCCTGCGTATTTATGGAGTTTTTCTTCTCCCATTCCTTCCATTCGCATTATTATCTTGGAACAGTATTTAATGCTCATAGCTCGCAGGTGTGCCTCAGGATACACATTAATTTAGGACTATATTGGTTCCATGTTTATGGTCTGGAAGGTAAGTAGACCTACCCATATTTGGGAACTGATCATTTTGATCATTTTAACCTGTGAATGCATGAAAGAAGTAAGGGAACCTAGAATGCATTTCTAAATCAGATCACCTTTGCTTGGGAAAAGCTTGTTTTCTGGATTTTCGTGTTTTCTTCTGGGTTGGGGGCGGCAGTTGGTTAGGTCAATTTCAGTTTTCAAGGATTTATTGTCAATAAAGTTGTTGACAGTTTGCTACACAATAGAGTTTGGCCATAAGAGAAACCAGTAAAGTCTGACATTTTGAGATTTAGAAATCCAGTATTTATTCCTTATATTCTAATGAACTGAGAAATCCAAGTCCAAAGAAGAAAAGAAAGAAGGCATAGGAAGGCCTTGGAATGGATATGGCTGTAAACCTGTGTGCTGGGAAGTCTGAAGTCTTCTTCAGCCTTGAACGCGAGTGCACGTTTATCTTTCCTTTGTTTCCCTCTTTTTTATGTGGAATGTAAAGAATGATACTGTTTGAGTTCTCCGATCTATATAGCCTTCTCTTTGTAGGCTGCAGTCATTTATCTTTGTGAACAAGTCTGTGATCGTCGGTGAATTTCTGCCTTGATAGCATCAACCTTTGTATTTTAAATTAATTTTGTTCATCTTTAGAATGTGAATCCATTGTGCCTGTGACTGACCCATTTTGGAGGATGTTCTTTTTAGAACAGTAGACGTGGTAGGTCAAAAGGCATTAGAAACGCATTGGTTTCTTTCCTGTCAAGAGACACGGTCATTTTAATCTTTAAACCTTCATTAGTACCTTCTATGGTTAGAGTGTTGTATTTTGCCTGGGACTGCTTTGTCATTTTAAAGGTCTAACAGAAATACACTCATCATATTTGAATTTCCTGAGAAACATCTAAATTACAAATAAGTGATGAAAATTTGTTACTACTTAGTTGTTTTGTGTATTATAATTTATTTTAAAGACAACATCATTTCTCCTTTTTTTCTGCCTAAATTTTAAGATAGCTTTTGGCCGAAATCAGTAAAAAGCTGATAAAGTTGAAATTTCCTGAGCAAGTGCCCAGAGCACATGTCATTTATGGTGTCTTCTCCACAAATATAAAATTCTTATTTTCTTCATTGCTAGGAGACAAATAGTATTCTTTCGTTGAAAGTAACACTTAGCTAAGTATTTAAAAATTAATTCAAAATCACTACTATCCTGAAGCACAGCTTCTTGTCTAACAGTATGTATGTATGTGTGTATTTCTTATTTTATTTTATATTTTATTCTATTTTATATTTTCATTTCATTTTTAGAGGAATGTAGCAATTGCCGGTGGTGAATCAGAAGGAAAATAATCACCACTTGGGGAACTTCTTTCTGAAGTTTGAGACTTATTTCTTGAGTTGAAGGAAACTGTTCATTATTATATTGGTTTGGAATTTGAAAGAGGTCATGATATGGCCATATTTTCTCCACAATTACAAGCCTGAGAGCAAAGCTCATGTCTCTGACCTTTTTGAACTTTGGATTTCCCATTTTGGTACTGATCACCTTGGTAAATGCCTGCCTGCTGAGTGAGGAGATCATGAGAATAGACCCTGTGCGATCGAGGGGGTGATCCAGTCTCACTGCGGGACCTCTGTGTCCTCAGCGAGGGTGGGGATCGTCTCTCCAACACATATGTGTTCGGGTTCTATTCACTTCTCTTGGTGACAAGGCATACTTTATCAAGCATTTTCTTTTTATGCACAGATGAAAATTAAAGATTAGGTAGAGATATGTATTTTGAAAAAAGTCATTGGTTGCCAGATTAGTAAAATTCATAGTTTTAAAGAATAGTTTGTCTTACCAGGAGCATATATGGTAAATCAAATTGACAGAGATCTTACATTCATGATTAGATAAGCGTGTAGGCATTAGGCTAAACTGCCTCTAAAATATTATTCTGTAAGTATTTATTATTTACTTGAAAACATTCTAAACTCTTATATTGTCATGAAGATGAGAATATGGGTAAATAAGACTTAGTAAAGTAAATAAAAATAGTAAGTTTTTGAACAGCCAGTAAAATGTTTATTTTGTATATTAGGCAGTACAGGCCACTTTTATATTGAAGTGTTTGTTAAACTAATGCTCTTAAAAACAATTGTTTCATTCACAAAATCAGTGACATTTAGACAGAAAGGTGGTAAACGTTCCAGAAAGCTATTAAATGGCTTAAAATAATTTTGAACAATTTTGTGAATTTTTAAAGTTTTAAAATAATAATATGAAATTAGCATAATGAATCAATGAAATACTAAAACTAAAAAATGAAATATTTTCTCCTTAACTTTACACAAATAGGTAATAAACACAAGGAAAAATGTCCATAAATGTCAGTAATCAAAGACATGTAAAGTAGAACCACAAGATAATTATTTATTTATAAAAGAAGCTGAAGTTAAAAAAAATAGTAACACTAGTGTTGTGATGTAGTAGGGAAATGAGCAAGCATTGTTGGTTGAGTCTAAGTGGGCAGTATTTTCCTGCAGGGAAGCTTGGCCGCAGTTAATCAAAAACTTTCACTGTGTATGTACTATACGACCCAGCCATTGTACCTCTAGGGCTTTATCCTAAGGGAGCAGTCGTGAATATTTAGGAATATTTATCTATAATAACATTTATCACAGTGTAGAAAAGTGAAAAATTGACTATTATCCATATTTCTAAAAATGAGAGATTACTTTAAAAAGTTATGAAATATCTGCGTTATATGACATCCTTAGGGAAAAATGCACCAGCAAGTTAAATTAGCTCTGGTATTTGGAAATATGAATGACTTATTTTCTTCTTTGGCCTTTGTGTAATTTCCAAGTTATCCTCAATGAATATGTATTATGATTTTAATCCAGTCTAATGTTAGTTAAACTTTTAAAAGATTGAAAGCAAAAGCAATGTTTAAAACCAGTTATGATTTGGGGGCCATAAAACTAGTTAGGAAGAGTGGAGTCGAATATTAAAGGACCTTGGAATTCGGCAGATGACAGGAAACGTGAAGTAAAGTCTACAGCAGCTTTCCCCACCTTATTCCTTGTTTCCTTACATATTACAAGAAAAGGTAGTATTTTTAAGAAATTGAATCCAGGTGCTGCTGTTTCTTAGGCTAATAATAGAAGCTGTTTTAACCAGAAGTCTGCATATAGAGCTCATTTTTATTTAAGAAAGAACCTGTTTTTTCCCATTTTCAAACTGTGAGCAGTTAATATAATAAATAGCAAAGTGTGCATTGGCACAAGTTAGTTTTTTGAAGCAAAACCTTCAGACTTGACCTTTAGTTTTATATGTTTAGTTATCACAGTTCACGTAGTTAATTCTTCTTCAAGTGTTTATGAGATGGAGAAGTTCAGTCAGATGTGTTGTGATTGCAGAGTGTTGTGGCAGAAGTTGTCTGTCCTTGTGGCTCTCCTGTCGCTGAGTTCCTGGAGATGAGAACCAGCTGTGACACACTGAACTAGTGAGATGCCTGAGGGTCGCTGGGCTCGCCCTTAAATCGGTGCTACTCTTCTCTGCTTCTAGCTCCGCCCAAGACCGGCAAACCCCCTGAGGATCATCTGAAGCCTGAAAACCTCGAGGGGTCTAGTTCCTTCAATTACAGCGTCCTGCAGCATCTCGGCCAGTTCCCCCCACTCATGCCCAACAAGCAGATCGCGGAGTCGGCCAGCAGCAGCAGCCAGCAGAGCTGTGGAGGCAGCAAGCCCGCCATGTCGTACGCCAGCGCTCTGCGGGCCCCGCCCAAGCCCAGGCCCCCGCCAGAGCAGGCCAAGAAGAGCAGCGACCCTCTGTCTCTGTTCCAGGAACTCAGCCTGGGGAGCTCATCGGGCAGCAATGGCTTTTACTCCTATTTTAAATAATCACTTTTTTTTCCTCCAGGGAGAGTGTTTTCATTCTGTTTGTATCAGTAGAATTAAGATAGCTGGACTTCACCTATAGATGCACAGTTCCCTTTGTTTTAATATTAAGTATGTTCTCAATTGCTTTGCTGCTAGACTTGCAACTAATTTTTTTTTTACAGTATATTCCATTATTTTGCATTTTTGACATGAGTCGGAATTTTGACAGCTTTTATGTGGAATAAAAAATATTTTTAAATTTGTGTATTGTTACATATGTTTGCATCAAGCTAGCAGCTAAGAGGTTAATTGTGCAACTATTAAAAAAGGAGAAAAAAAGTTTGTCTAAAATGTATTTAAAAAGAAAAAAAAATTGTAAGTAGCATTTACATTTATTCAGTAATATTACCATACGCTGGGTTTCTGTACCAGAAATGGCCAGTTGATGTACAAATGTATGTTATTTTTGCTTAAATTCATTGAAAATTTTTTAAAAAAAAAAAGGGGTCAGCATCTTCTAAATACTTTAAGTTTTATCAGCTTTTTTTGGTGACAAGATGCTGCATTCTAAAACTTTTATAGTTTTAGACTATGTATGATGTGCTGTTGTAATCTCCATCCACTGTAGGATAGAGTTAAAGGCATTCTTTGCAGGTGTATTTCATATGCCACTGTTTTTTGTAACATGAAAAAAACAGTGGCATACTTAATTATTTTTTGGACAAGCTACACTTTAAGCTTGTTTTTAATGTTAATTTGATAGTGTGTGTTTTTTTTTTAAACAAATCATGAAGCTGAAAAATTTTTAGGATTGTTGGTGCTTAGTAGACTTGATAACTATTTTAAAAATGCGTGAATTTAGTAACATCTTCTTTTCCTCACTATGCATGTGTAAATGTTCGTAATCTGGCTTCCCCCTCTCCAGTGGTATAAAGAGTTGTGCCGCTTTAAGGTTTTTTTTCCCTCCAGTAAAAATTTTGGTACCTTTATTTGATGTTTACATTAAAATGTGACATTATACATGGCAATTCAAATATTTTGCTAACTGTTTTGTTTGAGGAACATCATTAAAGAAGAAGTATAATGTTTGTCAAAGATGTATCAAAATTCATCAAAATCTGGGGCAAGAAGCTGCCCTTGTTTTCATGTCTTTTGATTCTTCTAAAAGAACCCCACTGAACTTGTACAAAAATATACAATTTAAACAGCTATCTTAAATATCCTACAGTCTAAACATTGTTTTGAATGAACTTTGGTAAAATCCAAAGAACAACGTTTACCCTCTTAAAACTTGTGGTCTTGTAACGCTTTTGCGACGATGCATGTCCATATTGTTTTCCTGATCTAGTAGTACTACTTTTATACTTCAGAGATATCTTGAAACTACAATATAACCTTTTTAAAAAAAACATAAAATAATAAGGTAAGGTTGGGAAACACTGCAAATCCTGAACGGACCCTCATGATCCGTTCAAAACTAGTTTTCTTCCGGAAGACTGCCTTTGAATAGGCCATCGTCTATTCGCGGTCCATTTTTAAAGCAGAGTTGAAAAGTGGAGGGCAAAGAAAAGCGTCTGCGACGGGAGTTTAGTTGGTGTCAGCCAGCAGTAGTCCCCTGTAAGCCTCGGACAGTTTGGGAGAAGAGAGTGCCTTTAGTTAAAGGCTGTCAAGCTCTAGGACAAATGAAGAGAACCTCTTTTTTATTCAGTTCTGTCCTTCTGCCCAGAGTGCAGTTCACTTCTCTGTGGCTTCACGTTACAGGCTGCAGGTCTCTGTGTAAGGCGGCAGATGTAGACGTGTAGACTGCAGACGTGCTAATGGTTAGTATAAATCACAGTTGGAAAACGGAGCCAGCAAGTTACAGCACCTCGTTTTTCTCTGTAAGATGTCAGATCGCCACATTTAGTGATGGCAGATTTTACTCAACATAGTCACAAGAAAAGAAGAAAAAGTTTTGCCATATAGCTGTGTATTTCTAACTCTGTGACAAAACTCAAGATACAGCCCAAATGAAAATGAGATCCCCCTGATGTGAGGATGTCGGTGAAGAATAATGTTCTTGTCAGTGATGATTCTCCTCCCCCGAAAATATACAGGACTGCGACGCAAGCCAGGTAAATGGTCGAAAGCATGCTGATCTGACAAAGACAGAACTATCCCATCAGGGCTGTCAGTTAACCCCTTGTCATAAAGTAATTGCCTAATCATCTGTTTTCCATACTTGAACCTTTAAAAAATACCAGTTTTAAAATTATTTATATTTAAATGTGCCCACCCTACCGCCCTTATATATTGATGGAAACTTTGCGTAAGGAAGCTGTTACGTTGTTGTGACTTTGCTGTTCTAAGCAGTTATTTCTAAGAAACTAAAAGTAGTAGCTGCTTCTTAGTCCACTGCTCTGCTGAGAACGTCTGAGTGTTCCTCACTTCCTTATTGTTTCTACAGCCAGTCAAGGATTCGAATGTTTCCATCTCAGCTTTACTTAATGCCATCTTTCCAACTGTGCTTTAAATGTAATGTATACATAATAATATCTTGTAACAGTTTTGAGAAAGTCTTACTGCAAGAATCATTGCAAGTTTCCATTGAAATGTGTGGCTTCTGAGTACCGTTCATCCTGTTGGATATTACTTGGGTAGTGTTAGCAAGTGCCCACGAATCAGACTTAAAAAACAACTTACAGTCGGCCTTCCGTATCTGCGGGTTCCGTGCCCACCGATTCAGCAAAGCATGGATCAAAGATATTTAAAAAAAAAAAAAAATTCCAGAAAGTTCCAAAAAGGAGAGCTTGAATTTGCCATGCGTTCGCAACTATTTGCCTAACATTTATATTGAATTAGGTATCATAAGTAATCTAGAGATGATTTAAAGTACATGGGAGGATGTGTGGAAGTTATGTGCAAGTGCTACGTCATTTTATGTAAGGGACTTGAGCATCCTCGGGTTTTGGTAGTCCTGGGGGTCCTGGAGCAGATCCCCTGCAGACACTGAGGGGCGACTGTGTTTTATGGTCTAGGTCCAACCTTAGAGTTCAGATGGAACTTTTTTTTTTTAAAGCTTGATGTAAGCTCTGGGATAATACCAAGTATTACCAACTTCCTTTTCTTCCAAAACAGATTTCTTCTAAGTGCAGTTAGTTGTTCACATGTCTTTCTACTTCTTTGTTCTTTATATCACTCTGAAGTTTCCTTTTTCTTGCCAGAACTATTTTTTATTAATTTTACTTTTTAATTTCAGTGCTACTGAGATTTTCTTTTTTTACCTTAAAGAAATTCTTTTGGGTGATAGAGTCTGTAGAGTTTTCATGCTGAATTTTTTTCCCTACCTAAAAATGAATTTCTGTTCAGCTCTGAATGAGCCTCGTTCAGTGCAACATGGATATTTTCTGGTGGGTTTTTCAGAGGGGTTTTGGTTGCCATTTGGCATGTGCTTGGCCAAGTTGTTATAGCAGAGCTTTGTTTTTGATTAATCAGCAGTTAATTATTGACCATTTAAACAACATGACTTTCATTTTCCTTTCCTCAGACAGATATGCTTTCTCTCCAGGTCATTTTGTATGTGTGAAATAATAAACTGCTTTGTGTGTTTTTTTTCATCAGAGATTCTAGAATAAGTTTGAGTTTGGTGTGAACATCAATTGGTCTTTTCAGTTCAAAGAACTGCAGAATAAGTAAAATAATCAGAATTCCCACTGAATAAGCATTACCTAATTAAACATAGCGATCTCCAAGACCTATTTGTGAAAATAATTTCCTTTTTTATGGTGGCATTGAAATTGCTGAGAAAGTAACTGAATTCCCTAACTTGAGATAATTAAGATACAGTATTATCTTGCTCTGGTATAGCTGATCTTACATGTTTAATATTTTCCACGTATATACATTTCAAGAGCAAAGCTATAAACATATAGGAATGTATCTCTAGCGACCTGCGCTGGAGAGAGTCACCTTGCCTAAGAGCCAGTGTGTGAAAACCAATTTCAAGTTAAATTTCAGATTTCAGCTGTTGTTATTAAGAAAATTAAATTTACTGAAATCGCCATTTTAAGAAGAGACACCTGTTATCCTTAGAATTGTTTCCTACTGGAGCTGTTTTTAAAAAGAGAACCCAGAAAAAGCCTATAAAAATACAAGATTAAAACTTTAAATGTATTGCAAGATACAAATTGCTACCTTAAATGTTACTTAGGCGCTCTGGTTTTTCTTCTAGCTCCACAAAGGTAGTACTTTGTCTTTTATGATTTACCAGACGTTGTTTCTTGCTAACCATCCCTTTAACTATTGAGAAACCCTCAATTTCTACCACCACCCTCATGTGCGCTCCTAAATCTCAAAGGATATGTCTTAATGGATCTGATGGTTCACTCCGCTTTTTGCCACCTGACCCACACAGTATTGAGCAGTTAGAAATAACGGATAATGTTATAACCATGATTTCTTGTTCAGAGTATCAGCTAGTGATGTCCGCCACATAGTATAAAGGTAACAGGAAAGAGCAGGTGGCACGTTAGTCTTCAGAGCGCTTGTTCTTTTAGGTTTCTCGAGTTCTCCATCTACCTGGGGTTGGATATTTATTGGCTGAGGTTTCCCTGTAAAGCTGCTGAAGACCATTGTTATAAGGAGTGAATCAATCTTACTGGCATTTAACATTCTCTTAAAGCACATTCAGGAAGTGGCATTGTTATTACTTTAAATTAGAATATGAGATTAAACAGATTACAAAAAATTTTAATGTAACATTTAAATTTTTTGAAATGTTTGAAAATATCTACTTTGGAATAAACTTTAAGGAAACAGTCACAGGAGCTTCTAAATGTTTTCAAAGGGAGGTACCTAACAGAAAAGAATATAGGCTTAGTAATGTGAACTGTGGTTAAATCCTAAACCCAGTTATACAGTATTAGTCTAAAGCTTCTAAAACTGGAGTGTTCAGAAAATCCAGAGACATTCATATACTTACAGTTTCAGTAATGTATTAGACCAGACTTTATTTGCAATTTGTTCAACAGAGAGATTTTATTTTGATACGAATATTAAGCATAAAGCATAGTAAGTTTTATATAATTCTATAAGTTCATTAAACAATATTACAGAATTTTCATTATATTCTTTGGGAGTCTTTTTAGCTGTTTCTACATCTCATATATGAGGTGTCTTCTGTGTTTTATTTTGCATACTAGCATGTGACTGCCTGCCTTAGAACTATGTATAGGAGGGGAAACCGATATTACTTACAATTTTTGTTTTGATGTTCTGAAATGAATTTCATCATTAGTTCTTTTTTCTTTTTTGATGTTTGAGCAGTTGAGGGGAAGGGGCAAATTCCATAGGTTTCAACCCAGAATAGAAGGAGTATCTGTTTACAAATATGTCCTGTTTTAAGATATGGACATTTTAAGCAGGATAGAGCTAGCGGATCTCCAACTTTAGCCAGCGTCAGCATTAGCTGGAGGCCTTGTTAAAGTACAGGCTGCTGGACCTGCCCCACAGTTTCTGATGCCAGGCCGGAGCCTGATCATCTGCGTTTCCAGCAAGTTCCCAGGCAGCACTGACGTTGCTGGTCCAGGCACCGCACTTTGAGAACCACGGGTCTAGAGGAAGTCTGAGGGTCTCTTCAGCCACGCATTTATTTACTCAGTGTACAAAACTGATCTCTTGAGACATTTTTATAATTCTGATGCGGCGACGGGGACATTCATGGAGAAAGACCTCCGTGGAGTGCCGGGCCCTCTGGGGGGTGGCCACCCCCGCCCCCCGCCCCTCAGCGCTCACCCCGTCTGAGGTCTGTGCTGCTCTTCCCTGTGACGGGGCAGGAGCTCTCGCACTTGGAGGGTGAGTTTGGTTTTGTGTACACTGCAGCCTGGGCTTTGGTCTGGAAGCTGTGCGTGCGTTTGGAGCGCTTAGAGTCAGTCTTGATGCTCCACACACGCGGAGGTGAGGATTGTGGAAGGGAGCCATCGACTGTCCCGAGAATGCAGTTCGCGTTTATCGAGGCCCCAGGTACCGGAGGCCCCGTCCTACGATGGCAGTGACCTGAAGCATAGAAAACGATAGATAAACCCCGAATGGTGTAGTCGTAGTTGTTATGTTTTGGGGGATGAGGGAGGCGAGGGCAAAGGATTTGCTTTTCAAATTATGTGTTTCTCAGGTTAACAAAGTTAATTTGGATTCTCTGCCGTGCCGGTAGGTGTTAGGGGAGCCTGAATTGTTGTACGTGGCAGAAAATTGATAATTGTCTCTGATTACTTTGCTACCTTAAAAAAAATCTATATATGTTTGCAAAAAAAAGTCTAGAGGAATCTACCACCTACACAGCATGAGTTATTCATAAACCATAGGTGCACATGTATGAGCAAGTTATTTTTGAGAAAGAAACTGCCTACAGTATAATAAACCTACAGGTCTTTGGGTGTTTAAAATGCGCGTGCTGTTGTTGTTAATATTCCCCCTGGAGTGCAGCTTGAGGGGTATTGGTCTCTGCCTCTGGTTTTTTGTTTGGCTTTGAATTTACCGAGACCCTAGAAAGAGAAGAAATTATTTTTAAGGTAATAGATTATAGAATGACTTAGATGTAGACCGTATGATAAGCATCATAGAACACACAGCTTTGGAATTCTTAAAACACAGTACTTCCTCCTTGAAAGGCAAGATAACCTCTGGTGGGATTGTTTGTATGTTCAGCACAGGTTACTTTATCCAGTTCCAACTCATAGGGAGCTTCAGTTTATTTATTCTTTGCACGATGCCTTGGAAGTGAAGACCTCTGTGTCTTTCAGCTGCTCAGAGGGCTCTTTTGTCCAGGATGAAGTGCTGACGTGTCAGTTACACCTGAATGTTTCTCAGCCCCCCCCCCATACAGAGCAGGAGTCTTGGATTTTTACATGTCCAGACCATGCCTACTTCCTGTAAACCCGTGTGTATGACATTGTACTGTATCCGCTTTCTGTGCCAGTCATCCCACCTGATTCTTTGAAACCCATGAAGGTACTGGTTAAGTGTAGTAGTTGTATCCTAGGTAAATCCAGTGATTAAAATACCTCTCCTCTCAATTATAAAGGTAATGGGTTTTGCATCTTATTAAAGGGTTCTGTCATTAGTGACACAGGTTTTGTTTTTGTTTTTGTTTTTGTTTTTTTAATGCTTCAAGAATACAGTTCTTATCTAAACGTGTTCAGCTAACTTCATACAATCACGTGGCAAATTCATACTGGGTCTTATTTGGGCAAAAGCCTCCTAAAGGAAGGTTACATAAAACTGATCAGTTTCCATCTCTTAAAAGTACCAGTTGTACAGCCATCTAATAATCATAATTTCTGGCAAAATTATAACAAAATTATTATTTTTTTCTTTGCAGTTAATGATACCTCATCTGAGAGTTCTAATACCTAAAGAGTTTATGCTTAAAAGTAAAAATGACTTTGTACCATAAAATAACCCCAAAGCCACTCTCTAGGGTTTTTATTTTCTTCCTTTTTTGTCATTTTCTTTTTTAACTTAGTTTTAGAATTACTTTAGTCGCTTTGGTTCCTTAGAACAAGTTTTCAATTTGGAGGTCTCTAATTCCTACATTGTGACCATTGTCTCAGTGAAGTTCTTTTGTTTTAAAAGATTCATGGTAACACAAAATGTATTTTACTGCTACAACTAAAATGTATTTATAATAAAATGCCTTTTTAATAATTTGGAGATCTGTTTGTTATGTGTGAACCACAATCCTCTGCTTCCTTTTAAGAGCAAAGGTCTGACAGAAGTTAAGCACAGCACTTTGATTTTATTCATGATATTAATCAGTAAAACCAGCTAAAGTAACAGAGCTCAACATTGATTTGCAAAATTGTGACTCTATAGTTTCCAGAAATTTGCAACTTTACTTGTGTCTCTGAACTTCAGCAGAAGCAAAGGCCTAAAGGCTCCAAGTGTTACCTGAAAGTTTAGAGATCATCAGTGATCAGTGAGAAAATGAGCCCTTTTCAAATTGTCATTCAACGTGGTTCTTAGGAATTAAAAACAGTGATCATGAATTAGTGTTAACAAGTCACTTGTTGATGCTGGGCTTGTGGAGCCCAGAATTCATTTCAGAACTTGTAAACCTACTTGGTATCAATATATTATGAAGGTATAATAACACATTTCACAGGGGTGCGTGGCATGCACTGCTCCCTCCCCACCCCTGCCCCTCCCCCCCCCCCAGATGCCGGCTGTGCAGGAAATTGCCCTGAGCCTGGGTCTTGTTTTTGTTGGGGAAATAATTCTTTGCATCTGCCATGATACGATTTTGAGAAGCATTAGCAGGTCAAAGGATGCTTTGTGTGCCCTGGCTCTTTTATTTTTAACACCCCATTAATGTGGCACCATAAATCTAACTTGAATATTCTGTGCTTAAAGTGTGCAAATGTAAGAAGATAGGGCAGTCAGCCTTTCATAAGGACAATTTCTAATTCTTACTCATTGCGGTGGATTAGTTTTCAAGCTAGGTATCTTGCTTTCTTTGACTTGATCTGATACAACATAAATCATCTCTGGATTTTGGAAAGAAACACACTTCTTTACAGATAAATCGAATGGCTTTGGAGGACTCCCTGGGCTGCCATCCGCCCGACAGGAAGTAAACAAAGCCCCCGTCATCAGTGGGAAAACGCAAACAAGACTGTCTCAGGTGTTCATTCCTATGCATTATCTGAAGCCTTTGAAGCATTTTTCTGAGAATGATATTAGTGTGAAAGTTATTGGGAAAATGTAATTTCATCAAAACGGCAAGGCGGGAACTGTATGGAGTGCAGGTCAAGCGTGAGAATGGCAAGTTGGCCTCGTGGAGGGGGTGCTGGAATGGAGACTTACTTGCACTCAGCTCGGTTAAACTGGAACATTCTGATGCCGCTGTGGTATTGGAGCTGAAGAGCCCTGGGTCGGTAATGGGCTCTGCCACTTGGTTCACACCGTGGTACTGTCCTAACGAACCACTTCCCAAATGGATGGAAATCCTCTCTTCGGACGTGAAGACCCCATCTTGATTGCATAGCCGCAGTTCCAGCTCCTCCTACCAACTGCAGCCCGAGTTACCTTCCGAAACGGATCCGATGGTGCCACTCTTCCTGAGAAGCCCTCGGTGGTTGCCCATCGCACCCTAAATTTCTTAGCTGCACTTTGGAGACACCCCCGTGTCTTATTCCTGAGCACTTCACACAGTCCCCTAAATCAGACAGCTTGCCGTTCCTCGCCTGGATGAACCCTGACCTTGCTTCTCTACTTTGTTTGGAGCACGCCCTTCAGCGCTCAGACCCCCCAGGTCAGTTGGAATTAGTTCCCTCATCCTCTGTGCCTCCTTAATGGGCTTATATCTATGTTATCACAGTTTTTATATTAGAGTTAGGAGTTTGTGAGCTTCTGGGTGACAGAGATCTTGTCCTAAGACCCCAAAACCTACAGTACTGGCTCTGTAGTTTTTACAGAGCAGGCCCTCGAATGCCTGTTGAACTGGCTCAGAGGGTTTGATTGACAGAAGAACTTCAGGACACTCTCCCCTTCTCATGGATGCCCTTTGCCACTGTGGTGTGGCCGGATGATAACCGTGGGCAGGAGTGATGGCCTGGGGTGCAGGAGTGAGCTGTCCTGTGCAGTCACATCCCCGCCTGCTCCACTGTGCTCTCTGAGCGATGACAAAGCATCAGCATTCACCAGGTATCGCTGTTAGAAGCCTTGGTTTGACAGCTTCACCATGGTGACGTCAGTTCTGGTGGATGCTGCCTACTTTAGCGTATCCCCGTCAGTAGGCATATTCCTACGTGCAGACTTCTGGGAAAGTGATGAAATTCCCCTTTGTCTGAACCTCTGGTTGATTTTATATCCACAGAAGGAGATAATTAGATTGAAGAGGAGCTGCAGTTGCAAAGTCTGCGGTGTTACCCCATTCTTAGCTCATTAAAACAGATGCTCTGCAAATTGATTTGAACCATCGTTTCGGGAAACTGCACGGCTAATTCCTGAGAAGAAAGGGCGCTAGTTAGACGATGGGGTGAACCATCGGAGAGCTCTGGAAAGTGGGCGTGGCTCCCACTCTGGGCTCCGCTGCAGAGGGAAACAGAGGAGAATGTGGTTCAGTGCCCTTTGCTCACTAATTGAACAGAAATGCAATCGGAGGCCTCAGCTGACAAGCCCTCCTGCTGTGAGTGGCGACCAAAAGGGAAGGGCCTGGAGTCCGGGGAGTGGGTGGCTTGCTCTGGGCCTGCTCGTCAAGCCCACCTGCTGTCAGGTCTTCTGTCTCTTTGGAACCCAGACGTGCACTTGTTTTTACAAAGCTAAAGGGAAGTGGGCGCTCGCGGCTGAGGCTCCTCTTGGAAGAGAAAGTTGTGAGGATTCGGTCCTCTTAACCTGGTGACTGGGCTTAAAGGGAGTGGTGACCTGGGACCAAAGCAACAGGGAACTGTTGGCAGGTGTGTAAGTAAACAGGCTTTACCTGAGGAATCAAATCTCCCCGTGACTCTAGAGGCCTTCTAAGACCCAGATCATTCCTACTGGGTTGGTTCTGTTAACAGGGTGGAAGAGACACTATTTTGAAAAAAAATCTGTGATCTAGTGTCATTAAAGGTAATTTTGAATCATCCAGCAAAGCCCTTGTGGAAAGCCGTCTGTTCCTTTTTTTCTTTTTAACTGCAATACAGTTGATTTACAGTATTGTGTTAGTTCCAGGTGTATGGCAGAAACCCGTCCGTTCTTAAGGGCTGACGTGCTCCAGCTCAGAAGACAGTCTCACCCAGGGATACGCAGCTGCGCGCGCCGCTGTAGGGAATACAGGGGCTCAGGCCGAGCATGGGGCCCCTGAGGCCAGGGGAGCAGATCCCGAATGAGCTCTAGAGGCCTTCTTACTGCACTTCCTGATGCTTCTTTGTAGCCTCTTTGCACGCACTCCTCCCGGCCCTTTTCTAGTTCACGCACTCGTCCGATGTACCAACACATCCCGAGGGCGCTGTATGCCGTACGCTGTGCAGAGCGTGTGACTGGGCTGGGGAAGGTTCTAGCTGCCGGATGGTTCAGAGGAAAATATAATCCAGCAAGGCAGGCAGGCACAGGGAGCCACACAGACCGGGTCAGAACTGGGGGTATGAGCACAGTGTTAAGGGCACGAGAAGGAAGAAAGCACAGGTTTTGCACGGAGTGGTTGGAGGATGTGTCACCTCGTGATGTCCAAGCTGGGTCCTGGGGAATAAGGTGACTCTGGCAACTTCAGAAAGGGGGCGGGCCACATGCGGCCGAGGAACCCACCTACATCGCATAGCACTTACGCCTTACTTTCAAGTCACCCACGATTGAACTCTCAGCTCCCGAGGGCCCATCCCCGGTTTTTGTCCAGGACCAGGTCATGTCCTGGTTTAGCACAGTGCTTCGCACACAGTGTTGTATCTAGTGGGGTAGACAGGGTAACGGTTCCCGAAGATGTCCACAGCCGAACCCCTGGGACCTGGTACTTTATATGGAAAAAGGGACTCGGCAGACGTGATTAAGCTATAAGGATCCTGAGACGGGAGCTTAGCCTGGGTGATCTGGATGGACCCAGTGTTATCACAAGGGTCCTTCCAAGAGGGAAGCTGGACAATCAAGGTCAGAGACGTGGGAGCTGCGGTGAGGGAGCCACAGACCGAGGACAGCGGGTGGTCTCAGAATAGGAACCGGACACGCTCAGTGAGTGTGCATTTGCTTACGTGATGGACACCCTGTGGGAGAGACGTCAGCCGGCTCAGCATGTCTGGGAAACCACATCCTCCGGGGAGGCCAGTGCTCAGGGCACGAGCGGCAGGGGGAGGGTAGGCGAGCCGGGCCTCGCGGCAGCGGGGCAACAAGACGTGGATTTGCGGTTCGTCTCGGAAGTGGAATCTGTGAGGCGTGCCCGGGAGCCAAAGAAACCACAGGGCTTCTCGGTGTGGGTGGCTGAGGGGATGCAGGGCCGTCGAAACGAGGGGGCAAGCAAGGGAGGGCAGGTTAGGGCGCACGTCCCTGCGGGCAGCACTGCAGCACACCAGCACTGACGCCGGCACAGAGGCGGCCTGGACACAGGCAGGGACCGCGGCCCCGGGCGGCCGACAGCCCGGAAGGGAGTGAAACTTCTCGGGAGTTGTGTTGTGAGCTGAGAAGTTCAAAGACAAAAACCCTGGAAACATGCAGCTTTAAGGGGCAGGTGGCAGAATTACAAGGGAAAATTCAGGGAATCTTAGGGAGGGAGTGGAAGCACAGGCCCGAAGTACAAACTCTACAGAAAGGCGTCGTAGGGCGCCACAGGTGACGGAGGGGTCCCTGGTGACCTTCAGGGGGGCTCGTGCCGTGGCGTGGGCCATGGGATCAGCGCGTGGCTCGGGAAGTGAACGCAAAGTCAGTCGGCCGTGACACGAGACGTGAAGAAGGATCGTGGTTTCGAGACTCTCGTCGGTTGACGGGAGACGAAAGACCAGGCGGCAGATCTGAAGGAAGGGACGCTTACTCCCCTACCTGAGGCTTTCTAGCTACTTCCCTGCCTGTAGCCTCTGCCCCTTGGCCGTCTCTCACGCGCATCCCTGTTCGTATGCCTTTATCATAGCACTTCCCCCTCAGAGACCCTCCCTGGCCTTCCGTGAGACAAGCAATGTAAACTTTATTTTAAAGCTATCTTTCTTTCTTGAACTCTGACAAGTCTGGACTGCTTCACTGAAGCAGTGATTAAACGATTGTCAGTGGTTTCCAAAAATTTTAAGCAGCAGCGTTCTTTTTTCTAACAAAGTCCTATGTTAGAACCTAAATTTCTCAGCCCTAAATATGTAATATACAAAATATATTTTTTTACTTTTATAAATTTATTTAGTAAACACACTCTGTAACAGCTTCTTGTAAAATCAGTTTGTAAGGGCAATGATGATATTTTGAGGAACACAAATATTGGAAAATGGAGTTTATGGAAGGCAGATGCAGTCTGACATCTAAATCTAACACTAATTTATTTTCCTTGCTTTCGTTGGGCAAGGTGAGCAAACACTGTGATTTATAAAGATAAACAGTAGTATATTTGCCCGCACCATTGTGTCTGAGCAGACATGCACAGGCCGGAATTTTCCAAAGACCAATGCAGAACTGACACTCCTAATCCATGAGACACAGACAAGAAGTTGAAATGTGCGCAGAGAAATGGCCAAGGAAACTTGTTTGAAGGCCTCCTCAGGAGAAAATTACAGCACACGTTTCAACCCTTCGAAGGTCTTTAATATACACACCAGGATGAGGCACGTAACACAGGTGAGTCCACGTTGGGTTTTGTTCCAGTCAGAACAAACTGGAGTCCAATATCTGCACAGCTCACAGGGAACCGCCGGGATCCCTTGGTCTCTCCAGAAAACGGGGACCTGGCAAGACTGACCCACATTAGCCAGCAAGACAGCTAACAGCTCAGCTTCTGGAAGGAAGCAGACAGGAGCCTGGCTCTCTCTCCTTCCTCTGCTGTGTGCCTCCAGGTTGGCTACTCAGCCTTGCTGAGTCTCAGTTTGTTCATCTGTTGAATGGGAATAAAAGCGAACACACGGCTGTTGCAAGGCTTAGGAGAGAGAACACATGTCAAGCGCTCAGCCAGGTCAAAGGCCGTCTTACCATTTCATGTGTGTTTCATGGCGAATTTTAAAATGTGAGATTTATGTTTCCCGAGGTCTGGGACCACTTTGTGCATCTCCTCGTATTAATAGACGCAGAGAACCGCAGAAGTGGAGGGAGCGTAACAATGAGTTAGTCTAACACGTGCTCTGGTCTCGCAGGAGTTTGTTAATGTTCACAAGAGCAGGTAGACAGCGGCCCTAGTCTGGATTCGTCCTACCACAGCCCCTACTATGTACAGGCAGCGCATAGTAGGGCCTCGAGATGAGGGCAACTGAGGGGACACCTGAGTCCAGGAGACCCTGGCTCAGCGCCCTGGTCGGTTCAGATGGGACGCAGCCCCGTTCGTCTTTCCTCCACCTTAAATGGACAGGATCATACACTGCTACCTCCCTGCCTCCTGGACGTTTCTCGGTAGACTGTGTCTCTATTTTGTTAGCTTCATCCGACTGTCTCAGCCTGGCAGGACCGGGCGGGAAGGGTGTTAGCTGTTTAAATCAGTGACTTGGATATTTGTTTTGAGCTCTTCAAACTCAGGGGTGAGAACGCTCAGACTGTGCTTGCAGACCAATCCCCCGAACTCCATTTATCCCTAGGGCTACCAGGGCCGGTCGTGGGCAGAGCGAGAGGCGGGTTTAAAGCCAAATCAACGAGCGTTTCCAGGAGGTCAGGGCTTTCACATTCAGGCCAGAAACTTGTCAGGAGCAAAGGCAGAAGAAGACAGAGCATCACTCCTTGTAATGGCAATTACCTTAATGAACTTTCTTCGCCAGGCGGGAGGGATGGCCGGGGTGGCCGTTAACTTGCGGCCTCAGTGGCTGCTACTGAGTGAGGCTGTGAAGCGGGGGCTGAAGGAGGCCACAGCAGCTGCAGCCCCGCGGCTTAATCGGTTCCACGTCGTGCATTCATTCATACCTTGTCTCCACTTCAGATCTTTTCTGAAAGCAGGCAGGGTATAAATTAGAAATGAATTGGTAAATAAAATATTTGATCAAAATGGACAAGTCACACCAGCAGGGGAAATACTGCAGTAGGATGTGATTAAAACCCCTCTTTTTTGGGGCGGTCAGGAAAAATAGTGGTAACAGAATTGAAATGTTCAATCCCAAGGAGGGATTAATAAGGACCAAACCACCAGGGCAGACCCCATTATGTGTTAGCCAAGGAGAGGATGCCGTGTGTCTCGGACCCCCTAGATACTTGGGCAGAGGCTAAGTGAGGACCGGACAGGACACTGGTTACACAGGTGGGAAACCGTCAGCCTTGTTCTCATTCCGGTTCTGGCGCCAGTTAACCAGATCTTGGGAAGCAAGTCCTTCTCAGGTCTTCGGTCTTTTCTTCTGTACAGTGGCCACAGGAGAGGGATAAAGAGGAAGAATCAGGAACATGGATCCAGCCTCTATTTAAGATTTTGACGCCGTCGTCATCCCGGATACTTTGCCATAATTTTGATTTTAAAAAATCACACATCACCTACCCAAAAGAACGTAAAGCAAGCTCCCAAAGACACATTTGTACATCCATGTTCATAGCAGCATTATTCACAGTAGCCAAGAGGTGGAAGCAACCCAAGCGTCCACTGAGGCATGAACGCGTAAACAAACCTGATGTACCCGTACAGTGAAGTGTTGTTCGGGCTTAAAGAGGAATGAAATCTGACGCAGGCTATGACGTGGATGAACCCTGAGGACATTACGCCAGGTGAAATAAGACACACAGAAGAGCAAATAGTGTATGATTCCACTCCTATGAGGCACCAGAGTAGTCAAATTCAGAGAAACAGAACGTAGATGGTGGTCAGGATGGGCGGGGAGTTGTTGAAGGCGACAGAGTCTCTGTTTGGGAGATGAACAGAGTCCTGGGAACTGGCCGCACATGTAACATGACTGAGCCGGGCACTTAAAAATAATTCCGATGGTAGATTTTATGCTGTGTCTGTTTCACCACATTTCTTAAAAAGTCTCACACTTCAATATCATTTATCTTGACTGAGTTGCTCGTCCCGGCTCCCTTACCTCATGGGATCTGATGAATTTAGAAAGCTGAGAACGTGAGAGCGTTATGGAACCTCAGGGTTGGATGATTTTTCCGTTTGTGCCCGTCCCGCTTGGCTGCTAACTGCCCGCCTCAGAGCCAGTGGCGCGGTGTCCTGCTGCGGGCCCGTCGGCAGGCCCCTGGCCGAGCGCTGCGGTGAAGCCCGGGGCCGCCCCGAATCCTGAGCCCCACCCATCACAACATCCTTCCCGCGAGCATCGGTGAGCGGACTGGAGACAAAAAGACGTCTTCCCTCGTTGGTTTCGTTGATCTCTTTGTTTTTCAGCGCTGGGCTCTGTTCTGCTCTGTCGAGCTGTCTTCTTCCCACAGCAGAAGCTGGAGCAGACGCGGCTGTGTGCCGCCCGGCTGGAGCCGGCCGACCCCGCCTGCAGAGCAGTTCCAGGCCTGCTTACATGTCTCTCGAAAGAGCTAGACACTGGGAAACCAATGTATTCTGCAATGGAGAGGAATATTCAGTGGATATTCCACTCAGAGTGATTTTGGCTGCTAAAAATACAGCTATGTAGGTGGAAATACAAAACGCACACCAGTCTAATTCCCCTAAAAGTAATAATAACAATAAAAACAATAATACTGGACTCCAAAATGGAGTTTGTGGGACGACAGCACCCTTCTTACTCACAAAACCGTGGCCGCAACTCCCAGGCTGGCGTGGACGCTGATCTCCTAGCCGCTCATCCGGAGCAAGTGGCCCTCAGGCTCTACCTGTGTATCCTCGGGACGCGTGCGCCCTTGGCTGCAGGACCAAGCAGCCTCCTCTGGGCCTCGCCCGCCACCCGCCCTTCGGCAGCGCCCACCCTCTGATGTCACCCCTGCTCTCCTTGACCCTTTCGGCTTCACAGCCACGCACGGGGCACGTGCACGTTCCCTGACTCAAAAGCAGGCTGGGCTGGGCTCTGTCGGCCCCTCCAAGCGCAGCCCGGAGCCCTGAGATGTCAGAGGGCCATCTTCACCAGCCCCACCATGGTCGCTACCCAGACGCCCCAGCCTCCGGCTCCTCCCTTCTAAATTGTTCTCAGCGGAGCGATCGAGTTGCTTTCCTCTCACTTTACAGATGCGAACAGTTAGGGGTTAATAAGCTGGCCGGTGAGAGTAGTTACTTCAGTTACCGGCCTGACGTTGCAGGCCAGTCTTAACCCGGCCTGGAAGCGGGAATTAGCCATCGGAGGGGTGTGGCTGTGTCTTGGTGGACTCGCTCCTGGACCAGATTCCAGCCAGGCCAATCCCAGCCCTCCTCTCCATGCCACCTTGGCCTAGAACGATGCGAACAGACACTAACACAGTTTCTAACAACTCAAGGCCGCACCCCTAGGATGACCCCAGCCCCCCTTGAAGTGTCTGCCTGAGAAAATTCAAGGTTGCCTGTTTGTTCCAGCCAACACCCGAGGACAGGGCCCTCGTCTCCGAGCCTCTGTTAGCGGGTCAGCGCCTAACTTCGATCATCTCCAGTTCGCCCAGCCCCTTCCAGCCCTTCGCGACCTTTGGCTTCTCTGACTCTGTGCGGCCCTCCTCACCCCTCCCTCGCTCACCCTTTAAACCTCCCGGTCACCTCTGTGCACACAGTTGAGTTCAATTCATCCCAGACTCTTCCTGCTGCAGTAGTGCCTTACTGATTAAAATCTGTCCTGACCACTTTAACTGTGGCCTTGTTTATCTTTGGCAGTTCTGATAAAACCTTGCTTATGGACACTGAAATTTGCATTTCGTGAAATTTTCACATCACAAAATCTTTTTCTTCTTTCGATTTTTCTTGACTATTTAAAACTATAGAAACCATTCTTAGCAGGCAACGGGCCCCAGTTGACCCACGGCCGGTGGTTTGCTGCCCCTTCTCTGCAAGAAAGGTGTTGACGTGGACCCCTGGTGCACGGTGAAGGTAAAGGGCAGAGGGGTCCTCTCTGCACACTGTGTCTGACTTACCATCTCTGAGGGCTGGCCAAGTACGGTGAGGTTTGAAGGCGCAAGGGTGTAAATTATGAAACTCCAGTGGCCCTATGTGTCTAGCTGCTAAGCCCTCCTTCCTGATGTTCATTGCAACAAAAAGCCAGTGTCTGAAATCAGACCCTTGCAGCTGTGCGGCTGGAGTGCCGTGTTAGCACTGGGATGCCTAGCGTGCTGGGAGCTCTGGAAATAACCCTCTGTATTTTTAACGCCCTTGGCTAGTCAGCCCGCCTCTGGTTTCTCCCAAAGACAACCCCAGGGCCCAGAGTTACCAACTGTAATTCAGAACCTCTAAGTCTCGCTGCTAAGCAGACCCTCTGTCCCTCTCATCCCCACAAAAGTCCTCAACATCCCCGGGGGCTATGCCTTCACTTCCCTGCTGGGTCAAGGGGCCCCTGGGCTGTGGTCAGGAACCCAACAATTTCTTCGCAAGGCCAAGGAAAAGCAAGATTTTGAAGAGGTTTTATTTCAAGCCACAGAGTCTAACCAGTTAAAAACTGCTTGTCGGGTCTCCCAGGAGCCAAGGAGGGGCTGTTCGGGTCACCAGGAAGGAAAGAGGGTCTGGCCATTCGCACAGCTGGACGCCCAGAACAGGTAGACGGCCCACAGAGGACAGTCGGTGGGCTTATCGAGGACAGCCGGGCACTCCAGCGGGAGGTCGGGCCTCTGCAGGCGCCTGTGCACCTGCCTTCCACCTGCACGGGGCAGGTCTGGGCCACCGCCACTTGCGGGCTTCACCACCCAGAGAAGTGCTCAGACAGGGCGAGCAGCTGTGCTGCGGGGGAAGGGGCAGGTGGGAACGGGGAGAAGTAACGCTCCCGCCTCCTTCTCAAACGTTCTGGGCTGGGCTCAGCTTCCTTGGGGACAGGGGCCCAGGAGGGCTAGTGCTCGGGGTCGGCGTCCATGCAGGACTCCCAGGGGTTCTGGGGCATCCGCGGCAGGGAGAAGAGCAGGAGAGCCAGGCCGCCAAGGAAGAGGAGGCCGAAGGCCGCGCAGGCGCAGGCGAAGGACCAGGAGTAATAGTACTTGATCCAAACGGTGTCCTCGCTGTCGACCATGCGCTTCACCGACTGCCGTGTGACCTCCACCGAGACGAAGATGCAGAGACCTGGGGGCAGAGCTGGACTCAGGGCCCCGGGCGCCCCCCGCCCCGGGTCAGCTGGGGCTTCCGCGTGGGCTTCAAGGTGGAGACCCCGCCGGGGGAGAGGCGGGGGCATGAAACGGCCCCGAGACCGAGGTCCCGATCGGGAAGCTGCAGAAGTGCGCCCTTTCGTCCCTTCTTTCCTTAGCACTATTTTAAAGTTAATTTAAATTTTTGTTAGTAATTAGCATCCTCCCCGCCTTGAGGATTGTCTTGGTAAGAAATGGACAGATTGCCGAGATCGGCCCCCTCCTGGCCCACCGGCCCTGGCGGAAGCCCTGGGCAAGCTTGCCCCTGGGTGGAGCCTGGGAATCTGTCCACACCCAGGCCCCAGGTAGGCATGAGAACGGGGTCGAAGCATCCCCCCAGACCCGGCACCCGGACAGGAGCCCCCGTCCTACCCGCAAAGGCGAAGAACATGGACGCTGGCCTCAGCAGGTAGTCGCGCTTCTTCCCGAAGGACAGGAGCACGCAGATGGTTCCCGCGATGGTGAAGCCCAGGCTGAAGATGGCGATGGCCGCGGCCGAGATGCTATACTCTGTGGCACACAAGGGGGCAGGGATGCCGGGACCTCAGAGGGGCCTCATCCCCTGCACCTTTCGTCACCACTGGCTGTGCCTGCAGCCAGGTAAGTGAGTACCACATTCTACTATTCCCTTTTCCCAGGTGAGGAAACTGAGATCCGAGAGATTAAATCACTCCTTCAGAGTCGCACAGTGGCTAAGGGGTGGGACCAGGATGTGCACACGACCTAATTCCTTCTCGCAGGTCGGACACCAAACTGAAGTTCCTCCCTCCAGGGGCAGAGGCCTCGGAAGGAAGCGTGAGATCTGCGGCTGGAGACCTTTCTGGAGCAGAAACCTTCCTCCGAGTGTCAGGGCAGAAGGTGGCACCCAGGCTGGCGTGGTCTGTCCTGGGACTGGCAAGCAGCCTCTGGACGGATGACGGAGTGTGGCTTGTTACAGAGCTCGGTGCCCAAGAGGATCTGCGTGTGTGTGTGCCAGAGTGTGTGCACCGGTGCATATGTGTGCATGTGTGTGCATCCGTGTGTGTTTGCATGTGTGTGCATGTGTGCGTGTGTGTGCATACCCATGCCGTGTGCAGTCTTCTGCACACAAGCACACGCGGGTCTCCTCTGCTCAGTCCAGGGGGTGCCTCCGAGCTCGGTGGTTCCCACCAGGGCACGTGTGCCACAGGGGCTCTCACGCATCTGCCCCAGTCCCCACCCTCTGCTTCTCGTGGAGTGACTTATAGGCGAGGGAGGGACTCAGACAGACTCCCCGCACACTCTGAGCTGCCAGCCCTGCAGACCATCACAGGGATGTGGCATCCTTGTTCCATTGTCAGAGCTCCTGTGACAGTGGCGTCCCTCGGGCTCTGTGGGGAAATGGACCCCTGCCCTCTGGGAGCTACCAGGCAAGTCTCTTTACAAACTCGCCCGAGCCCTGATGCAGGGATGCTCAGGGCGCCTGGAGGTGGGTGACGCTGTCTCGGGGGCGCAGAGGGTGGCCAGGCTGCCGCTCAGATGCATCGGGAGGGGCTGCTCGCCATCAAGATCCGGAAGTCGGGGCCTTTGCACCCGTGACTTTCCGGTTCAGCAGCGCGACGGGAGCCACGTTTCCTCCCCTCCTTGCTCTCCACACGGGCTCACCTTTCTGAGTGGTAACTTCGAAGATCTCCGAGCTCTCGCCTGGGTTAAAATGCCTGAAGTAGGAACAGTTTTTCTCTGCAAAGGAGGGAGACGGCCTATGAGTTGAGAGAAAGGGCTGCAGCCGGGGCAGGAGCTCAGCCGAGAGAGGGCGGGTGCAGCCCCCAGGGGGATTCTGCCCCCCAAACCCTGACTCTGGGCTGAAACACACATCTTTCACTAACCCTTAGACCAAAACGTTGGTAGGAAAGAGGGTTGCATAAGAGGCTGGGAGATCATCAGGGAGCTGAGGCTAACTGAGTCCGGGGGCAGAGAGCACTGGGGTACTGAGCCCATTAGGCAGACAGGGAAACTGAGACCCAGAGATCAAGTCATCTGTTAGGGGGTACAGGACCCATGGCCAAGCAAGGGCCAAACAGTGGTTCTCAGCCAGGGCTGATTCTGCCCCCAGAGGACACTGGGCAGTGTCTGGAGACATTTTTATGTCACAACTGGGCAGGGCTGCTACCGGCATCCAGTGGGTAGAGGCCCGGGATGTGCTGAGCGTCCTACCATGTACAGGACAGCCCCCTACAGCACAGAATTACAGGCCCCCAAATGTCAGTAGTGGTGAGTCAGCAGTGGTTCACATCCAGTCTAGGGCTGGGTTTCTTATCTGCATCCAGGCCCACCCTGAGGCACTGGGTGTGACCTGGGAAGCAAAGTGTTTTTCAAGAACTTTCCAGGAGATTCTGGTGTTCAGCCAGGTTTAGAAGCCTGGCTCCCGGCCCCTTGAAATGCCCTTCAAAGGGCTTTTCTGAGTGGGCCCTCTATATGGACTTGGGTGAAGGGCAGAGAACCTCTAACCGAGGGCCAAACGTGATCAAAAGCTCATTTCACTGGGCCCTCAATGCCTGTGGCCATAGAAACAGCCCAGATGAGACCTCCCCAGGTGAGCTGCTTCCCCACCCGATTAGTGTCAGAAAAGCCACAGACGATCTGTGCTGGCAGTAGGACCAAAAATATGGATTTGATAGGGGGCAGAGGAAGAACTCAGAACAAAGAAATTCACACCGATTTTCAATATAATTTCTCTTCCATTCTTCTCCTTTAATCTCTCTTACAACTAGATATACTGTAAAATCAAAGGATAGTCTTATTGCTTATTGAATACAGTTTAATATTCTATACTCTTGATTTAGGAAGTAGATGAATGGATTATTTTATACTATTTTGTTTCTTAAAAAAAAAAACTAAATTAGGTTGCTTTTTATTTCTGTGAGGCCCTTCATTGAATTCTTTTTCCTGTGGATCCTTGAACCTCAATAGAAAAACATCTCTGCTCCTAGTTTATATGGCATCTAGTTTGTGCATCCATTTCTTTACCTACATTCAAATGATCACCAGGTGTTTGATGCCTAGTTTCTTTTGGAAACAAACTTGAGGTTTGCGAAGTCATAGCTTTCATTGGGGTCCAGGCTTCCGTCTGCCTGACCTGTATAACCTTGTTCCACTGAAGCCTGTGGCCTCCATTTCCCCTCCCCCAATGTCAGGGTTACTTCTGCTCCCCTAAGTCCAGGAAGAGAGTGACCCCGGGAGATGGAGCCTGGTTTAGCAGCAGTAAATGTTCCATGAGGTAAACAGCCTTTTCTCTGAGCGTCTATATTTAAATCCCTTTCCTTTTGAGCTGAGTTGCCTGGGGTGTGTGACTGCCGCTGGTGACTCAGGAGATGCTGTGCTTTTCTCTCGCGCAGCTTCTGCTGTTACTTTAAAGCATGATGGAACCCTCTCATATTTGTTAGATTAGTAGCTATAGATTCTCTTGAATCCCTGCTTCAAAATGGCTCGCGCGAAGTTACAGGTCTCCTCATGTCTCCCTCTGGACGGAGGAAAACTTCTGTTTCCTTCTTTAAGAGCCAATCTCGGTCGTCACTGAAAACCCTCTGAAAAGAACTGACTGAATTCAAGTGTGCTTCACGGTCAGTTCCCTCCCTGACGACGCACAAGCCGAGTTAAAAGCGTCCATTCAGCGCGCAAGGCCCGGAGACAGAGGCCCATCGGAAGCCCGGCCAAGGCCCAGCTGTCCGGCAGGTCCGCGTGGCCGAGGCTTCTCTTGCACAGGTAGTGCTCGGGGTGTCGGCCCCCCGCTAGACAAACGCCGGGCTCCTGGGGGAGCCACCCTGCAGACTCGGGGGTGGGGACGTGGGCCCAGGTTCAGTCTTCCCTCCCTCCCCTCCTCTCTCCAATGCTCTCTGGGGGCGCTGGGGGGCACCCATGCGGGGCACCTGGAAGCCTCAGCTTCTCTTTCATGTGGCTGGTCCTCGGGCTTGAGGATGGGCGAGCCAACCCCGTCTGCTCTCTTGGACGTAGCACACGAGGAAGGCCAGCGGCCTCTGAACCAGGAGAAGCGTCCGCTGCACGGCCCCATGGCTGCCCGTTGGAGACCACAGCCCCTTTGCGGTCCCGTTCGGGATAAATCAGCTCGGGCATCTGCCAGTGTCACTCAAGAACTGCCCAGGGTCCTGTTGGGATGGGCAGTCCCCGCCCCCGGCCCTTAGCCTGGGTGCTGTCTGGGTGAACCGCATCAAGGGCAACTTGAAAAGGAAGGACGTTTGAGATGGGCCTGCGTGGGTAGCGGGCGGGAGGGAGAGACCGCGTGCAGACTGTGAGCCTTCTCGCCTCTGCCTCTCTGATGTCCCTCTGCCCCCTGCGCCCGGTCTACATCCCACCTGCTCAGCACCTGCAGCTGTGCCTCGTGGGCTCCAGCCCCTTCACTGGGCAGAAGGAGCAAGTGCTTTGGACCAGGTTGGCGGAGATACCAACACTGGGGTGGTGACCTGGGACCAGAACTGAGCACCGCGGCTCCTCCAGCCTCCTTGCGTCTGCAAATGGCTCACAGTGATTTTAATATTTGTATTTCTTTTTTTCTGTGTTTCAGAAATGTCTACCATGGACAGTCGTAAGACTCAGTGATCTAAAATCTTTAAGTGGATTATTCCTTTAAAAAATGTCATAAATCAGTTATTGGGGTTGGACTATTCTGCTCACCAAAGATTCTGATTAAGGGAGGGACTGACTATGCAGAACCGTATCTGCCAATCTCAGAGAACTAGAACAGAAGGCACATTTAGCTCCAAGCCGAACCGGAGTTACTATAGATCTTTCTCTGATAGTTGGCACAGCTTGTATGATTAGGGGATGCCCTGGGTATCACTGAGAATGTATCAACCCAATGCTGGTTGATGCAGACTTCAATACATTAAAAAAACCACCTCGCTGATTTGCACACAACCAAGGGAACGAGGGCTCTGGGGGTCGGAAGAAACGTTTCACCCACTTGTTACTTGCATCAGTGCCAGGGTTGTCTTCACCCTTTTTGTAAAAGAAGTTCTTGATGCTCCCGATAGTGGTTTCTCTGTGCTCTGTGTTCCCCCGTCCCTCTGATTGAAAGGGGTTGGAGAAACCCTCAAGACCTGACCCCAGGGCCTCAGAGCATTGCTGTTGTATGGGGGAGAAGTCTAGTTATGGCCAGTCTCCAGCATGGGCTCCTGCGAATGGGAAAGGGAGCCTCTGAGATTCTTGGGGTCACAGGAGTGTCGTGTTCTTTCATTTGGGCTCCAGTCCGGCCCCACGTACTAGGAGAGAAGATGGGCCACTAGAGAAACTGGGCACTGCTGCTGCCTTGTGCTCAAGAGGCAGAGTCGGAAAAGACAGAACATTCCACCCAGACCAAGGGCGAGGGATGACGCTTCTGAGGACTCACTGGCCTTGCAGACAGGCAGCTCCTCTGACAACTGGGAAGCCCCTGCTCTCACTCTGGAGACGCTGGAACTGACCTCAGATACGGATGCTGTGCGTGGCAGTCCTTCGAAGACTCGCGGTCGGTGGAAAACCCAAATTGGACCGTTTGTGTCCTCAGAGCCTCCAGCTCTCTGCGCTGAGCGTGACCTTGAAAAGCTTCCTCTGCTTCTCCAGCGCTCGATGCCACTTCCGCTAAATCACGTCATGTCAAAGCTGGTCTCTGATGTGTCTGCTCGGGTCAGCAGCTCCTGGGAACGGTGTTTGTGCATGCGGTGGAGGGTGTGGGGAGGGACCGCAGAGCAAAGAAACTCTGGATTGGAGACCTGAGCCTCGGAGAGACGCCTCTGAGCCTCAGTTTTCTCACACGTGGAATGAGGACCGTCTGTAGAATCCAAGTCTCCTCACCGGGTGGTTGTAATAAGTAGTGTCATGTAGCAACTAAGGTGAATGTTAGGCGTGTGGGTCCTGGCTGCTCTGCCATGGTAACTGTGTGACCTCGGCCAAGTTACTCAACTTCTTCGTCCCTTGTTTTCTTTATCTGTAAGATTGGCTGATGATAATAGTATGGACCTTGTCAAGGATTTTGTGAGGATCTGATGATTCTGATTACTGTCTATCTGTCTATCTGTCATCATCTGTCATCCCACTGCCCTCTGGCCTCCATGGTTTCTAGGAAAATTAAGCTGTTTAATCTTACTAAGAATGTCTTGTCCGTGATGAGTTGCTTCCTCTTGTTGCTTACAGAATTCTGTGCCTTTATCTTTCAGTGGTTTGATCATGACGTGCCTAGGTATGAATCTATCCTGCTTGGAGTTCATTAAGCTTCATGAATTTGTAGGTTAATATTTTTCATCAGATTTGGAAAACTTTCCGCCATTATTTTCCACGTAACCTTCCTGCTCCTCCCCCGCCCCATCTCTCTCCCTCTCTCTCTTTCTGAGATGCTATTATGCATATGTTAATACATTTGATACTGTCCCACAGGTCTCTTCATTTTTCTTTCCTGTCTGTTCCTTAGACTAGCTAATCTCAATGGACCTACCTTAAGGTTCACTGGGTTTTTTCTTCTATCAGCTATATAACCCCTCTAGTGAATTTTTCATTTCAGCTGTTGTACTTCAAAACTCCGGAATTTCTCTTGGGTCTTTTAAAAATCGTTTATATCTCTTTATTGATATTCTCTATTTCATGAGATATCATTCTCATCTTCATTTTAGTTCTTTAAACATGGTTTCTTTCAGTTCTTTGTATCTAAAATAGCTGATTTAAAATCTTTATCTAGTAAGTCCAATATCTGGGCCTCCTTAAGGATCTATTGGCTGCATCCCCCATCCCGACCCCCACCCCATGTGAGTGCCATGCTGTTTTAGTTCTTTGCATGCCTTGTAACTTTTTTAATTTAAAATTTAAAACTCAACATTTTAAACAATATAATGTAGCAACGCTGGAAATTAGATGTCCACCCTTCCCCAGGGTTTGCTCCTGTGGCTGTTGGTTACTGTTGCTTGTTAAATGATATTTCTGAATTAATTTTGTGAAGTCTGTATGCACGTACGGCCACTGAAATCTCTGCTCAATTAGTTTGGTGGTCAGCTCACAGAGATTTCCTAAAATGCTTGTACCCGACACATCTCCCAGTCTTTACTGAGGGGTTTTGTGCTAAGCAGAGGACCAAGCACTCAGCTAAATAGCCTACATTTCTGCCTTAGTCTTTTTTTTCTTTCCCCCCCTCCCTCCCTCCCTTCCCTTCCTTCCTTCCTTCCTTTCCTCCTTCCTCTCTCTCTCTCTCTCTCTCTCTCTCTCTTTCTCTCTTTCTTTCTTTCTTTTCTCACACAGCTGTTGGTTTTCAAGGCTGTGACAGAGTCGGGAGGGGAGAACGGGAAGAGTGCACATTAAGACACCACAAAGCTCATTGTTCCCACTGAGATTCACCAGTTTTTCTTGAATGAGCACTTGCTGGATTGCTGCAAGACTGGTTAATTTCTAGAGTTCTGAAAAAGTTGATTCTGACCATCTTGGCAAATGTTCTCATTGTTTTTATGGAGAAGAGGATTTTTGGAGGTACTTACCCTGTCATTTTTTCTGATGTCATCCAAAGTTAATATATGTAAGGCACTTAAAAAAACAATGTTTGGGGGACTTCCCTGGTGGTCCAGTGGTTGAGAATCTGCCTTCCAATGCAGGCGACACAGGTTGGATCCCTGGTCAAGGAACTAAGATCCCACATGCCGTGGGGCAACTAAGCCCACGTGCTGCAACTACTGAGCCCTCACGCCTCAAGTGGAGAGCCCACGTGCCACAAACTACAGAGCCCACACGCTCTGGAGCCTGCACGCCACTAGAGAGCCTGCTTGCCACAACGAAGATCCCATGTGCTGCAACTAAGACCCAACGCTGACGAAAATAAATAAATAAATAAATAAAATAAGTATTTAGGGAAAAAACCAAACAATGTTTGGTAGATAGTGCTATGTTTGTGTTTGCAGTTGTTGATGTTGTTGTTAATAAATGAGAGAACACAAATGAACTCTGTTTCTCCCTCTGGAAAAGAGTGATCCAACAGAACACAGGAAGGATGGGTGGGGAAGGAAAAAGATGTCCACTTGCAGAGAAAGGAGGAAAGAAGGCAGGAATACACTTCGGAAGCTTGTTGGGGGTAAGGCAGTGCTCACAAGTATGGAAGGTATGATTCTGTCCGGACCAGGATAAGACAGCCTGGAGACAGACCCTGCTCAGGCTCAAGGCCAAACCATGCTGGCTCGTCCCCTGTGGCTGGTCCACTCGCCTCCCTCCTGCCTGTCTCTCCTTGTATAGACTCGCCTCACCTCTGTCTTCTTCTGCTCTGTAAACTCACCAGACTTTAAAAGGCTGGCGCCGAGGACCTTGACAGTGCGTTCCCATGCACGGTCCCTGGGGACTCAGTGCGTTCCCATGCACGGTCCCTGGAGACTCTGCCCTGCCCTGCCCTGCACAGCGGGTCCCATGCACGGTCCCTGAAGACTCTGCCCTGCCCTGCCCTGCACAGCGGGTCCCATGCACGGTCCCTGGGGACTCTGCCCTGCCCTGCCCTGCACAGCGGGCTTGGCTGGATGAGTGAGGCACCTGTTTATGGGTGTGCTCCGCAGAGGCTGAGGGGCGTGGGCATCTGGGCTATGTGATACCCTTCAAGCACATGTCCGTGCCTGTTAAAGCCCTCAGGCCTGGGACTTGGTGTTTCCAAGAGAGCTGGGTGTATGTGAGTCTTCCGGGTAGAAGCAAGCAGGGCAGGGCTTTCCTGGAGCCAGCAGGAGGGGAAGGAAGAGAAAGGAGCCAAGTGGCGGAAAGGGGTTTGGGCACCTTCCTCCCCACAGGGACCGCAAGATCTTCGGGGACTTAGCAGTGACTTTCTTGAAGGTAAGGGCTCCAGGAACAGCCCGTCTGATAACAGGGGAATAATTCTGAAAACCAGGTGGGATGCTGCACTCACCCTGGTCCACTGTCACCTTGGAGTGACAGCTGCAAGCACCGGAAGGGACTTTATGTTGCTGAGCCCAAGATTCGTATTTTATGGGAAGAAGCAGAGGCTGTGATGGGCTTTGTCAAGCCCCCTAGTCCTTTGGGGTCGTGGCCTCTGATTCCCCGCACAAGCCTCTTTCCTCAGCACCCGCTCTATTTGCTATGACGGGGAGGGCTCCACGTCTGCAGAACAGACTAGTCGCCCTCACACCAGGTGTTCTGGCAAAAGAGCTCCCCTTCAACGACGGGGAGGGCTCCACGTCTGCAGAACAGACTAGTCGCCCTCACGCCAGGTGTTCTGGCAAAAGAGCTCCCCTTCAACGTGCGCGTCACTCACGTGGTAGGAAACCGAGGACAGCATTTAAATCACAGTGGAAGGAAACACTTTCTAATTCCGAAGGGGTCCTAGGCCAGGGAGGTGCGCAGAAGGACCCGCAGTTCTGGCAAAAAGGCAGGTGGCTGGTCCACAGCCGGGTCCTGCCTCACAAACACGCGAGCTGTGCCGTTGCTCACGGCCCGTGCCCAGGAGGGACTCCCACTTGGTCTCATGCTCTGCTCTTGCCGTCTTGAAATTCTTAATAATCATGACAAGGAGTCATGCACTTCCATTTTGCACAAGGCCCTGTAAACTCTGTGGCTGATCCTGTCTACACTGCAGCCTGGAGGCTGGAGAATGAACTGCCCCCACCCCCACCCCCGCGCCGGGGGTCCCTTTCACCTGAGGACAGAGGCCTGTGTTTGCAGGGAGAGGGTGGGGCCGGGCGCAACCAGAGCCCTTGTCTGGCTTCTTTCCTGAGCCTCTGTCCGCCCATCCAGACCTCCGCCCTGGGCGCCGAGCCCCGAGCCCCAGCCGGACGCAACTACCTGCAGCTGGACGCCCTCAATGCCGGGCCGGCGTGGGCCACCGGCTGAACCGCACACCGCCCAGCTCGCGCCCCCGGGCCCACGGGCGGGCGGCCTTCCCCGGAGGGACCGGGACGGGCGGGAGGGGGGCTGGGGAGGGTACGTTACCCCCAGGCAGGGTGATGGGTCCGCAGCTCCTGTCCCTGCCGTCGCCCGGGACGATCCGCTTGGTGCAAATCCTCCAGAGGCCGAAGTGTGCCGCCTGGCAGCTGGCGTTGCGGTGCTCCACGCGGGGGCTCAGCACGGCCCAGTGGTCGGTCACCACGGCCACCAGCGCCAGCACGATCCCCGCCAGGACGCAGAGGAGGGTCAGGCGGACCTTCAGGGCCTTGGTCTGGGACATGGCGGCCACGGAGCGGCGGGCGCTGGGGCAGGCGCGGCGGCCGCGTCCTCCCGGGCGGGTGGCGGTCGCGCCGGGGCGGCGGCAGCTGTTCAGTGTGCCCGGCGGGGCCGGAGGGGGCCGGCCGTGGGCGGAGGGGCGCTGGCCGGGCTGAGCAGCTGGCCAGACGTGTCAGCGGCCCGCGGAAGCTTCTATTAATGCCCATCCCGGCGCCTCGCCGAGGACGGCTGCTCCTCGGGTTTCAGGGCCGTCTTCGCTCCTGGAGCCAGCAGCACGCTGTGGGGGTGGGGTGGGGGGTTGGGGGGGGCGAGGACAGCCGGCGCTGATGTGACTGCAGACGCTCTCCTCGGGGGACCTGAGCTGGGAGGGGCGAGGGGCAGGCAGCCGGGGCCGGCTGTGCGAGCATCTTCCTTCTGGGGCCGGAAGGACCCCGGGGGACGCAGACTGTGTAGCCCCTGTCCTTGCACCGGGCGGGCCGGTCACCGGGGGGCGGGGGGTGAATGGGTCCTCGTCCCGGGGTTCTGGGGGGAGCCTGCCGAGGGACACGTCGGGGATGCCCTGCTTGGGGCCTCTGGAGCCCACCACCCAGCCGAGCGCTCCAGCCCTGAACCCCACCATACCCCAAATGGCAGGAGGATCTCCGGTGGTTCCGGAGCCTCGCATCATCCCACACTATTTCCTTATCAATTCTCTTTCCGTCCCCGCAGTGAGGTCTAGAAGAAAAGCTGTCTGGGGTTAGTAAGTCTTTAACCCCTTTCTGATACTTGCAAATCCAAGACTAGCCTCGAGAGGACAAAAAACCCAGCTGGATTTGACTGTGGTGCTGTTGCCACGGTACCCTTTTACTTTTTACCTTCTATTAATGGCAGGTAATAAAGATTTTCCAGTTACACTGTCCTTTACAAAATAAGTATACTTAAGTAGGAAGAGCAGAAGTAGGTCGATTGACAGGTGACTATTAAGAGGCTAAGGGGCGTGTGGCCCAGAGGACATGTGGGGTTTGGGGACCGCCTACCCATGCCCGCTTCACCTCAGGGCCGGCACTCCAGGCTGGAGCCCCTACGTGCCTCCCGGGCTTCTGCATCTCCTTTCTCAAGTCACCAGGGGCCTCTTTTGGGGTGTGTCCAAGAAGCTGGTGCATGGCCAGGAAGAAACCCCTGAGCTGGGCAGGGGTTTGGCCTCTAAAATCTGGCCTCTGGTTGACACAGCTTACAGAAGGACTGCCTGTGTGAGGAGAAACATCCAGGGGTCCAGCCGCGAGGTCGCAGACTTTTAATAGCAATGGTGATCGTAGTGAGAGCTCAGCCTCAGTGAGTGCTTACTACCTACCAGGCACTCCGCTAAGTCTTTCCATACACCACTGCAGTTTATCTTCACACCAGCCCATGAGGTAAACGCAACTATCACTCCCATTTTACAGATAAGGACCCAGACGCTCAGAGATGTGAAGTAACTTGTCCAAGGTCACACAGCAGGTAAATGGTGAAGCCAGGTTTCAGAACCCAGAGCCCAAACTCTTAACCAGTGGTTGGAGCTGGGAGGAACTTTCGAGATCTATTCTGACTGCAGGGGAGGAAAAACATCTTTGTCCTCTACCCTAACGAAAGACAAATTGACAAGAGAAAAGCATGCAAATTAATGGGTTTTTAAAAATTAATTAATTTATTTTTGGCTGTGTTGGGTCTTCGTTGCTGTGCACGGGCTTTCTCTAGTTGCGGCGAGCGGGGGCTACTCTTTGTTGCGGTGCATGGGCTTCTCATTGCGGTGGCTTCTCTTGTTGCGGAGCACGGGCTCTAGGCGCGCGGGCTTCAGTTGTTTTGGCTCGTGGGCTCAGTAGTTGTGGCTCATGGGCTCTAGAGCACAGGCTCAGTAGTTGTGGCGCATGGGCCCAGCCGCTCCGCGGCATGTGGGATCTTCCTGGACCAGGGCTCGAACCCCTGCATTGGCAGGCGAATTCTTAACCCCTGCGCCCCCGGGGAAGTCCTAATGTAAGTTTTATGTGGCACAGGAGTCTTCGTAAAACATGAAGACCTAAAGAAACTGTTAAACTTGAACTTTTTTTTTTTTGAGTAGTGTATTTATTGTAATAATTTAATTTTTTTCCCTGAATGAAAACATGTTCATTATAAAAATGCAACCACATACATGTATATGGAGAAGAAAAGTGATACTTGTTGTTTTTGTATTCCTTGTCTGTAATACCCCTTTCCTCATCCAGAGAGAAACGCTGTTCACAATTTAAACCTGAGCGTTTTAATGCGTGCTGTGTGTGATGAAGAGTGGGTACAGGGACTTCCCTAGTGGTCCAGCGGTAAAGAATCCGCCTTCCAATGGGGGTTTGATCCCTGGTTGGGGAATTAAGATCCCACATGCCGCGGGGCAGCTAAGCCCGCGCCATAACTAGAGCCCACACGCCCTGGAGCCCGTGCACCACAACTAGAGAGAAGCCCGCACACCGCAACTAAGACCCAACACAACCATAAATAAATAAGTAAATAAATAAATAAATGTTTTTTAAAAAAAAGAGTGGGACATACAACAGGACAAAAGGATTGAGCGAAGGGCAGGAAACTCGTGGGGGGGAAAGCAAGGTCTGTTCGTTCAGATGCTCCTCTGCACTTGTGGGACGTTTGTTCCTTTCTTCTGGGTGTAAGGAGAGAACCTCTCACGTGAGTGTCTCATGACCTGCTTCAGAGGAGGGTCACAGAGGCCTTCCTGTACCTGCCATTTCTCAACTTCCTTCAGTTTAAATGTGCAGTATGCCCAGGTACCATATCTTGGGGCAGCGTGTCCTGAGCCCCGTGTGACTGATTAAGGAACCTGTGGCCTAGAGACAGGACGTCACAAACCAGGACCCCCGTGAACAAGCACAGGGCGGAGACCTCGGGGCTCCAGCCACAGACTGGCCTGAACCTCCACATCACACGCCAGCCCCTCATCCAAGTTATAATCTCCCGACAGCGTCTCGCTGAACCTTCCTCACCACTGCCCCCTCCTCTCCCTGTCTGCATCCCCCACTGCCCCCCCCCCCCCGCTGTCTACATCCCCCCAGCCCATCACAGCCCGGTGATGTCTGCATCCCCCCAGCCCATCACAGCCCGGTGACTTGCCGACATCTGTCATGGCTTGCTTCAGCTCAGAGAGTGCCTGTGTGTCTTCAGGCAGCTGGCCCCCCCGAGAGCACCCTGGAAGCTGGGATGTGACATGCGGCCTCAGGCCCCTCGCACTGCCCCTGCGGGCCCGGCTTCAGGGCCTAGGCGGCCGGGGTCTCAGGGGGCGCTGGGTAGCCTGATGCGGACCCACGGTGTGTCAGGCACCCCAGCCAAGCAGCAGGTGTAGATGCCGGTGTTTCAGGACTGACCATCTGGGAAGAAGCACATTTCCTGGTGTGGTGGGGGTGGCACCCTAAGCTCACCAGCGCCGGGAGCCCCCCGAGGTCTCTGAGAGCGCCCCCAGGGGGCCTGGCCCGCGGGCGCACTCAGCCTTGGCCACGGCAGCACCGCAGGCCCCTCCGAGAAGCCGGGCTGCTCCGGGCCTCGGTGCGGGGCAGGTTTGTGCCACATGCAGGGGTCCTGACCCTCAGCCCAGCAGCACAAGCATGAAGGATGGATGCCCTCTTCCTTTTGGAGTAGCCTTTGTGTCAGTCTAGCTCAAGGTTGGCAGCCCCAGGGGTTGCAGGCACTGCCAGGCTGTCTGCCCTGCTCCCCAGGCCTTGCCGGGCCCGGGTGGGGGGGCAGCTCCGTGGAGGCCCGAGCTGGGCCACGCCAGCAACCTCCGCTAAGGCCCTACCCTCGCCCGGGGACTGGCCTGTCGGTGCGGGAGCCAGCCAGCTGCACGGTAGGAGCCCTGCTCTGCCAGCCTCCAGCTGCGTGGCTTTCAGCCAGTTAACCTCTAAACGCCTTTTCCTCTAGATCTGAGATAATGCACTTCACCAGCTCAGCCCGCGGTAGATGCTGTGCACTGAATTAGGTCCCCCTTAAATGCATACGTTGAAGCCCAAACCCCAACCTGATGGTATTGGGAGGTGGGACCTTTGGGAGGTATTTAGGTTTTGATGAGGTCACGAGGGTGGGGCGCTCGTGACGGATTATAAAGACAGACGCCAAAGAACTTGCTCTTTCTTCTCCTCTGCCACAGGAGGACTTAGCGAGAAGGCAAAAAATGCCCAGAAGAGGGCGCTTACCAGAGCCCAGCCGAGCTGGCACCATGATCTAGGGCTTCCATCCTCCAGAGCTGTGAGAAAACACATTTTGTTCCTTAAGTCACCCCGTCTGTGGCGTTCTGTCACGGCAGCCTGAGCTGACTGATGTAGTAGCAATTTGTCCAGCTTGGTTATTGCTACGATCGTTGCTTGTAGACTACAGATGGACCAGCTTTGTCTGATGGGCTGTAAGCTTCTGGGGACTCTATTATGTACTCATTCTGCGTTCCCTCAGAGAACCCCCTGGATTTGAGCCCAGGGTTGGACCTTCATAAAGGTTTGTTGAATGACGGATGGATTGACGGACAGATGGGCTGAAGGAAGGGGACAGAAGCTCAGATAACTGACTCCACTAGATGAGCCAAAGGACATTTCATGGCCACAGCTCGGGCTAAGCCAGTACAGCTTGGACCAGAGGCTAATGTGCTTCCAGGGGCTGAGGGGCAGCCCAGGAGGGCACCATCGCCACCTCTGTGACCAAGCGCATGAGGAAGACCCGACATTTTCTACAGGAATCCTTCAGAGTAGAGATGCCACGCTCAGCTCATCGGGAGCTGTCTGCACTTCACTCGTCCAGATGAACCAGCTTCCATTCGTCCCAAGAGACTGCTCTTTTCCCAAGAAGGAGCCGACATAATTGAGGGAAGGAAAACACCTCTCAGAAGTGGGCCTCATCTGGAGCCGGGACCGGGGCACGCCCGGGTGGGGGACCCTCTTCAGAAACATGTTGACCTGATTCTGAGCTCAGGCTTCGTGAGGCTGAGAAATGGCCTTGGGTGTATGTCTTAAAAGACTATGAAACAAGGCGCCACCCTGTTGTCTCAACCTCTTTTCGCAGCTTCATCTCCCTCCCTGCAAGGTTCAGCGTGGACCTTCTGTTGCCTCAGGCCTGCCGTCCCCAGTTCTAACCTGTGAGCCAAGGACGGTCTCTGCCTCTGTCCAGGGGCCCAGACTTCTCCCATCTGCAAACTCAGAGATCCCATCGCTCGGCCTCTGCTTCCATCATCATATCCCCTTCTCTGACTCTCCTGCATCCCTCTTTCCCTTAAATGGACCCTTGTGATCATGTGGGATCCACCCAGATAATCCAGGACAATCTACCTGTCTCAAGATCCGTAATTCAGTCACATCTGCAGAGTCCCTTTTGCCACGTAAGGTGACGTCGTCGCGGGTTCCGGGGACGCGGACTCGGACATCTCTGGGGCCACTATTCTGTGCGCCACACGCACTGATGTATGATTTTCTTGTTTTTTTCTGGCATCGCCTTGCAGCTCAGGTGCAGAGATGGAGAAGGTGGGAGGTGACACTGAAGGAGGGCTGGGGCTCTACCAGGGGGAAAAACTAGAAGGAAGAGGCCGAGGGAACTGAGGGCGAGGGTGGGTTTAAAGGATGATTTGTCAGGTCTGGTTAGGATTGGTTAGGTCATGGCTAGAGTCGCCCTGCGACCTGGAAATGTCACCGTGTTGGGAGAAAATGGAGAGGTCAAGACCCTGAAGGGCTTGATGAGGTTGCAAAGCAGGTATAGTGGGGGGATGGGAAAAGGAACTGGGTGCATTGGAAGCTGTGGTCAGAGGAGGACGGGGGCCCTGATGATCTGGCAGGGGGGACAGTCAGGGGAGATGGTGAGATCCAGGCTGGGGATGAAGGTGAGTGGACACGAGAAGGTCAGGTGGTCCCTGGAGGTGAGCAGGCCGGAGAGCTGAGAGGCCAGGGGTCAGAGTGTTGGCCCCGTGGACGTTGATGTGGCAGGACTTGGGGTGTAGAGGAGGGCTTCGCGGCAGAGGTGAAGGCAGATGACGTGAGGAGGCAGCCAGGAGGGTGTTCAGGATGACAGTGGGGAGAAAGGATTCGCGGTGGTCTACCCAGGCCCTCCGATAAGGCTTTTCCCCAGGAGGGCGGAGGAGCGATGGTTTGGGGGTGTCAGCATCCCTCCACTCTCCTCTCCTGCAATTAGAAGTCCAGCGACGTGAGCTCATAACCTCCTCTGCTCCTGAGGTGGCATCGGCAGTCTTGTTGGGAGCTGCAAGCTTAAAAGTGTCTGAATCAGGTGTATCTGCCCCCCAGCTGCCTCTGGATCCTAAGGTCCCTTAGATCTCCCTTCTCCCTTTCCAGTTCCACACCTCTTGGGACTGAGGATGGGGCTGGGCAGCCTGAGTGTTACACTGGGACCCTGGCAGGGAAGCCCAGCAGGAGGACAGGGGAAAGGAGAGTCCTTGGGGGAGAAGAAGGGTTCATCTGTCCCGGGAGGATAGTTCCAGAGGACACAGTGGAGACGGAGGGTGGAAGGGAGGGTCAGCCGGTGGAGGAGCCGGGAGAGACTAGGGGGCCAGAGTGCAACTTCCCAAATGGCTGCAGCTGCATTCCTGCTCTCGTACGTTCCTCCAGAACCTGCCACTCCCCGTCAACAAGTGGAATCCACTTCCTCTCCCCTTGGCCTCAAGCAGGCTTCTGACTGGACGCTTCAAGTGCAGTGGGAGTGATGCTCTGTGACCTCTGACGCTCCCACCTTTCCCTCTTGCTCTGGGGACACCCGCCCTTGGGCCTGGCCACTGTGCTGTGAGAAGCCTCGTGTGTAGACATTCAGGCTGAAAACTGAAGCCAAGGTCTTTGTCAGCAGCCAGCATCACCCGCCAGGCCTGTGAGCTGAGCGGCCTGAGATGATCCCAGCTCCCACCATGGGGCACCGGGTCTTCCAGCCGAGGCCCCAGGCACAGGAGCAGAGCTAAGCCAGCCTGACCCTGCCTCTGTCAAGCAGAGATAAGATTCTGTGACGGTATTTAATGGCTGCTTAAGAGCACTGAGTGTTGGTGTCATTTGTTACGTAGCCGTACTAGCTAATACACTCAGTGACTGGAAGGTTTCGTAATCGAAGGAAGCAGCCCCAGCTTTCCAGGAAGCACTCAGTGTGAAGACAGCCTCCTGGCAGGGAGTGGAGGAGGAAGGCCACGATCGCCACAGCCCAGACCCCCTGTGTGTACGCAGACAAGATCTTGACTGTGTCTGGTGGTGGACAAGGAACCCGGTCTCTTCACCAGCCGCCAGGACACAGCTGGGCCAGAAGTTCATCGTGTGAAGTCACCAGATCATTTTGCTTTGTTTTGTATTGTTTTGGCTGCGCGACTTGCAGGATCTGAGTTCTCCCGCCAGGGGTTGAACCCTGGCCCTCGGCAGTAAAGCACGGAGTCCTAACCACTGGACTGGCAGGGAACTCCAGAGAGGCCACCCGACCTTAACCAAAGGCAGCCTGAATATGCCCGAACTTTGGTCTCATCCAGACACCGTTTAAGATCTAGAGACCCGGATCCGGCAATAGTTA
Organism: Orcinus orca; assembly: GCF_937001465.1. NCBI lineage: Eukaryota > Metazoa > Chordata > Mammalia > Artiodactyla > Delphinidae > Orcinus > Orcinus orca. The sequence goes on from NC_064577.1 coordinate 21,841,757, forward strand.
CATAAATGGTGGGATCTCTGTGTCATGCAGTCATTAAAGATTATGTTTTCGGGCTTCCCTGGTGGCGCAGTGGTTGAGAGTCCGCCTGCCGATGTAGGGGACACGGGTTTGTGCCCCGGTCTGGGAAGATCCCACATGCCGCGGAGCGGCTGGGCCCGTGAGCCATGGCCGCTGAGCCTGCGCGTCCGGAGCCTGTGCTCCGCAGCGGGAGAGGCCACAACAGTGAGAGGCCCGCGTACCGCAAAAAAAAAAAAAAAAAAAGATTATGTTTTCGAGGAATAATCTAAATTAAAGACACAGGAAGATTCTCCTAATGAAAAGCAGTGAACGGGGCAGGGAATTAACCCCACGTACATCTGGGTGCTGTGAAGCCCTAACTGTGCTCACGCCTTAGGTGGTGGGATTTGGGCTGGTACTATTTTTTTCTTCTTTAACTTTTCTGTATGTTGCAGATTTTTTTAAAGGTGAAATGTAATACTCTTAGAATGAGAAAAACATGAGTATTATTTGTTTTAAAAAGCACCTAGTTATTTGCTATTTAATTTGTGGACTCTGGAGATCTCACAGGGGTTAACGTATCTCCAAGAACGCTTATCAAGACACAAAGGTCAGGACGTAGGTCCCTCCAAGCCCCCTTTCCTGAAGCTGTGGGCACGAGGAGGAGGCTTTGTCACCCTCTTTGATCGCAGACTTCTGTTCCTGAGGTTGCACCAGCAGTTTCATTGGAAGCTGCAAGTTTAAAAATATCGGTATCAGGTGTATCTGCCCCGTCTCCCACTCTGGATCCTAAGGTCCCCTCGGTCCCTCCCCTCGGTTCCTCCCCTCCCCCACCCAGCTCTAGGGCTGGGCGGCCAGGGGTGCTATATTAGGAGCCAGCGCAGGGAGCAGAAATCACGTGGCTGGCCCTGAGCTCCCTGCAGGGAGGCCTGGCACCCATCTTCTTCTCCTCGCTGCCAGGCCTCTCCTCTTGCCAACTGCATGCTAGGGACCTAAACAGGACCTCTCCCCACACAGCCCGGGGACCCCTGAGGGCAGAAATGAATGGGCACCAGCCAGGGAAGCCACTGGGACAGGAGCCTCACCCGGGGTGGGGGGGGCACACAGTGCCTGGATGGGCTGAATGATGGGTTTCTCCCCAAAGTGCTGCGGGCACAGACACCCTGCGGGCCCGGCTCTCAGAGCACCTCCTCCCTGGGCTGTTCTAGAATAATTCTTCTGGGGAAATTCCTTGAGTGTTGTTAGTCGACAGACGCTCCTGAAAGTTCACTCTAAGGCCAGTCCCCAAGCTGGCGTATTTATGAATGTTTGCTTAAGTTAAAGTCTAATTCATTCTCCCAGCGGCCCTGGGAGGGAGGCGCTGTCCTCCTCCTTTGACCCGGGAGGGAACTGGGGCTCTGAGGGAGCTTCGCTTAGTGGCCGGTGCTGCGCAAGCGTGGCTGGAGGGTTTGACCTCTGTCTTTCTGGCTCTTGGCGACGTCGCTGCAGCTGCCGGCAGTGGGTGGTGAGGCCCGGTGTCCAGCTGGGCCAGGATTCTGGGCTTGTTCTACCACTGCCCTTTGGTTCAATTCCATCAGCATTTTGTCCCCAAACCCTGGGACAAGGCACACCTACCCTCACCCAGGGAAAGGTGGCCGTTTTCCCATTTCCTTCTTCAATCCCCCAACTCCTGTTTTCAAAACTGTTGGCTCAGAAGCGAAGAGGAGAAAGGCAGAAATTGAAGTGTGTTGAAGGGAAAGGAAATACTGGGAATAAATACGTGAGTTTTCCCAATGTGTCCGCAGCCTAGATGCAAGTACTGAAAACTCACTGTGTGACCGTCACCCTTTCTGTGCCTCGGTTCCCCTCACTGTAAAACCAGCCTGGGAATTATTGACAGTTTGGACCAGATTATCCTTGGGATGGGGGAGGGCTGCCTTGTGCACTGCAGGGTGTTGGGCAGCAGCCCTGGCCTCCAGCCACGAGACGCCAGTAGCATCCCCTCCCCTGCTGTGACCACCAGAAATGTCTCCAGACATTGGCAAATGTCCCCTGGGAGTAAAATCACACCCACTTGAGAACCGCTGGGCTAGCGGTGTCTCCCTTTTGAGTTTGTTATGAAGATCCTCAAAAAGTTTCCCTTCCTTCCCTTTATTTTCCCTTCCATCCCCCTCACCTCCTTCTTTGGACTTGATTCCTTTTCTGTGATGAGCACACTGAATGAGATGATTCCTGAGACACCTGCCACTCCTGCTGGTCTTGATGTCCAGTGATCCTGAGATTCTTGTTTACGTCAAGGCTTGAGCTCAACCCTGCTCCTCCAACCTAGGAAGGAGGCAGCATGGACCCATTTTACAGATGGGGCAGCCAGAGCAGGGAAGAGGCCCGACTTCAACTCTGGAGCTGGAGGAGGGGCTCTGGACACACAGAGGCTGATGCAGTCCCAGGCAAAGGGGTCAGTTTCAAGTAGGCACTCCCAAAAATGATCGAGGAGGGGAGGCAAAAGAGGCAGATGCCCAAAGACCCAGACCAGGAGCTGAGACTGACCAGCTGTGCCCCAAACTGTATTCCTTCCGTCCCTGGCTAGACTACACAGCCCGTCTCCCGGCTCTCAGGTGGGACCACGTCACTGGGCTCTGGCCAGTGGCATGTGCGCAGAAGGGGATGTCACAACTTCCTGGTCCATTAAACCCTCTCACAACACCCTCTACCCACAAGACCACTTGCCATCCCCCTTCTCCATCTGCCCGCTGGATGCCAACGCCAAGGACAAGCTTAGACACCCATGTTGTGGATGGCAGAGGCTCCACGGCTGGTCTCTGAACCTCTGAATGACAGTGTGTATTCTGTACACAATGTACCCACCCCATGGAGCAGACTCTCTGAGTGGAAAATAGACTTCCATTGCACTAAGCCATTCTGCACTCGGGGTGGTTGGCGACGTCATTAGGCTACGCGGAGTGATACAGGTGAAGGGTAAAGTGAGGGCCGGAGGGGGCTCTGCGCCCTAGACCACCCACTTCCGAGTCGGTTCCCGCGGCTTTAACTCTGCCGGTTATGGAGACAGAGTTTTCCGTTGAACTGAAATGCGTGACCGCGTGAGCCCCGCGTCGGACGGAGGCCGTAGCGTAGCGCTGAACGCAGGCTGCACGGGAGTCCGCCCAGGACCGCTGCAGAGCGTGTGCTGAGCCAGAGTCTCCTCAGGGCTAAAAATAACCAGTTCTGGCCCCTGGTGCCAACGCCGAGTGTCGTGGCTCTGGGCTGGCAGAGCCGTGAGCCCGGAGCTTGGCAGGGGTCCCCTGCCCCAGCACCGGGTGGCTCGGCGCCCCTGGGAACGTCAGTTTCCCCGGGTGCCTGTCTCAGGAAGGAAGAAAGGGGGTTAAAAAGCCAGGGCTGAAAGTTCAGACAAGCCGGTTCCTGCAGCCACAAGGGCCGGGATGTGGGGACACTGGGCCCTCAGCCTCGCTCCCAAAGCCCTGGAAAAGCCTCCGTGACACCAGCGTTCTCCTGAAGGAAGCTCGAGAGTCCAGTGCATCTTGGCTCCAAGAGGACCAGAGAAGGCCACGGCTCTCAGGAAGAAAACTCACCGTCTCGGTCCTGAGAGAGAGCGGAACACGTCACTCACTGCGGCTGCGGCTCCCGTGGGACCAGGGAAGGATGTTGATTATCCAGCCTCAAAGTCTGTCCGAGGGGTGGGTGGACGTACGGCCAGTGCCCACCTGCCAGCGTGAGCCTGGAGGGTTGCACCATGACTGGCAGGGGTCTGTGCAGTATCTTGATCGGAGGGGTCTCTCTGGTCCCCCTCCCCATCCCTGATTTCTCTCCTCCCGGTGGCTGGGAGCGGGGGCAGCCAGCTGCCGTGCCTGGGATTGGGTGGCTCCGTGCCATTTGACCTCTGGTTGGAGCCGCATTCTCCCGTCCAGTTCCTCCAGGCACAGAAGCTCACACTCTGGGACAGGAATCCTCTATCTGCTTCTCATTCATTTTGGAATTGGGAGGGGAAGGAGGCTGCTTATGGGAATTTTTAGGAACCCACCAGGCAGCTTGGCGCCCCTGAGGCTGCAGCTCTGTCCAGCCAGCGCCTGCCCTGCAAACTCTAAAGACAGGCCTGGCTTGCTCAGCTGCCCAGATGCTTCCCCCACACCGGGGGTGGCCTGTCCCTCTTCTGGCTCCTCCATGGCATCACCCAGGAGCGTAAAGCCAGCTGGCGGTGCCGGGGAGGTGGCCAGTGACCCGGACAAAACCCAGAGAAGCTGGGCTTGACCAGCACCGGGTCCGCTCTCCCCTCCCCTTCTCCTGGAGGGTCCCCAGATCTCCTAGACCTGAGGACACTAAGTGCCCACGAAGACTTGCAGGGACCTCCCCCCTCCCCTTTCCCACATCGAGAAGAGAACGTTTTAAAAATGTTTTTATTTAATTAAAAAAAAGACAGAACTAACAACCCAAAACCAGTAGTTGGTACGGGATTCACAGGGGCTTAACTGGCGAGACACACAGGGGCGGGATGGAGAGGGCGTGGGGTCGGGGGAGTGTGAGGGCCACAGGCCACCCGGGGCCCCCGTGGGCGCAGGTCTCAGAGCGAGGGCAGGCGGGGAGGGGGTGACCAGAACCTGGGGCAATGGTGGGAGAAAGGCTGTGAAGACCACGGCGCTGAGGGAGCTCGCTCCCTACTCTTCTGTCCCTCCTGTCGCTTCTTTCTACTTTTTTGGTCCCGAAAGTGGGCCCTGCGCTTTCTTCCTGGGACTGGGCAAGAGGTAGGATTCATCGGAACGCAGCTTTCTCCACGAAATGATGGAAACTTCCAGGGCAGCAGGTGGGAAGGTGGCTTACGTGGAAGAAAGGACAAGGCTGCCTGTTTTTGGAAGTGACCTTGCTGGGGGATGAGTCCCCGGATTCCGCCCCCAACCTTCTAGCCTGGTGCGATGGTGTCATGGCCTGGGGAGGGGGAGGGCGGGCAGGGGCAGGCCACGAGCCCGGACACTCCAGCACTCACTGCTGTACATGCTTGGACAAGCCACACAAAGCCAACCTCGACGGGAGGGAAGGGTTTCGAGCAGCGCGGAGGGACCCCGGCACGCGGTCACTGGGGGCGGGACGTGTGGAGGTCCCCTCTGCGGGTGGCGGAGGATGGCGACGACCATGACCCGGATCTGAACTCCTGGGGCCGAGTCCGCCCAGGGGGTCCACGAGCAGGTGGCTGAGGTAAGAATTTTCTTGTCACTTCTAAGTACGACAGCTACCGGGATCGCAGACAACTGCTTCAGAGGGATTACCAGGTCTCAAAAAGTAAGAAAGGATCTGTCTTCAGAAAGCACATGTTTATATAAAAGAGGCTCAGCTCCGTGTTCCAGAAAGCTGTCCCCCTGAGCCCGGACACGCTTCCACATTCTCTGCTTGCCTCCGGAGGCGAGAAACGGTTGGAAAAACGTCAAGCCTGGAACCTGCCGCCTCCCTTCCCAGGTGCTCGGCCCTTTCATCCAAACTTCCTCGCTGAGTGCTTTCGGGGGCAGGGCGAGAGCAGAAGAAGTGACAGTAACGGGGCTTGGGGCAGGGGCTGCTGCCACTTTTTAAGAGAGAATGAAAGTAACTGCTCTCCTGGTGTTTCTGCAAGAAATCAGGATGAGTGACCACCCCGGAAGCGGGGGTTTGTTCTGATCTTTTGGTCTCTGCTCACCCTCGGGTCTCCCTTTCTTGCACAAGGTTCGGGCTCTTGTTGCCAAACACCTGGGGGGAAGGTCTGTCCCTATGACCCCCGAGGAGGGGCAGAGCTGCTCCTCAGGCCAGTGGGCAGAGGTGGGGGGACAAAGTAAGAGGCCACCCTTCCTCTGACCCGTGGAATCTTCCTGACTCTCAAGTACAGTCAGTGAGTTCTGCCCTTTCCATGTGAGGCAGAACATTCCAGAAGCAGAGAGCAGGAGCCTTTACCTCACGCCCAGGCCAGCAAAGACGCCCCCAAACCCCGCGGATTCCTCCGCAGGCCTCGATGTCCCCAGGCTGAGGGAAGCGGCCCCGGACAGCACAAAGGCCAGAGCACCAGGTGGTCACAGGCTCTCTCCTCAGCATTGGTGTTACCTCAACAAGCAGCCGCTGCCGGAGCCAGACAGACAGAGGGAAAGGGGGCAAACTTCGGCTTCCTCGCCTGCGGCTCACAGACCAGAACCTTGGGTTCAAAAGCAGCTGACCAGCATCCGAAGGCCCCTGCGGGCCCGGTGAGCCGGGCAGGGATGGGAGGCCCCGAAAGCCTGTTCTTCCGGCGGAAGATGTGTTTCCAAGAGGAGATAATGGCTCGATTTTGTTTTCCCGGGTGGGGCAAGGCTGTGCAGCCTCAGGAGAGCTCTGGGGCCTCCTGGGAGATTTCGGAACCCCGGGGCATCCAAACACCCTCCTGGGGGATAAAATCAGCCTTCTTGCTTCTGATTCCCGTCTCCGGGGCTTCGCTCCAAGCCAGCCCGAGACCCATTCTGGAGACCCGGGAGGGTGGGGGTTGGCCTCAGTCTGTTGTTGGTCTGTCTTAAGGGTCAGATGCCCCCTGTGGGGTCCAAGCCGCCCATCTGGGGAGAGGCCGGTGCCGAGAGGACGGGGCAGCTCACACAGGGGTGGTCCGCCGGTTGAGCACGCTGATGTGCACGCCTCCCTTCAGGTCCTGCTGGAAGAAGTCGTGCACCTGCAGGAAGCCGGCCTCCTGGTCGGGGCTGTAGCTGGCAGCCGTGGTCACCTTGAGGGGCTCCCTGGACAGCGTGTACATGGACAGCTCGCCCATGGGAATGGCCCCGGCGATCTTCAGCCCCACTGGAGATGTGTCCCTGGACGGAGAGGCCTCGGTGGACCTGGAGCTGGACCGCGAGCGCCGCCGCCGGTACCGGTAGCTCGGCATCCTGGCGTAGGGTGATGAGGAGGGAGCCTTAAGGAACTCCCGTTTGGTCTTAAATCTCAACTCTTTGTTTTTCTCAATGTAAATGTTTACGGCCAGGACGCCCACGGTCTCAGCCACAATGAAAGACAGGGCTCCGAAGTAAAAAGACCAGCCGTAGTTGTAATGGTTTTTTTTGTCTTCGTCGCGCTTGTCGCTGGGGTCTCCCGTGTTGCTGGAAATGTAGACGATGATGCCGATGATGTTACTGAGGCCTGAAAGGGAAGCGGGGGGTGGGGGGGGTGGGGGGGCGGGGCGAACAAAGGCAGAGAGAGGTTAGACCCTCAGCTGGGCAAGAGCAGGTGGGCGGGGCAGGGGCTGGTGGGCGGAGCAGGGGCTGGTGGGCGGAGCAGAGGACACGTGGGTGGATCAGGGGCAGGTGGGCGGGGCAGGGGCTGCTGGGTCGGGCAGAGGACAGGTGGGTGGAGCAGGGGCTGCTGGGCGGGGGGGGGGGGGGGGCAGATGGGTGGAGCAGAAGGCAGTTGGTGGAGCAGGGGGCAGATGGGTGGGGCAGGGGATGGTGGCCACTCCCCTTTTTGGTGGGTATGTCTTTGTTCTGGTTGCTAATTTTAAGTAAAAGTAGTTGATTTTGAATGGGTAATGAAGTACAGAGTTTGGGTGAGTATATAATAAAACACAGGCTCTTACTACCCAGTTCCCCTCCTCAGGCAGCTACTGTTATCTTCTCTCGTATATCCTTCTCATATCCATATCCAGTCTCTCTCCCTCCCTCCATCTCTCTCTCTCTCTCTCTTCCATTTTTTTCTTTGCACAATACTCTTTGGCCCCTTGCCTTTTCACTCAACTGTCTCCACCCGAGAGACAGTTCCCTATCAGGACAGGAGGAGCTGTCTCTGTCTCTCTAACTGCTCATGGGACCAACACCGCCGCAGGGGCATCTACCCAGGCCTCTGCTCTGGACACGCAGGTGGCTTCCAGCCCTCGGCTATGAGACAGCCTTATGTCTACATCATTCCACACACACGTGAGTAAAAATGTGATGAATTCCTTGAAGTGAAACTTCTGCCTCACTGGGTGTGTGCATTTAAAAACAAACTTTTATTTGGGGGTAATTTTAGATTTATTGAAAAGGTGTGAAGTCAGTACAGAGAGAGCCCCTTTCCAACTCCCCGTTCCGTTTTCCCCCATTAACTTCCTATGTTACCATGTACATGTGTTACAACCAGGAAGCCCACCTGGTGTGCTACTATCCATTTACCTTCCAGACTTTCCTCGGATCTCACTGGGGTCTCCACTAATGTCCTTTTTCTGTCCCACGATCTCGAGTTGTGCGTAGTTGTGTTTGAGTTCAGAGTCCCAGCCCAAGCACCCTCCATAGCGGCACAAAATGCCTCATCAGCCTATAATGCATTTGCCAGTCTGGGAGGTGAAACCCACTTGTGTGTTTATGTGATTTTCTCTCGTTATAAGTGAGGCTGAGCAGAGCCGAGCTGCCTGGGTTTGAATCCTGGTTCTACCAACTCTCATCTCTGGAACTTTATGCAAATTACTTACCTCTCAGGGTCCTCACGTGCAAAGTGGGAATGCCAGTGGCACGCACTACACTGGGTGGGTGTGTGGATTCAACGAGCTAATGCATACAAAGCACTGCGCCCAGCACACCGAGAGCATGCTTTGAGTTCTATTACAGTCTATTGTGTTTTATCGTAATGTGTTGTATCATCTATGCCCTGCCCGGGGCCTCTGTCCATCTTCCTACTGCACCAGTCCCAGCGTGGATGGGTTAGAGTATTTCCTGCTAAGGGCTCAGCGATCCAGCTGTAGGTCTGGACTCCTCACCCCTTCCGCTGCGCTCCAGAAGAGCCCCCACTGACACGGGTTTTCACAATCACGGTTTGCTTCCTTCCGCCCCTCCTCCCCTGCCTGCTGGCTTTGTCTCTCCTTCCCCTATTCTGCACAAGCCATAAGAATGTAAATCACATCCCAGCTGATTCCACGTTCCCAAAGAAGTTACCGGCGTCCTCTTCGGACTCTCCCAGCTTTTAGACCGTACTTCTCCTGAGGCTCCCATCATTTTCCACCTAGAATTGTTCACGGCCTGTCTCACCTCACGGCCGGGCCCTGCGCGTGACTCTGGGTCTGTGCTGCCTTGGCCCACGATCAGGGCTCCTTGATCCAGGGAATAAACGGGGACCAGCGAACAGCCCCTTGCTTGCCTGCATGGCCATTGTGTTTCCTCGCTGCCACGTCCTCTCCTCTGTGGCTAGACCTGTGCTTTCAGCTGAGTGTCTCTGCGCCCTGGGCTCCACAGCCCCTCTGGAGACCCAGGGCATCTGGAGATGCCTTTGAGAAGGTTCCTCCGGGGGGAGCAGGCAGTGCAGGGGGCAGCGCGCTTTAGAGGCTGACAGCCCTGGGCTCAGCCTGTCGTTGCCGCTGGGTGACTTCAGGGAAACCGCCTGGGCCACGTGACCACCTCCTCAGGAGCTGGGGTGATGGGGGTGCACTCGTGCGGCATTGGCACTGGTGTTAGTGGAAGTCTTCTTTCCTTCCTCGGGAAAGGAAAGGGGACAGGATTCAAACGCCACAGCAGGATTCAAGTCCACACCCTGAGCAATCTGCCTGCTTGGAGGAGGAGAGAGAATGGCGTGTGTCCCTGTCTTCCTGCCTTGCCCCCGTTCTGGGCTAAGGTGAGGAGAAGGGACAGGACAGGGACCTGGCCAGGAAGGAGCATCCTGCTTCTTCCTAAGGAGATCCTCCTTTCCAGCACACGCTCACACGCTCACACACACACGCTCACACACACACACACACTCGCACGCACACACACTCACACTCACACACACACTCCTCACTCACATACATCCCCCGCAGATGCACACACACATATATTTACTGCACTGGAAGGAGACAAAGACTGAAGTGGGGCGGGAGAACAGGCGCAAGAATGGCGGCCAGGAGCCCTGAGATTCTGAGCCTGTCCCTGGGTAGCTGTGGCCCGCAGTTCCGCGATGCACACGGCAGTCACCTTCCTTCTCCAAGAGGAGCCGTGAGAAGAGATGGGGATGAGATGGCCTCTGGGGACTTACGTGGGCCGCGCACCTCGCAGGCCCCTTCCTGGGCCAGTGAAGGAAGCCCGGCCCGGTGACTGGGAGCCTCACTGTCACCCTCACGGTGCCACTGGGCTGATTCAGGGTTCAGAGCCCAGGCGCAGGGACCCTCGCTCCGCTCAGCCTCACAGGTCCGGTGTGAGAAAAGGGCTCTTTGAAAGCGAGAACGCCGTTAGGACGGTGCAAGGAGCTCTGATGACAATTCAGGAAAGGGCTGTGGGCGGAGCTCTGTGACATTTCTCACGCGGATTTACTGGAACGAGGCCTGGGAAGTCAGCTGCTCCGGCCCTGCTGCACTGTCATCTCCATCCCACCGGGCTGCCCGGAGTCTTGAGGACGCCACTGGCCGAGCTTTGCCCCTCAGACGCCCCGCCAAGCCCCCAGCCCCAGCGACTCAGGCCACTGGATTCTCCCCTGGACCAGGCGTGAGCACTGACCCCCCCCCTCCGGCCTGCAGCGCGCCGTCTGCGGCTAGGCTCAGAGGAGCGACCACGTTAGGCCATTTCGGACCCACTGGGCAGGGACTGGGTTGCTCTCAGCCACAGCTCTGGGGGGCGCAGAGGTGCTGTTGCCCGTCTTGGAGCCGGCAGACTCGGACAGTCAGGGTGGGCGGGTGGGGCTCCGCCCCGTGCCCCCCTCGCTCACCCCGCCCCAGGCACGCTGGGCTCCTGCCCCCTTGCCGGCCTGTGCGCCTCCCCTTGTCTTCCCGGCTCAACCCCTTCAGGCCTTGGCTTCTGAGCGATCCCCTGAGGCCCGCCCCGACCCCCAACTCCGCCAGGCTCCCCAGGAGGGGCTTGTAGGGCACCAGCGCTGCCCCTGTGGCCTTCTGCACACCTGGACTAGTTATTCTTATTTTTAATTGAGGTGAAATTCCCGTAACGTAAAATTAACCCTTTAAAGTGCACAGTTTAGTGGCGTTCAGTTCATTCACAGTGTTGTGCAACCACCCCCTCTGCTCGTTCCAGAACATTCTCATCGCCCAGAAGGAGACCCCATACCTGTTAAGCAGCTGCTCCCCACTCCCTGCCGGGCGCCCCACACTTTGGACCTGCGTCACCCACGGCGATGTTATGACCTGCCCCCCGTCCTCCCCACCGCACGCCGCAGACGAGCGCTCTGTGCAGCGGGGACCAGAGCGGATGGCTCACCTGCAGCCACAAAGAGGATGCCGGCGCTGAGGACGATGTTGTTCTTGCGGCTGTGGAGTCTCCCGGCGCCAAGGCAGAGCCCGCCGAGCAGCAGGAGGGCGGCGCTGAGGATGGGGAAGGCGCTGGAGGCGCGCACGAGGCCTGGCCGGCGGGAGACACAGAGAGGGCCGTGGGGCTGGCCATCCTCCCGGCCCGGCCACGGGCGTCGGCCCCGAGGCTCTCAAGGCCCTTCCGCTGACTTTGAAGATTCCCATCCCGCCCTGGAGACCCCAGGTGGGTAGGGAGCTGGGGGGGGCAGGGTGGAGGCCACCAAGTGATGGCCCCGGCCTGCTGGTCACTCCCCCTGGACGCCACGTGGCCTGGAATCACATCTGCCCCCGTCTCAGGCTCTCCCTGGATGTGGGCCCCATTTCTGCCAGCGGGGATCCCCTCAGCGCCACCAGGGAGGCCACAGCAACAGGCACGAGAACACTGTCAGACGGCCTGTCACAGCTCGTGGACATCGTCTCCGTGAAGCCTCCGGGATGCTGGAGAGTGGATCCGGATGGGCGGCCGAGGGCACGGGCTTTGCCTTCGGCGGGCCCGGGTACCCTGCTTTGTGGCACGCTGGCTGTGTGGCCTTGACCAAGGTGGGGCCTCCCTGACACTGGGTTTCCCTAGTGTGGGATGCAGTTCGTAACAGGCCTACGTGCAGGTGGGTTCTGCACATCTAATGGCTTATTTAGCAAAGGCCCTGCCCATAGCACACACTCCTCAAGTGACAGCCTTGATCTCCCATCTCCGTCAACACCAGCGTCATCACCCCGGGAAGCTCCGGACCTCGTGAGGTCACCGAGGAGGGGGTGGCTGGACAGGGGAGCATGTCCATGGCCTGCGGGGCCCCACGGAGCTAGATCTGCAGCTGTGCACTGCCCAGCGGGGCGACCAGGGCAGCTAGCTTCAGACCACTTCACTCCCCTCTTTTACAACCTGGGGAGAGTAGTAATACCTACCTGTAGGGGTTGAATTGTGGCCTCCCAAAATCTATGTCCACATTCTAACTGCTGGTACCTATGAGTGTGACCAGGTTTGGAGAAAAGTCTTTGCAGCTGTGAGTAAGTTAAGGCTCTTGAGATGACACCGTCCTAGATCACGCTGGGCCCCAAGTCGGGTGACAGGCGCCCTAACATGAACAGGAAGCGACACAGCAGAAGAGCCCATGGGGAGAAGCCATGTGAGGACGGAGGCGGACGAAAGGATGACACAGCTCAAGACAAGGATGTCGGGGCTGCCAGAGCCGGAAAAGGCGGGAAGGATTCTCTGCTAGAGGCTTTGGAGGAGCACAGCCCTGGCAACGCCTGAGTGAAGACGTCTGGCCTCCACTCCGTGTGAGGGTGCCTTTCTGCTGTTCTAAGCCCCCCAGTTTGTGGTAATTTATTACAGTGGCCTTAGGAAAGGGACACACCACCTGCAAGTGCTGTGATGAGACTCTGACGGAATAAGGCACATCGGGCGCGTAGCAGGGCCCTGGGGGAGGCGGGTCCCCCTCCCTGAGCATCTGGCTGGGAGAGGAGGCGGGAGGAAGGGAAGGGGGACGTGAGCAGAACCCCGAGCTCGGCCTCCCAGCCCAGGAGAAATCCCGGCTCCGTGGACCTGGGGGCCGCCAGGGGACAGTGAGCTGGGGGCACCGGCAGGCCCCCCTCCTGAGCCAGCTGAGCTCGTTTGCGGCCTTTCAGCCTCTGAAGGCAGCGTTTGTCTCCCTGCTTGTAAGCCCGCCAGTGTGTGCCCTGCTGCACAGAGAGCGGCTTGTCTGGGGCAGTAAATGAAGCTCTTCTCTCCGCCTCCCCCTCCTTCTCCCTCTGCCTTCTCACAGCCGCAGGTTTCGGGCGGAGGTTTCCTGTGGGCTTTTGAAATGCGCCTCTGATCCGTGCGGGCCGGCAAAGGGGGACCGGGTCCCCCTCGATACCCTCGTTCTGCAGGTGGGTCAGAGGGGTTGCAGCGAGGGAAGCCTGGAGCCTCTAACGTCTCCGAGTTCGGGCCTGGCCCAGAGCCATCCATCCCGCCCGCGTAAGTCACGTGAGCACCGTCCTTTGCCACGTGGGCTCACCCGGAGCTCTAGACGTGCGGGCACCAACCGCGGTGCAGGCTGGGTCTTGCACAGAGCGGGGCCGATGTCCAGCCCACGGCCCTGTGGCTACATGAGCCCTGGTAAGGATCTGTGTTTTTGCCCAGAGGGCGGGCATCTCCTCCTCACTCGCCCTCAGGCTCGCCGTGGGCTCTCAGCAGCCCTGACACCAGCACTCTGGGGTTAGCACAGAAACCACGCGCCCAACCCGAAATGCGGAGCCTGGAGAAGGGGCACCAGGCCCAGGGCAAGAGGGACGGGAAGCCCTGAGGCCAGCGGGCTCAACAGAGAGAAACGGCAGGGAATCAGGGAAACTCAGGCCGGATGGCCGTGGCGACCGCGGCCTTGTTCTGTCCTGGAATGTTGCCCACTCCCTCTGGCTCCCAGCTCACAGGCACCTGCACTCTGGGGCTCGATTTCAGGGCCAATTCTCACTGTTTCTGCAGCCCCTGAGTGGAAAACCACTTCCCTGATGGGGAGTCAGCTCTGCCCTCCCCCCCAGCAGCCGAGATCACAGGCCCCAAAGCCATCACCTCTTCTCTTCCTTGGGCTCCTGAATGAACCCCACGGCTCCCCACGGTGCACCAATGAGGAAACGTTTCCTTCCCAAATGAGCTTTGATGGCTGGTGTACAGTTGCCATCATGTTATTTGGGAAAATCGCTGCGGGGCCTCCCAGCCCTCACGCCCTGCCCTGGGGCACCGCTGGTGGGGTTTGAGGACAGCAGGAGCCTGAAGCTGGATTGGTGAGTGTGCAGCACATGCTCGGTTTGCCCCTCCCGGCCCTCGGACCACCTCTCTCCGTCCTGCTCTGGGCCCTGGGAGGCTGACGCCAGGGACCGGTCATCGGGGTCCCTCGACTCCGGCTTTGGGAGGAGAGTGCAGGGGAGACGGTTATTCCCCTGGCTTCCTTCCTGCAAATGAGGACGAGGATAAGGTGGCTGCGCTCTGTCATAAAGGCCACAGCCCCTGCCAGGAGGCCTGTCCTTGCAGCTCCCCTGGTGCAAGCGTCCATACCTGCCTCTCCCACCTGTTCAGGCCGAGGGCTGTAAGGGGTCCTTCTGTTGCTAGCCGCGGTGTGTTCACTGCCTGTTGTAAGTTTCCCTTAGCCCCGCCCACAGCTCTGTAATTAGTCCTTCACTAAATGCCCTTCCTTCATCCCATCGGAGCGAGCGTCCCCTCTGCTTCCTGCTGGGACCCCAGGAAGCCGCATCGTCTGACCTCTGGGCTGATGTGCCACGAGGCCCATCCAGCACCCTGGGGACCATCCAGAAGGAGATCCCAGCACCCTGGGGACCATGAGGGGGAGGGCAGGGGAGTGAAGAGGCAGAGCCCGCGCCGATTAACCTCAGGCAAGTTCATGTGGGAAGTGGGGAGGGAATGGCGTGTTTCTCCAGGAGCTGCTTCCGCACAGTCCCGAGGTGGCCAGGTAGCAAATCTGCCCTCAGAGCCTCAGGGACCATCTGACTGCCCCGGGCCGGCAAACAAGGGGAGGTCCTGTGTCAGGGCTGGCTTTCACCAGCAGCCGCCCCAGATGGCTGTGCAGGCCACGCACCATGCAACTCACAGAGTGTAATGTATACGCTAGTCTATGCAAATGACATCCCTTGAGTTGTGCAGTGTGCAACCTGCACAACCATCTGTGGCGGCCCTATGGACTATCATTTGCTGGGTTCAGTGGTGGCCCGCAGAAAGCAGAGAGTACAGGCGTGAGGAAGGGGAAAAGGGGAGGGAGGAGGGATGGGAGGCAGATCTGGCTACATTATTCCAGGTTCCGGGCCTGAGGCTGCCCCAGGCTGCAGGGGAACCGCACGCTGTTCTATTTCACTAGATGACTCAGAACCAAAATCCTTTCTCTTAGAAAAGAACGGTCCATAAGCAGGTGCAGAGTGAAGCGTGCTCCCTCTGAGCACACTCGTATCGATTCTTCTTAAATGAAGCTGGCCTGAGCCCCTAGGGGAGCCGCTGGGAGCAGCTCTGCCTGCGTCTTGGCTAATGCAAAAGGGGAAAATGACTTCAAAACGGTGCTGTTTTTTCCATTTCCAGGTTCCTCCCCAGGCTGAGGCTCCATCCTTTCTCCCAGGGAGGTGCCCACGGACGAGATCTGGATTTAGGGTGTGGGACGGGGTTTGTCCTTTGAGTTCCGGGTTCCAGTCCGGGGGCCAGCCCCACTTCAGGACCTGGGCAGGGGCAGCTCATGGGCTCTACCAGTCTGTGCCAAAGACACTCAGGGCCACATACCCGAGGCTGGTCCCACCACTGTCCTCACGTTCTCCCACAGGCTGCCTGGCACCCAATGGCTGTTTCAGCGCGTGACTTAATCTGATTTTTCAAGACTAGAATGCTGGGTGGGGGTGGGGAGGGGTGGGCAGGTCCAGGGCTGGCCAGGTCGTGTGCCTGGCACAGCCCCCAGGATGCCGGGCCCGGGCAAGCCTACGTCCTGACCTCTGGACCGGACACAGCAATCAGTTCCTCTGAAGACAGCGGCCCTGGGGAGCAGGGATTCCCCCACCCTGCTCCATCTTCCCGAGCCGCACCCGGGCATGGTCCTATCAGCCAGGCAACTCCGCCGGGACACCCAGCACGTCACAGCAACCTTGAACGACACTCCATCCTCCGAACTAACGATTCGGAATCAGAAAGGGAGTGAGGGCAGCACCCAGGGACCAGCCCCCTCCGCCCCCACGGGGCCCACCTTCCTCCCCCGCAGCTGGCTGCCCACCACCGGCCCCCGCTCCACCCACAGAGGAAGCGAAGGCCCCTTGGCACTCACGCAGGAGGTACTCGGAGCTGTCGTGGTCGTAACCGTTGTCCTCTGGGAAGTGGTTGATGCGGAAGCAGTGCCCTTTATAGACCCCTGCAGGGAGCGAGGGGAAGAGCGGTGTAAATGTTCCGTGGGCTCCACGTCCTTTCTCCCCAGACTCGCTGGCCGGGTGTGCCTGGCTCTGGGCGTGGAGGGCGCAGAAGGGCCGCTCCGATGGGTGTGGGGCGCAGAGAAGGACCGCCCAGCGGGGGACGCGCCCCAGGCTGACCGCGTCATTACGGTCCACGTCTGGACACCCGCGAGAGGGAGGGGCACCAGGACACAGGGACAAGAAGCCTCAAGCAGAGCATCCTGGGCCAGCAGGGCCCAAGGGGACTGCGGAGCCAAGGCTTGAAAGGTGACAAAGACCTTCCCAGTGGGATGGGGGAGGGGCCAGCCAGGCAGAGGCGGGGCTGTGAAGAGGCAGGGCTGGGGCCCGCGGTGTGTCTGGGGAGGGTGGGAAGTCCAGTGCGGCCAGAGGTGAGAAGGACCCGTGCAGGGAGAGGGGCTGTGGGCCAGGATGAGATCTGCTGCCCACCTCCCTGGGGCAGTGTCTGTCTGTCTGTCTGTCTTCCCCTCTCCCTCGAGCACACAGTTACGGTGAATCCCTCCTACGTCACAGGCCGAATCTGCGCATGGTCGGCAACGTGACTGTAATCCCCTCACTCGGTGTGACAGAAGGAAGAGAGACTCCCGGAAAGGCCCAGACCCTCTCCTGCCTGGTCTCCCTCCCCACTCGGAGAAGTAGCCTTCGCAGGACACCCTGAGTAGTTTAGTGACGGCAGGAGGACCGCCCAGCCCTCCCTTCTGGAATCTTCCGCCAGCTCTCCCAGCGCCTGCTCCCCTGCAGTGTGGGCGTGCGCAGTGCAGAGCGGACGCAGGTCGGGGGACACAGGGTGCCGGGCTCTGTCCTGCCAGCCCCCCGCACGCCCAGGCCGGGCTGCTGGCCCTACAAGGAGCTCGTCCTGGCCCCCACACGGGCCCGCCTGCTTTCAGCTGGAGGCCGTTCTCGTTTTGCAGCTGCTGCTGAGCGGCTCGCTGACCCTCCCACGTCCCGGCCAGACCTCCTGGTCGGGCGCACGGTGCAGGCAGCAGGGCCCACGCCAGGCCAGCCTCCGTTCCCGTCCTTTCCATGGAGAAGGGCCTCGACGAGCTTGGGGGCACCTTCAGTGCCTCCCGTTTACCAGTCAGCTGCCCCCCAGCCTCCCCTCAGCTGGGCCCATGAGCTGCTGCCTTCAGAGAGCTCAGGGGCTGGTCTCCAGGCCACTGCTGCGCAGGCTGGGTTTGGTCAGGGACAGTGGGGGACAGTCTGAGGGTGTCAGAGGCGGCGCCTTGAGTGGGGTACGCTTCCACAGTGTCGTCTGAGCCGGGTCAAGCGTGAGCGTTTTAGCTACCTGCCTCAGTCTCCTGCTCTGGAGAATGGGGACAGCCACAGGCCTCGTCTAGGGACCTCAGGAGAGTCACGGGAGGCGACCCTGAAAGGCACTTCAATGATTCTTGGCCTGCGCTGACGGCTCAGGGGAGATTTGCTGCTTTGGGACCCAGACGTCACCCACCCTTTGCTCCGTGGCTCTTACTCTGTGGTGGAGCGAGAGGAAGGAGCCCCAGGGCAGGCTGGCGTCAGGACAGCCAGCGCGGGCCGCACCCCAGCTTCAGGAGGTGCGTGGGATGCCGAGCAAGCGTCTTCCGGGCGTGGGTGGGCGAGGTGGTGCCCTCCGCCCTCCTTCCCTCTCCCCCTGCACACTTTGGGGGCTACTTCATGGGCCTAAACAAAGTCACCAAGTCCCCCACGCTTGTGGGAACAGTCAGACTTTAAGAGGCTGAACAAGAAGTAAATAATCTCTCTGCAGAGTTGGTCTCCAGGGGTCAACGGTCGGCTGTGCGTCTTCCCACGTGTGCACGTGTTTTTTAAAAATTAATCTTTTTACTTGGAGGTAACTGTAGACTCACACGCAGTTGTGAGAAGCACTGCAGGGAGACCCCAGGTACCTTTCACCCGGTTTCCCCAGTGAGAACATCCCAACCAGGATCCTGACATTGCTGCAGTCAGGAACATTCTGCCACCTGGAGGACCCCTCGTGTTGCCCTTTTATAGCCACACCCACCTCGTCCCGGTCCCCAGGCTCTGACCCCGACGCAGGGCAACCACTAAGGTGATCTCCTTTTGCACAGTTTTGTCATTTCCAGAAGGTTCTATAAATGGAATCTTACGGCGTGTGACCTGTCGGGCCTGGCTCTCTCACTCAGCGTAATTCTCTCGAGATTCACCGAGTTGTGGTATCGATAGTTTGCTCCTTTTGGCTGCTGAGCGATGTTCCACGGCACGGATGTACTACAGCTCATGACAGCTGGATTTGCGCCCAGCGATTGCACCTGTGGTTTCCAGCTATTTCCAATAACGCTGCTATGAACAGGTTTGGGGATGAACCTAACTCTTCATTTCTCTGGGCTAAATGCCCGGGAGAGTAATTGCTGGGTGACGTGACAGCTGCGTGTTTGTTATAAGGGACAGCCAAGCTGGTTTCCAGGATGGTTATATCCCTTATTTTGCAAAAGGAATAATACAATACACTTTACTCTGCAAACTGCTTTTTTCATGTAATAATGTATACACACTTCTCTAGGCCAATACCTATAGATTTTAAAAACTTGTTTGTTTTTAATAACAAAAATAATAAGTTGATACTACTCCAAAAGTTGCTGACAGTCTTCGAAGGCAATAGCACAGGGACTAGGGCAGTAAAGCTTTTGCTGCACCACTGATGATGCTAAAACTATGCTTCGCCAGGAAACCACATATTTACATATTCGATTGGAAAAGAAAGCAGGTTTTGAAACTAGCTTGCATGTAGACACGTTAGTTCCAAATGCCCTTCCAATGTATTTTGCGAACCTCCACTCTGCATTTAGGGTGATAGTTTCTATTTGATAGAAACTGTAAATAGGGATCACACTGCCCAACATATTAACAGATTTTCTGACACATTCTTTTCAGTGGCTGCGTGACAATGCGCAGTTATGGTTCATCAGTCCAACTATACGATAGGAAGAGACATTTCCCTTTCTTGGGGCCGTGTGTACACATGACGGATCCCACCGCAGGGCGTTCTGCTCCGAGCGTGCTGACAGCGTGCTCTCCCGCGTCCCCCCCGCCCCTCCTCTCCTAACTTCTCTCCACCCTTCTCCACACCAAGCTCCTGTGCACAGACTGAAGGAACAAGCATTGCCTTGGGTTAAACTGTGTCCCCCCTGCACACACCCCCTGCAACCCCCCGCCCCCAGAAAGCTCATGTTGGAGTCCTGACCCCTGGTCCCTGTGAACGGGACCTCATTTGGAGACAGGATCTTGAAGATGGACTCCAGTTAAGATGAGGCCACGCTAACTTAGGGTGGCCCTAAATCCAACGACTGGTGTCCCTATAGGAAGAGGGAAACCTGGACCCAAGGGAAAAGGCGTGGGAAGACAGAGGCAGAGGTTGGAGTGTTGCGTCTACACGCCGGGGGGTGGCAGGGATCGCGGGCAACCAGCCAGAGCTAGGAAGAGGCAAGGAAGGAACAACGTACCCAGAGTCTCAGAGAGGGCAGGGCCCTGCCGACACCCTGATTTCGGACTTCGGGCCTCCAGAACTGTGCAACAACTGTGTTCCAAACCTCCTGGTTCGTGATGGGCTGTTCCAGCAGCCCCAGGACGCTGACACAGGAGCGCTGCTGTGTGAGAGGAAACGCAACACGCCTCGTCCGCTCACTGGGGGCCAGCCTTGCAGGAAGGCAGACGTGTTGGCCCTTCCTGCTCCTCTGTCAGCGGCAGGGGCCCACACGCAATGTGTGGGAAGCTGCGTGCACTGCATCCGCAGAAGCATCCTCCTGTTGCAACGAGACTCGTGCAGTCGCTCAGGCTCACGCTTCCAAAGCCCCTGGAGCAGTTTCCCCACCAGGGACTCGCATCCTCTCCCTGTACCCTCCAGCTAGCAACAGGGACCTCGCCACCTCCCGAGGCATATTCTGTTTCCAAACAGCTTTAACTTCAAGTTCCTGAGAGGTTGTCCGCCTCCACAAAACCCTATCCACGGGTATTACTTATAATCCCTGGGAATAAAAGAACCCATCCTCTGTCGTGCGTCAAGCCACTGAAGAGAGGAACTGTATCCAACAGGATGAAGGACAAGCTAGTTTTCCAGCCATCCGGGGTTTGCACAAAAAGGGAGGCCCAAGGTCGAGGACGAGAGGAAGCTGGCAAGCTGCCAACGGTCGGGACCAGACGCGTCCCCCGGCCCCAGTCTGAACAAGTGGGGTCTGCGGAGGCGTGGGGCACCTCGAGTAGAGAACGTGGGTATGTC
Organism: Orcinus orca; assembly: GCF_937001465.1. Taxonomy (NCBI): domain Eukaryota; kingdom Metazoa; phylum Chordata; class Mammalia; order Artiodactyla; family Delphinidae; genus Orcinus; species Orcinus orca. Next base: position 21,862,102 of record NC_064577.1, read on the forward strand.
CCCTAAACGAGCATCCTCTCTAGGTCAACTATCCCCATTTACTTTATTTATTTATTTAGTTATTGCAGTACGCGGGCCTCTGACTGTTGTGGCCTCTCCCGTTGCGGAGCACAGGCTCCGGACGCGCAGGCTCAGCGGCCACGGCTCACGGGCCCAGCGGCACGTGGGATCTTCCCGGACCGGGGCACGAACCCGTGTCCCCTGCATCGGCAGGCGGACTCCCAACCACTGCACCACCAGGGAAGGCCTCCCCATTTACTTCAGCCGTTTCTTTATTGATGCTTCCAAGACCCTTGTCCAGCCCCGCCCCCTGCCCTGGGTCCGCCTAGGAGCACAGCCCTGCCTCTCCTCTTCTCGGGATCCTGTGCTTCTGTTCTCGGGACCTGCTCTTGCTGGACTCAGCCGCCCAGGATCTTTTCACGAGAGCGGCCTCACCTCCCCCAACCTGTTTTTGTCGAGTGGAGTGTTTAGTCCGAAGGACTTCATATCTATCCCTGTCAAATTTAATTTTGTGAGTGTTGGCCTCAAGGCATTTAATAGGGGAGAAAATTAATGGCTGATGTGAGCAGTGAGAGAGCGCCATTTCCAATCCATTGCACACGTGCGCTCTCAGTAATTGGGCCACTTGCTGCGTTATCTGCTAAGTGATGAGCTTCGCTGGCTAATTGCGAGATCCCAGATGGACCACACCGCGGGAATACCGCAGCGCTCCCGGGGTCGTGGCCTGCGCTCCCAGGGACACGGCGGTCCTCTCCCTTTGCGGGTCAGGGAGCCACCGTGTGAAGAGACTTCTCGAGACACATGGCCCCAGACGCGTTACTTCTTCATCTGTTAAAGCTCGGGAACTGGGTCCAAAGGAGTCCCTCCTGCTCTAAGATTCTAGGACCATTTTGTGCGCAGATGTTAACATATCCATTCATCTACATACATCATACTAGAGGTAATTCTCTAAGCCTAGGAAACATCTGGAAAGAAACATCCTAAAAGGTGTCCACTGTTTCATTTCTCGGTGAATTCAGATTTTCCTCTTTACATTTTCTCTGTAATTTCTAAATTTTCTACAGTGTCTGAAAATGAACCCATGAGGTTTATCGAAAGAAAGAAAAGAAACCGGATCTTTGACTCCAGGGAAAACGTGGCGCTGTGTCTGAAGTGACCGCAGGGCCGCCCAGATGTGGAGGCTGGTGAGTGGCGGGTGACCCGTCGGGGGGACATGTGTGTGGGTGACCTTTGGCCCCCGTGGGTGAATCACCCCCCCGCGAGGGTGACCGACCCCCAGGACTCAGGCGGTGACGGGCATGTAGGACTTTCAGTGCTGAACCCAGGAGAGTCGCAGGCAAACCGGGACGAGTTGGTTACCCTGCGAGTCATGTCAGGGTGTGACATAAGCCTCCCTAACAGGCCATCTCAGAGGTCGGTCGCCACTAGGGGAGCGCTGGAGCAAAGGATGTTAGACGGTGACTTGCTAATAATGGTGTCTCTGTGTAATCCCTTATGGCAGCTGGCAGAGCGCTTCCACAGGCACGACCTCACCTGTTCCTCACAGACGCTGAAGCAGCGCTGGCACCGGCTGAGCGTGCACGGGCCCCCTGGGGCCCACCCCTCACGTCCCTGCCCGCCTTTACTCCAGCCCCTCAGAGCAGCAACCAGCTCCCTGGGGTGTCGCCTGCCGGAGCCTCGATTCAGCCGCTCCAGTTGCTTCTTCCTTTTTGGCCCGCGGCACTGGGTAGGTCGCCCGGGGGCAACTGCACACACACTCACTCGCTTGTGGAGCTGGGGGTTTGGGGGGCGAGGGCCCCCCGGCCCCGGGGTGACCTTGGCGCAGGAGGATGGCGGCCGGTGGATAGGTGTTCCCGTTCTACCTGCTTCTGGGGGTGGGTCCCAGCAGCACCAAACCAGTGATGGTCAGCTCAGGGCTGCCCCTTGCACTGCCTTTCCCTCTACCTGGGTTCCCTCTCCCACCCTCCCACAGGCCCGCTCCCCAGGATGGCCACCCGGGACACCCCGCCTGCACACCGGCCCTGGCTTGGGCTTCGATGAAAGCTGGCCCATCGGCCCATCTCATCTTTGTAAAAACACAGCTTTGACGATGCAAGAAAGAGGTGTAGAGACGTCACAAGCCCTGCTTTCCCAAGCCCCGGGGCAGAGGCCCAGCTCTGAGCACTAGGCCCTACCTTAGGCCGTAAAGGAGACGTCTCTGCCTCGTCTTAGAGAAGAGGAGGCTCGGGGCGCCCATGGCAGAGCAGCCGCTGGAATCCGGCTCCTGACGTCTCACCACGTGTTCTTCCCAAGCGCCCGATGCCCACGCCCTTCCGGGAATCCTCGTGAGTGCCAGAAGGGGCTCTGATGCAGTGTGGGTCCTCCCCAGACACATCAGGGAGTGAAGCCAGGTAACAACCGCGAGTGCTGGGTTAGCTTTAAGGCAACCGCTTCCCCGACAGTGAAGCAGGAGGCAACTGGCGTCCCCAGACTTTGGAAGAGGCAGCTCTGGGCGGCAGGGCGGCAGAGGCCTGGTCTGCAAGGCCCCTTTGGGCTCCAGGACGGGTGAACGTGAGTCGAGTTGGCCCCCTGTGTGGGTTTCCAGCTGTGCCGTTTCAGGGGGAGATACGGTCGGACAGCAGGGGAGGGATGTGAGGCATTTTCCATCCTGGGCTCTTGTCCCGGAGTTGAGGCCGAGCTCAAAGCCGAGGTCGGGGCTCCGGTGTGAGGCCCGCGTCCGGGAACAGGTGCTTCTGCAGCATGGGGTGTGGGGAGTGCTCACCTCGTGACCTCAGAACATCCCTGTCATCCCCGGTCAACAGAGCAATGGGAAAGCCCAGACGAGGCCCGGCTGCTGGTGAAGGCCACCCAGACCGGAGAAGGAGGTGAGGGTGAGAACCCCGTGTGGACCAAGCATTCCAGCAGCCTTGTTCGAATCATCTTATGTGTGGGAAAATAATCAAACTACATTAAGTGTTCTAAATAGCTATCAATTGGACTTTATAATAATTCGAGGTGGCCGTGCCCTAACTGGTCCAGATCAGGGAGGTCTCACTGGACCCGAGTCAGACTGTTCGTACCAGCCGCAGCCCTGGTCCAAGGCCAGACGGACCAAGTCCGTGCCTCAGGTGGGCCGTGGGAGGAGCTCAGAGCCCGCCTGGGCCTGCACTCCTCCCATGTTTCCCCAAAGCTGCCCGGCCCCTGACCCTAAGCCCCCACGGGGACAGCCCGGCAGGCCTGGAGGCCTGTGTGTCTCCAGGAGGGCACAGGCCTTCCAGGAAGGACCCAGGGCTCTGTGGAGGAGGTGAGGGGCTGAGGGGTACAGGGCTGGGCTGACGGGAGAGGAGGGGAAGGGACAGTGTTATCCTCAGGGTAAGAATAACATCAAGAGTTCACTTAGCACCTGTATGGCCAGGCACTGTTTAAGCACCTGACATCTGTTAACTCACTTCGTCTTCATACTAACCCTGCGACGCAGAGACGATTACTGACACCATTTGCTACCAAGTGCCCGAGCCAGGATTCGAACCGGGGCCGCCCGCCCAGCTCCAGAGTCCGGGCCCTGACCCTCCCACACTCGGGAGGCAGAAGGGCATGGCGTGGCCTCAGGGCTACGGGTAGTTCTGATTGGCTGCAGCGTGACTGGGAAACGTGGGTCCTCGACACTCTTCATTGGTGGGAAACCTGTTCTTCCAGAGTCCTGGGCTAAGGGCACTGGCTCAGGTTCGAGGCTGGGCTACCCTGCACTGGAAGTGGCGGTTCTCCAGAGCGGGCCCCCTCCGGTCGGGGCAGAGGTCAGGGAGAGGCAGGGGAGGGTGCGAGGGCTCAGCGTGGCTATGGTGGCAGCTCAGGGCTTTCCAGAGGTGCTGATGTGTACAGAGGGGCGCTACTGGGCTCCGTATATGCAAAAGGGCAGAAGTGGGCAGGCAGGCCGGCCTCGTGTTCTGGAGCCCTGGGTGGCCTGGCCTGGGGGTACAGCGGCCAAGGGGATGCAGCAGCAGAAGAGGCCGGGGTGCGGTGGAGGTCCCGCAGGGAGGCCGTGGAGATGGGACCTAACTGCACAGCCGCCACGAGGGCGACGGGGTGGGAAGGCTTGAGGGGCAGCCTTGAAGGGAGCTGCCTGGGTGAGGGCGGCAGGCAGGCGCGAGAGGAAAGGGCAGCCCGGGACAACGGCGAGCCGTGCGCTGTCTGGGGGAGACCCTGGCTCCTGGTCTTAGATGTGTCCGCAGACGAGGGACCGGAGCCCGGGATGGAAGTGACCTCGACCGTTCCAGCACAGACAGGCAGGGTGCCTCGCGGTTCTGGAGGCCAGAAGTCCTAGGAGGAAGCGCGGGCAGAGGCGGTGCCTTCCCAGGGCTCTCTGGGGCCTCCTCTGCACCCCTCCCCGTCCTGAGCTCCCAGGGGCTCGCTGCCTACCGCTGGCACCCCTGGGCTTGTAGAAGCACCACCTCGATCTCTGCCTTCACCTGCACACAGTGTTCTCCCTGTACGCCTGTCTGTCTCCACATTCCCCCTTTTCACAAGGACACCACTCATATATGACCAGGACCCATGCTCATGACCTCATTTTAACTTGATTAGCCTCTGTAAAGACCCTACTTCCCAACACAGTCACACCCCGAGGTACTGGGGTTAGGACTGCCACATACGAATTTGGAGGGGCGCAACTCGGCCCGTGACACCGGCTCAGGGGCAGACGCGACTGGCCAGGCGTCCGTGCCCCCGGCTGCCACCACAAAGCCAGGCCCCGTGCCTCCCTGGCCCCGCCCCACCTCCAGCTCCCTGTAATTCCCCCTCTGAACACCCCCTCATCATCTCTCCACTTCCATGCTTATCTCCAAAGAACCTCCTAATAACTGTGATTTCCCGGCTGGCACACGCTGGTGTTCTCCGGAGGGCTGGCCTCTCTCCAGCTGTAAGGCGGCAGGCTGTGGGAAGCCTCTCCCCCGGGCTCCTGCAGAGAACTGCCAGGCTTGGAGTGGCAGCCAGGGCTGGGTTGGACTTTCCTGGGGGAGCCTTAGCTCCCTGGCTTGCAAGCGACCCTGTGAGACCCTGTTAAGCATTATGACCTTGTGCATTTTGAAGTTCCTCCGTCCAGCTTACATTCCTCCGTCCAGCACCTCCTGCGCTAGATGCTGGGGACCCAGATGTGGCAGAGGACCTGCTCACCCCTCTTCTTCCTGGACTCAGGGCTACACTGGATCTCTCAGCCTCCTTTGCAGGTAGATGGGCCATGGGACCCAGCTGGCCAATGGGAAGTGGGCGGAAGTGATAGGCGTCCTTCCTGGACAAGTGGGTGCACCTCTCCCTCTCCACGGCCTCCCCCGCCAGCTCAGGGGGTGGTGGAGCCACAAGACGGGCACAGCCTGGGTCCCTGAATCCTTTGTGGAGGAGAGCCATCCCCAAAGGATGACCCACCTTGCATCAAGGGCAGTAATCCACTTCGATTTCGTCTCAGACATTCTGCATTTTGGCGTGTTTCTGTTTCATCGATAATCAAGGAGAAGAGACAAGACAGGCGTGGTCTCTGCCGTCCTGGAGCTTTCCAGGTACACAGTCATCCAGTGACGCCTGAGGACGGGGTCTGAAGGAGGAGGCCAGAGTTTCAGAGAGCACGCCATCCGAGGCCGCAGAGGAGAGGTCAGGAGAGCTTCTCCTCGTCGGGAGGATGGGAAATATCTTTACCACCTTTGAGAGCGGAAGCGGGGCCTAACCCTAACCCTAGCCCATGCTGGTCAGAGCACTTTGAGAAGATCAATTGTGGTGATGTGAAGGGTAAGTCTATACTTTTAAACTTCTCATTTCTCGGAGCTGCCTTCGGACCAGACTGTGGAGTTTGGGGAGGAGGCCCCGTGTCCCCTCCACGGCCAAGGGCTTGGGGTTCACAGCCTGCGCAGCTGCTTTGAGCCCCAGTGCCTGGGACAGGTTTCCCTCGTGCTCTTTTCTCCTTTCTAAAGTGAGCTCATAGGTCACTGAAGGGCCTCGCTGCCCCTCTAGCATCTGTTTGGGGTCTTTGTTTGGCCATAGACCTCGTTTTTTTTTTCAATAAATTTATTTATTTTTGGCTGCGTTGGGTCTTCATTGCTGCACAGGGACTTTCTCTAGTTGCGGTGAGCAGGGGCTGTTCGTCGTTGCGGTGCGCAGGCTTCTCACTGCAGTGGCTTCTCTTGCTGTGGAGCACGAGCTCTAGGTGCGCGGGCTTCAGTAGTTGTGGCTCGTGGGCTCTAGAGCGCAGGCTCAGTAGTTGTGACGCATGGGCTTAGTTGCTCCGCAGCATGTGGGATCTTCCTGGACCAGGGCTAGAACCCGGGTCCCCTGCATCGGCAGGCGGATTCTTAACCACTGCACCACCAGGGAAGCCCCTGTAGACCTCGTTTATCCGTTCAACCCTTTGCCCACTCTTTCATTTAATTCAGTATCCATCTACTGATGCCAGGCCCTGTGGGGGCCCAGAGGCACGGGTCCGGCCAGCAAGAACGCATCGCCTGGTTGGGGAGGTGAAGTGTCCACATCACCTCAGAACAGGGAGCTAGTGACACATGCTACAGGGGAAGCCGCAGGTTCAGGGGCCTTCAGGAACGAGGGTTGGTGCTGGACGGGTGTCTGGGGCAGCTCGGGGGACAGAGCTGAGGACGGAACGTGGCAGCTGGGGGTGGCAGAGAGGGGGGGCCCAGAGGCATGTTTGGGGAGTGAGCTTCCGGAAGAGAGCGTAGGCGCAGGGTGGGTGGGCTGAGGCTGCAGAAGCAGGCGGGCAGCCATCACGGCGTGGCCTGGATCACCCTGCGAGGGTCCTGGATTCAACGCCGTAGGCTCCGAGGTGCCGCCGTGCCTTTCCCGAAGCTGGAAAAGTGTCCCCATGACTAACGCAGGGACCCCTTGGCCCTCACAGCCTGGCATGTCTCTAATTCTATTCCCAGCCCGACTTGGTGGAAATGCGACCTGTTACATTGGAGGGCCCCAGCCTGGGGCCTCTTGGGTGTCTTATTTTAGTCCCAGAGGAGCCAGGCTGCCTGGGAGACGCAGGCTCAGCTCCCCCCGGGATTAACAAGCGCTCCCTTCATCGCCCCCCTCGCGTTGCCGTGCCTGGGAGGAGGGACACATGTAGACTTTGGCTCAGAGCCGGCAGCTTCCTGCAGCTGCCAGACCGACCGTGGCAGCCTCAGGACCCGCGCAGGCAGGAGCGTGGGCCGGGGGACCTCGGGTCAGCCCGCCTCACCCCTCACTCACCGTCAGTCACGAGGAGAGAACGTCTCAACTTGCACTGTGTCAGCCCCAGCAGGGGAGAACGGATTCCGCAGACGCCCGGGCCCACCCTCAGCTCCCGTCTGTAAGCAGGTGGCACACAGGGGCTCCCTCTCCAAGATCCTTCCTAGCTTCCCCAACAGTCTAGGGGAGCCGCTAGGTCCAAAGGGCGTTTCCCCCAACGGGACAGTCGGAGTGGGGCTGGCGGAGGGTCTGGGAGAGACGCCAGCCTTGTCATCGGCAACACGACCGACATGGCGCCCGTTTCAGCGGGGCTGGACCCCGGCTTAGCGTCCACCAGGGGACTGGGCTCTGTGGTGCAAGCTCGCGCCCCCAGGCGGTGGGGTTCACACAGAGACGATTTCCGCCCCCAAATTCCGCCTCTTTAAACCTGGAACCTAGAGATCACAGTCTGGTAAACAGAGGCATCTCCCGAGGTCCTAGGCTCTACGGATCTTGTGCTGAGACAGGTGGGCTGGGGCAGGAGATGGGGAGAGAAGGGCGGGCCATGGCCTGGCGCTCAGCCCATCCTGGGGTATGCCCGTGGAGCCCCTTGCTCTGGGAATGGGTCTCTCACAGAGTGCCCCCCGCACCTACCAGAGGCTGCATCGCATGGCCCTGCCCCAGGGATCCTGGGCACACACCCAGCCCGAGCTGGACCAGTCAGATGTACTCTCGGGGGTTTGGATTTTGGGTCAGAAGCAGAGAGACCCAAGGGCAAAGAGACTTTGGGGTGCTCACGAATGGGGAGTTCTTGGTGGTGCACGAGGCCAGCTACGGAAGATTCTCCCCTTTTCAGTCTGGCTGTTAATCTCGTTTAATCCCTTGGGACCCTCCACACACTCCCAGTAAAGTCTTCCTTTGGGATTAAGTCAGAAGAAGTTGGTTTTTTGCCGGAAGGAGAGCTTGACCCACAACAAGCCACACCGTCATCAGAGATTCCAGCCCAGTGCTCGCGGGCCCAGGTCATACTTCATCCCTCAGGGCAGGTCGTGATGTTTTTACGAGACGTGAAAATGACTGCAGGTCTCTGGGCGACCACGCAACCCCGGGGAGGGAGGGTAGAGGATGCCGGGGGACAGCAATGCCGCGTCAGCCCTCAGGTTCCCACGTGGAAGCACGTGGCCTGTGAACTTCAGCCTGTTGAGATCACCGTCGCCTGGGAAAACGCTCGCTGGGCCGGTCAGTTGGTCGTTTCCTTCCTCCTCGTCTGTGAAGTGGGATCCCCACAGACCTGGCGCCATTGCCTTGAGGAATAAGGGGAGAATGTGTGACCAGCACGGACAACGTTCCCATTCGTGGTGGCTTCTCCTCCATCTCTATAAAACAGAGCCTTCCCACCTGCTGGCGGCCCACGAACCAAGCCCTCGACCCAAGTCTCCTCCCACATACGTGCTGCTTTTCCAAGGAACGCCTGCTGTGAGGACCCCAGAGCCCCACCTCACAGCCCGGCTCCCTGGCGCTCGGCCGCAGGCGGGACCCCGGCCTCCCTCCCTCACCATCCGTGTCCCTTGTCTCACTCTCCAGCCTCACACCTCCTTCAACCCTTCGCTCCGGGGCTGCCAGGATTTTCCAGGCTTCCTGCCGAGATTCCTAATTGAACGGAGCCGGGGAGATTTCCCCGAGAGGTCGGTCTCTCTCCTAACACAGGGAAACGGGTGTGCGCTTATTGTCTCTGGGATTTTTCTACTTGAATCTGCTTGGATGACATCTCAGTACCAAGGTTCAGGGTTTTCTCTTCTTGTTTCTTCCCTTTAATGAGCAAATATGCAGCTCCGAGGGGCAAAGCAGCTCGCTGCAGGTTGCAGGCTTTTCTGCGGGTTTGGCTCCGTGGAGCTCTGGAAAGTTACGTTCCAATAACCTGAGAGTTTTAACTGAAGGGCTTGGGTGAGGGAAGGAGAATCACAGTGTGGAATTATAAACTTCTGGAAGGAACCCTTGGGACCATCTACTTCACCTTGTTCACTTTACACATAAAGAACCTGATGCCTGCAGAGACGAAGGGCCGCTTCTACGGCGACAGGCTGGTTGGTGCCAGTCAAGCCTAGAGCCCTGGTCTCTGGACTCCAAGTTCAATGCCCATAGCCCCCACTGCCTGCTCTGGTGCAAGGGTTCACAACAAGGGAAGACTTTGCCTTTCAGGAGACAATGTCTAGAGACAGTTTTGATTGTCAGAACTTAGCGGGGAGGGAGGACTGGTGCTACTGGCCACTAGTGGGTGGAGGCCAGGGGCGCTGCTCAACACCCCACAGTGCACACAGGACGGCCGCCCCAGCCAACAAGGGACGATGCCGCCCAAAACGTCGGTAGTGCTGTGGTTCATGATGTGCGGGTGGCCGGCACAGGGCTGAATCCTCCCTTCCCAAGCCCACGGCAGGCACCGCTGATCCATAACGGTAGTTTTCTCCTTAATCACGGTCTCAAGTCTTCTCAATGCAGGGTTCCATGCAGGGGCCACGAGTCGAGACGATACCTTTCGATCATCCCAAGGCTAGATACCATGGAGACGGTAGGTTCTGAAGTCATTCCGCTGGGCTGAGTCCTGGCTCTGACGTCACCTGCTAGCTGTGTAATCTTGGGTCCTAATTAATCTCTCCGTGCCTCGTTTTCCCCATCTGTGAAATGGGGATCATCGACGGGAAAAACTTCGGAGGGCTGTTTGGCAGATTAAACAAGTTAATGCAGTCTGTAAATGTCACCGTGCCTGGGACAACATGTAAGCTGTTATTATGATAATCAGCCCTGCTCTAGGGACAAAGAGGCAGCTGGTCCTATCACAGGGGAGCAGGCCAGTTCTCTTCTTTGTCCTCACATGCCCCTGACGTTGCAGCTCAGAATGTGCAAAGCCCCCCGACCCTTAGAAGGCCCAGCAAGATGACTGCTGCCCCCTAGGCCCGTGGCCAATGGACCGACAGACAAGGGCTGGCTTCCCCTGGGCACCGACTCCCTGCTAAGCACTGTGCTAAGCTCTTTCCATTTTCTCATTTACGCCTCAAAATAACCCATGAAATAGGAGCTGCTAGGAACCTATTTTACACACAAGGAAGCTGAGGCTCTGAGAGAGCAGGTAACTTCCCCGAGGTGGCACAGCCCCAGGCAGCTGAGCCGGATTCTCACCTGCCCTGGGCTGACTCCGGAACCGGGGCCCCAGCGCCACGTCCTGAAGGCACACACCTGCCGACCACCAGCATTTTCTGACAGGCTGGGCGGGGCTGGGGGCTGCAGGGGGTGCATATCCGCTTCCTGAGTCTCCCCAGGTTGCGAAGAGCTCCTCCTGGGCAGCCAGAGACTGGGTTCAAACCCAGTTTTCAAGACCGGCACCTGCAGTCCAGAGTGCCAGGTTCAAATCCTCCCTCACCTGCTGGAATGGGGCTGCCGGGGCGCTTGGTCAGGAGACACCGAGTCATGGGCTTAGACCGGACTCGCAGTACCTGGGCTGGCGAGCCACACCCAGCGCCCGTCCCTTGGTCGCCAACCCCCAGAGCGCCCACCGTCCGGCCTGTGCCCGGTCCACTGTCGGCGGCTTCCCAGGGAAGGCGTCATGATTTTGGACCCTGTTCCTTCCGTTCTCTTTGGAGCCAGAGGGAGCATGTCCATCCCATTCCCGCCCCCCCACGAGGACCCCCGATGCGGGCAGAGCAGCTGTGGATGCCCAGCCCCCCAGCCCCCCTCAATTCAACTCTGCACCCCCGCTCTGGGGCCTGCACGTGCCAGGCCCCCGGCGGAGCTGGGCTACGGCGGGGCGTCGGCCAGATTCCCTGACTTGGCACCAGTGTGCTGGGAAGCCTGTAACGGGGTCAGGAAAGCTGCCCAAGGAGCTGGCACTCGAGCTGAGCCCTGAAGGGTGAGCTGAAGTTGGCACCGCGAAGGCAGCGTGGACGCTCCAGGCAGAGGGAACGGCACTGCCAAGGCCCAGAGGCGAGAGGTCAGGAGGTCGGGGTGCGTCTGAGGAGGTAAGAGGAGGCCAAGCGGTGCCTGGAGGCGGAGGCCGGGGAAGAGATGGGAGGCGGCGGGTCCTTGGGGTCAGAGGGAGACTTGGGGAGTGTTAGACCAGCCATCAGGTGGGATCCTCAGAAGGTCTGTCCCTCCCCAGGAAGGGGGACAGGGAGGCAGCTGGAATCCAGGCTCTGGGACAAAGTCTCACTCGAGGTTACCCGCTGGTCTGGGGCAGAGAGGGGGGATGCCCCGCCCATCTTCAGAGTCACACACCCCCCCCCGCCCCCCGGGGAAAGCAGCCTTGGCTCAGGGACACTGGCGCCCTCTCGCAGTGGCCTTCCCAGGCTGCTGTGCCCCTTTCCCCCCGGGCTGTGCCCAGACTCAGGGCCTGGAGGACTTGGCCACCAGCCCTCACGTGTCCTGTGCCCCTCCCAGCGGGTCCCAGAGGCCACGCCCACACCCTGTCTCTGTTGCAGGCTCGGTTTCCACAGCAGGTGCCCCGCCCCGGCCCCAGGCCCTTTCATTCCCAGGCACCGCTCACCTTCCCTCCCGTTCCTCCAGGAGGCTTGGAGCTGAGGCCTGGGGCTTTTGCTTGCATGAAAGTAAACTAACTGTAAAAGCCAGCTTCCCTCCCTCCAGGGCCCAGCAGGGCTGGCGTGGGGCGCTGGTGGGCCAGGACACAGCAGGTACAGGCCGGCTGGGAGCGGCAGGATGACACAGAAAGCCCCAGAAACAGAGCGGAACAATTGTGTGAGTCAAGCAGTCCATTGATGCGGAGGATACAAGTTAACAGGAAGCCGTAGTGCAGCAAGAGAAATGCTGTCGAGAGACCCGAAGAAAAGGAGGAGAGGCTGGGAATGCAGCGGGATTCTGCTCAGAGGGAGCCCGGGGTCAGGCTGGGGAGCAGTCCCAGCCGTCGCCTCATTAGGAAGCAGTCAGTGTTTGGACATAACTCAATTCTATCTCATCTCCAGGGGCTTCTCAATCTATTACTCACCACTCCGTCCCAGGCCCACTGAAAGTCGGGGGGCGGGGGCGGCCCTCTCCCTACATCATCTACGGAAAGCCCTGCTCCCCAGAGGGCGCCCTGTCAGACAGCCTGAACCTGGAGCCTCCCCCAGCCTAACAGTTTGCAGGTGCTCTGGTTTTGACACGGGACAGAAGTCTGCAGAGGGGACCCTCGGGGGTCAAGCAGCTGCTCCCATGCTAACTACCCCCGTTACCAGGACAACTACCACCAGCCCCAGTAGCTTAGTCCTCGCTACAACCCTCTGCTGTGGGGGCTGCGATTATCATCGACTCCATTTTACAGATGAAAAAACTGAGGCCCCAAGAGGTTAAGTGACTTGCCCAGTGCTGCCCAGAGCTGGCATTAGGACGCAGGCAGCCATCCCTCAAGTCCTGAAACCACTCAGCCCTACCGCCATCCACACACACTTTATATCAGGGGTCCCCAACCCCCCAGTACCGGTCCGCGGCCTGTTAGGACCCGGGCCACACAGCAGGAGGTGAGCGGCGGGCGAGCGAGCGAAGCTTCATCTCCATTCACAGCCGCTCCCCTTCGCTCGCGTTACCGCCTGAGCTCCGCCTCCTGTGAGATCAGCGGCGGCATTAGATTCTCACAGGAGCGCGAACCCTACTGTGAACCGCGCACGCGAGGGATCTAGGTTGCGCGCTCCTTGTGAGAATCTGATGCCTGGTGCTCCGAGGTGGAGCTGAGGCAGTGATGCTAGCGCTGGGGAGGGATTCTCATTAGCAGAGAGGTTTGACTGCACAGAGACCATATACCAATTGCTTGCAGACTCATATCAAAACCATCCCCCGCCCCAGTCCGTGGAAAAACTGTCTTCCATGAAACCGGTCCCTGGTGCCAAAAAAGGTTGGGGACCGCGGTGCTAGATAATACTTACACACAGGCACCAGCTGGACCGGCAGGGGCTGAGGGAGGCACAGCCGGCCCCGGGCCATCGCAGGAGGGCTGCCTCTCACTGGCTTCCGTTTCAGGCAGGCACCAAGTGGACCGAGGTGATGGGTGTGTCTCTTGGGAATGTGTGCAGGAGGGTCCTGGGGGAAGCAAAGCCCCAGGGGGAAAAGGATGCAAACGAAAGGGATCTGGAGACTTGGAGCAGGACGCACAGAGGGGACCGGGTGGGTCCCCAGGCCGGGCCCCAGGTGAGCCCAGCCCATGCTGCTGCTGGAAAGGAGCTGCCTGCCTGGGGGGACCCTCAGGAGGCACAGACCGGAAGGACCAGAACCCATCGGGGCTCAGGAAAGCACGGAAACGTGCCTCTGAGACCTAACCCTGGGGACGCCCAACGCAGGGGCCTCGGGATGGACGAGCCCCCCGCCCCCCGGGACACTCTGTCCAGAGGAGCCCTCGAGTGTCCTGGGCCCTGACCAGTCAGGGGTGGGGCTCAACACCCCTGACCCTGGCGGCTCCTCCCGGATGCGGCTCCCTTCCTGGCCTCCGTGGCCCCCCTCTCCCGCGCTCTCTTGACTTCCTCCAGATGGTCCTTCTCGGGCTCTTTCTCGGGCTCCTCCCTTGGGGGTGGCGGCTGGAGTTTCTCTGCTGCCCTCACTTCCCATGCTCACAGGCCCCAGGCGACCTTCCACCGCTCTGGGGGCTCTGGTCCCCCATCCATCCACAGCTTCTCGAACTTCAGACCCAGCCTGCAGCAGCAGGTGGACACTGCCACCCAGACGTCCAACAGGGACCAGACCCGGCCTGGCTCGTGCCAGACCATCGCCCTGCCCTGGGCGACCCTCGTCCTCCCCGTCTTCCTGCCCCCGCCCGCTGGGGGGCCCCTCCTTCTTCCTGCCTGCGTTTCATCCGTCAGCCAGTCTTACAGCAGTTTCACCTCCGAAGATGCCTCCCCGCCTGCACCCCCACGCCCCCCCTAACGGGCACCCTTGTACAGCTTCCCTCGAAACTTCCTGCCACGGGGACTCTGGCCCCAGCGCTGTCGGCGACTTTCGGCGCCCCTGGGATGGGGTTCGGGCACGGCCGCCACCTTGGGCAGCTGCCTCTGGGCCCTGCGTCCCCTGCTGGCCGCACCCTCCGGCAACTGCACAGGGGTCCTCGTTCCCGTCACGCTCCGTCGAGCCCTGCTCCGCTTCCGGCTCTCCCTGGCCTGGAGTCTCCCCCCATCCCCCCTTCCACCTTGTACACTCCCCAGGTCATCAGAGCCAGCGCCGCCCCTTCCCAGAAGCCCTCCTGGACCTGCTTCCCTTCCCTTTTGTGCAGCCATAATGCTCTGCGCACTCCCCTATCACTGCTGTTTTCTGCATTGTATTGAAATTGTGTCTCCCCCGAGCCAGAAGGCCAGAAGGTCTGAGACTTATCTGTCTTTGAACCTCCAGCTCCTGGTGCCTGAATCAGCTCCCAGGTGCCTGATTCATGTCTGCGAAATGGCACTGAACTTCTGCCGCCAAAAGGGTCTTCCATGGGGCTGGAGAACTCGGGGAGCACTGCTCTCTCCTGCCCCCCTGGTTCCAGGTCAACGTGGGAAGGTGGAGAGAGCACCCATGCTGCACTGCCTTCTGTCTTCCCCTCCAGCGAAGCCCCCAGAATGCCCCATAACAAGTCCTGAGAAGCAGTGGGGGGACGTGTGCAGTGTCTGCTCATGAGACGCCAGTGAAAGCGCTGCTGTCATCGACCCTCCTGGGCCGAGACTTCACCGCAGGAAGCGCGAGCCCAGGGTAACATGATGGATACGACTGTTCTAGAGGAGGATCCCTGGAGATCCGTCCTCTGAGAACCACAGCTGGGATCCAGCATGACCGGCTGTCAGACAAGCTCCATTTTAATCCACTCCAAAACCAAAGGTTGAAGTGAGAGCTGCAGGAAAAAGGAAAAACTCCGAGGTCTATCTGGATCCCATTTTCAACACAACACACACTGTCCTAAATCCTAGAGTCTTGATGTTTCAGAAGAAACACTGGCCCCCACGGAGAGGCGTGGACTCAAATCCCGACCCTGGCAGGTCTGGAAGGGTCTGGTCCTCCCACCCTGCCGTCCCCATGCCTCCCCTTTCTCAGCCGGCACCGTGAGAAGCCGCCCCGGGATGGCAGGGCGCGGGTCACTCAGGGAGCCGTTTACCGCCGCCCCCCCCGCCCCCCCGCCCCGTTGAGACCCGGATCCAGAAGCAGGAACAGCACATCCCTCGGCGCCTGGCAAGACCGCTCCTGTCTGTGGACAGACGCCCGCAACACCCACTCCCAGGCTTCAAGTAACAGCCGGAAAATGAAGCTCATTCAGGCGCCTCGACCCAGGGCGGCACAGCCGTGGAGGCCTGAATGTTTTAGATCTAATGCCTCTGAGTTACGGGCTTTATACCTTTAGATACCAGAATAAACCTGATTTGAAATCGGCCTCAGGGGAAATTTGTTAAAGAGAAATAAAGATGTTAGATGGAGCCTAAGGTACTTTGCAAAGTCGCTCTTGCCACCGGCGCTCACGAGGCCATGAATCTCCGGATAATCTGGCGGGGGCGGTGGGGGGGGGACTATTCCCGCCCCCCTCGTATCGATGCCCCGACTCCCCCATTCCTCACCACCCCCCATCCTGGAAATACCACTTCTTCATTCACCCTCCGCCCCCTGTCGGCCTCTGAGAAGGAAGGGAAGCCGAGAGCTGGGCGTGCGGCCCTGGACACGCTGCTGTTCTACTTACTGTCCCCATTTTACAGAGGAGGAGACTGAGGCGCCAGGAAGTGCTATGAAGAGCAAGTGGAGAGAGCCAGGACTTCAAGTCAAATCCGGTTCCAAGGTGCATGCTTTCTACTGACATGACGCCCAGCTCAGGGCTCACCAGGACCGGGCCACTGGGGGAGCCAATTTGGCAGTCAGCTGAGTCTATTACTGTTCGTACTCAGCAAGTGGCTTAACTCCTCTGTGCCTTGTTTTCCTGCCCCAAACGGCCTGGATAACCCCAGGCCCCGCCTCCGTGGGTGAGGATGAGGTGAGGCACGGGAGGACATCCGCACAGGGCCTGATCTGGCTTCTCCACGTGCGCCTGCCCCGAGAGGGAAAGCACTTTGTAACGTTAGCCCCAACCTTAAAAGGCTTTTGTCCTCGACGGACCGGACGTGCCCAGCTGCCTGTGTGTGGACAGGTGTATGGGTGAGTGGGTGCCCGGAAACTCCAGCTGGACGACCATCGCGGGGGTGGTGGACGGACAGGCGTGCACCGCCCAGGGCCCAGACCAGCCCCAGCGGGAGAGAGAAGCTGCCTTCTTCTCCACGTGCATGCGCTTTGCTCTGCGCGGACAGGTACTTCGGGCGTGACCTGCAGGCAGGAGCAGACGGGGCAGATGACAAGGCCCCGGGAGCAGGCGGCCTGGCCTGCCCAGCCTGTCAGAGCCACGAATGCCACGAGCCCTAACTCACAGGCTGCTGCCAACGCTCATTAATAAATGATGGAAAACCACTCAGCAAAGGCCGAGCCCGGAAGCGGTGCAGTGCGGCCCCCATGAACCCAGCCAGGCAGCCTCTGGGCTGTGAGGCCGGCGCGAGATCTCTCCTGACCAGGCCACACCCGGGCCGGCGACCCCAGGCCAGCTGCTGACACGTGGCGCTGCTGGACGCGGGGGTGGGCATCCCCTCAGGGGTCTCCCTGCGGAAGTTAGAGGCAGCCAGGTTCCGAGGGCTCCGTTTGCTGATGGGGTCAGGACTGCGGCTGCGGCCGGAAAGGTCAGCCAGCATGCTTTCCAGATGTCTGGGGAGCCAGAGAACAGAGAAAGGAGAGGGAAGACCCACAGTCCTTGCTGGGAGACCCTACCTGGCCTGGGGTCTGGGGGCAGTGAGGTTACAGGGCCAGCAGGCTGGCTTCGGCCAGGAGCACCCCCGATTCCATCCAGAGAGCCCGGCCCTGTTTCAGTGCCACAAGCCCCCATCCCTGTCCCCGTGTAACTGGATTTAGGAAGACCTCCTGGGGGACAGCGGGCTCTGCCCAGCGGGGCGCATGTAACTTTCCGGACCCCTGAACCTTCTTTCATAAAAGGCCTCCTGGTGTCTCCACAGACAAGGACCCCGTCTTCCGGAGGGTCCTGCGTGGGTCACGTTTCCACTATGGCCCAACTGAGACAGAACCAGATTTCGTTGGGACCTGAAGTTTGTGTAATTAGACAGGCGCTCTTAAAGAAAAAGAACACACAATTCCAAATACACAGAATCCGGGACTGGGGGGGGCCCTGCAAGGGAGGACCGGACACACAATTACAAATACACAGAATCCGGGAATGGGGGGGCCCTGCAAGGGAGGACCGAAGCTTTGGCTTCTAAAGCCTCAGGGTAAGCCCACTTCGCGCTGATCTTGTCGAGAGAAAGCAATGCAAACACCACTGCCCCCTCCCAGCTGTCACCTGTTCAGGAAGCCCCCACTAGACCGGTGGTCTCTACGTCAGGCAAATGCACAACGAGTGATCACGCAGGAGGAAAGACACCTGCCACCACCTCCCCGCTGCCACTGCCTGGCTCGGCGCCTGGAGGGGACAGCGCCCGTCCCCCTGTGGGGTCAGGCCTCTGGGAAGAGGGGAACCAGGCTGCACACTGCACAGGGAGGAAAGCCTTTCCAATGTGTCTGTTCTGTTCCGGGATCTCATTTCAGCCTCACTTTTCCAGACAAAGCTGCAGTGAGTCTTACTGTCTGGGAGCAGGGGAAGGGGCAGCAGAAACTCAGAGACACTCAGGCCTGAGATCAGGCTGGAGCCCAGCCAGGCCTTCTGGCTCTGGGGCCAGGTGCCTTCCACGTGCTCTGCCCGGCCCATGTTTTCCTTTGTGAAGGAGACACCCTTGCAAAGGGAGGGGAGGGAGCTGCCGAGCTCCTAGCAACTTCCAGTGCTTGATGGTTTCACTGATCTCATCCTCATGACACCCCCTGGAGTCTAGTATTGTCATCCCGCTGTTGTAAACAAGGAGAGTCAGACTTAAAGGGTGTGGGGAAAATTCTCCAAGGTCACACCCCAAGTCAGGGACAGAGCCAGGGCTCAAGTTCGTCTTGGTCTCCAAGTCAAGTTCATCTGAGCTTGGTAGGCAGAATCCTAACATAGTTCCCAGAACCCCACCCCTTGGTGTGCTCCCCTCAAGTGTGGGCGGCCTCTGTGAACAGGGTGATTGGGTTGTGTTACGTAAGGCTCCACTCGGGCAGGCTGGAGGGGAGGGGAAGTCAGGGGGACACTCCTGGTGGCCTGGAAGGAAGCAGACGCTCAGCTTGTGAGCTGCCAGGGGGCCGTGTGACAACGAGCTCTGGGCACCCCTAGGAGGCGAGAGGCCCCTAGCTGATGGCTAGCAAGAGAACGGGGCCTCCGTCGTGCAGCCACAAGAAACGAATTCTGCCAGCAACCAGTGAGCTGGGGAGAGGAGCCCGGCCCAAGAAGGGACGCAGCCCGCAGACACCCTGACGACAACCTTGGGGCACCGGAGCAGAGGCTCCAGCCAAGCCGGTGCACACTCCCGGCCCGGGGCCACTGTGAGACAATCCACCTGTTGCTTTAAGTCACTAAGCTCGCGGTAACTTGTTAAGAGGCACAGGAAACAAACATATCTCTCAAGCAAACAAGTCCACTTTGCCCAGTCCTGCCTTCAAGATAGCCACAGAGCCAGAAAGGAATAAAAATATTCCTGTCGCCTTGGGAGAAGTATTTCGTCTCTCTGAGACTCAGTTTCCTCAACTGTCAACGGGATAATACTGGTACCTACATCGCAGGGCTGGTGGGAAAGTTCAGCGAGACGACCCATAACCCTTCTCAGCCCTCAGCGCGAGTTCTCAACACGCCATTGCTCACGAGACTGCGTTCCTTTTGTTCAAGGTTCCCACTCCTGGAGAGTGACCTGGGCAACACTCTGGGAGGCTGCTTAATCGGGTAGCCATTTGCCCGGTTGAACTAACTTCCCTGTATTCGCTCTCTAGGGCTGCGTAACAAAGCACCACAAACCGGAATTAAAACAACAGAAACGTCTTCTCTTCCCTTACCAGGCTACAAATCCAAGATCAAAGTGTTGGCGGGGGCCCTGCCCTCTCTGAAAAACCCAGGAAGAATCTGCGCCACGCCCTTCCCCAGCTTCCGGCGTTTGCTAGCCGTCTTCGGTGCCCCATGGCTTGAGGTGCATCACTCCCAGCTCTGCCTCCGTCTCCTCGGGCCTTCTCCCTCTGTGTGTCCCTCCTCTTCCTCTAAGGATCCAGTCTGTGGCACTCTAGCCCATCCTGGTTATGACCTCATCTTAACCTGAGCACATCCGAAAGGACCCTGTTTCCAAATAAGGCCTCATTTACAGCTACCAGGGTTAGGACTTCAATCTCTCTTTCTGCGGACACAATTCAACTCATACCGCACCCCAGTTCTAAAGATGCTGGGAGTGTAAGTCCCTCGGCATCCTCCTGTTCTCTTTCCTCTCCTGCCTCTTCAGTGCCTTTCACGTGATAGACCCAGAAGTGGGGAGCTTCCACCCAGGCCTTTGTAGGACACTCTGTCCCGGAGGCGTGAGGCGTCCCATGAGGTCCCGTGTCGCTGGGGACCCTCTGAAGAGCAGTGGAGACCGTGAGCTGTCTGCCGCTGCCCGACAGCTGCAGGGGCCAAACGAATCACGGAGGCGACGGGAGACGAGGGCCCCGGTGCCGTGCCGGGTGGCAGGCCCCGCGGGAGGCCCGGCCCGAGCTGCAAAGTCGACAGGCAGAGGGGGCAAAGCCTCCAGGGGTGGAGCTGGATCTCTGAGGACAACAGGGAAGCTGCTTCCTCTCTTCAGAGGAGAGCGAGCGCCGCCGATTCTGGCGGCCTGCCCCTCTCTCGCGCGCGCGCGGGGGTTACAGCGGGAAGACGCGCCCGTCCGTCCAGTGGCTCAGCTGAGCAGCCCGGCGAGGGCGCGGGGCCCGGGGGACAGAGGAAGCCCTGAGCCCGGGCGCTCGCGCCCCAGCCGGCTCCTCCCGACGGCGCGGGTGGGCTGCAGGCGGGCGCCGTCCTCACGCCGGCCCGCGGCACTCGTGCGGTCAGGCTGCGCGCCGGCGGGCTGCGGCTGGGGCGCCGGCGGCCGCGTCCCAGCTGCAGAGCCTACCCGCAGCAGGCCCGCGCCTCTGGGAACCGCGCGCCCAGGCCCCTCGCCCTGTGACTCTGCCCGGGGTGGGGGGCCGGGGGGGGCCTGGGACGTGAGGGAAGGAAGTGAGGGGTCGGCGCGCCCCTCCCCGCTGCCTCGGACAGGGTCTGCGGCAGCCGCTGCACCACTTCTGGGGATCCAGCCCCGCCCGGGGAAGTCCCTCCCTCCCTGGGCCCTGCTTCCCAAGACCCAGACGCTTGCTGAATGGCCTGGCCTCTGGCGAAGACACCTCCTCCTGCCGTCTCTCCACTGTCGGGCAGAGCCGACTGTAGTGACTCACGTCCGGGCGCCCCACGGTGCCCGCGTCGCTTCTCAGCTCTTGCATCACCTGGGTCGTCTCTCCCTCCGTTACATTTCCTCTGTCTAAACACAGAGTGGCTTCTGTCGTCCTGGATGAAGCTCGACTGAAAGAGGAATGAAAACGGCGAAGCACTTAGGCGGTACCAGCGGCTCTTACGTGCACTGTCTCCTTGCGTTGGCACGTGGGTAGAGGCTGGGGTTGATATATGGATTCCATTTTGCAGACGAGGAAGATGAGGCTCGGAGGAGTCAAACAGCTTGCCCCAGAGAAATGTCCGCTTGAACCCAGTTGTAGTGGAAAGAACACGAGGCACGGGGCAAATCTCATCTTACTCACTTAGCAGCTGTCTGTCTGCAGGCGAGCTGCCTAATCTCTCCAAGCCCCTGTTCCTAGTTCCAGACGTGTCCATCACCCCAAATAGAAACCCCGCACCCATTAAACAGTTACCGCCACTCCCTTCTCCTCCCAGCCCCTGGCAACCACTAATCTGCTTCCTGTTTCTACGAATACGTCGGACATTTTGTATAAAAGGAATAACACGGTATGTGAGTGTTGAGGGTTGGATTGTGTCCCTTTCCTTCCAAATTCCTGTTGTAGTCCTAACTCCCAGGACCTCAGAATGCGGCCTTATCTGGACATAGGGTCATTGCCAAGACAGTTAAGACGCCCATTCGGATGGGCCCTAATCCACATGACTGATGTCTTTATAAAAAGGGAGCGTTTATACACAGACACGCGCACACAGGGCGAATGTCCTGTGAAGATGAAGGCGGAGGCCAAAAAGCCAGGGGACACCTACGATCGCCGGCGGCCCCTGCAGCTCAGGCAGAGACTCGGAGAGACGCTCCCTCCGCGCCTCAGAAGGAACCAAGCCTGCCGACACCTTGATCTTGGGCTCGCGGCCTCCAGGGCCGAGGCGATGCATTTCTGCTGTTCAAGCCACGCGTGCGGCTCTTCGTTCCCGCAGCCCCAGCGTCGCGCCTGGTTTCTTGCACTCGGGATGCTGTTTGCGCGCCCACGCGCGCTGCAGCGCTGCTCGTCACTGGGTTCCGGGCCCTCCGGGCTTTCGTTCTCGAGCGTTGAGCGCCACAGTCCGTCCCAGCGAGCACTGCGGGACAGAGGCGTGACCAGTGTGGGGAGGCAGGCTGGAGACCTCCGTGAGAAGCCACGCCTACGGGGGCGTCGGGGCAGAGCTACCCCTGTCCTGCTGAGACACAGCTCCCAGCCCGCACGCACGGCTCCTCTCACTGCCCCAGAGCAGCTTCCAGCTCTCACCCTCCATCCCGGGGGCGGGGGCCTCCCCAGGCTTGCCTCACAGTGTGATTGGTGGTCAGGAGCTTGGGCTCAAAGCCCAGGGCCAGCCCTGCCGTTTACATGCTCTGCCACTTGGGAGAGTTACTGTCAGCCGCTGTGCCTCAGTTTCCCCATCTGTGAAATGGGGATAGTTAAAGAGTGGAGAAATTAGTTAAGACACGAGAGCCTTGTACGGTCTCGTATGGACCAGCTGCCGTAAGGGGCCCCGCTGTTCCCCTCGTGTGCCCTGTGCTTTCACCCTGGAGCTGGACTGTTCATAAGGTCCAGCTCATTAGGTCCTCTTTCCTCCCAGGTGTCCCGTCTTGCTTGGTGACACACCGTCCACGGTCACCCTGTGATGGGCTCTCCCCCCGCTCACCCGTCCATCTCCAAGACGGAACTCACATGCACCCTCTTCGCCATCCCGTTGTCCTCCTTCAGGGCTCATCACCCCTGGGCTGGACTCTCCCCGCATTTTCCTAACAGGTCTCCCTGCCTCCAGCCTGGGTCCCTCCTCCCCATCTTCTGTCGTAGAGCCACAGGATCTGGGTGCCCGAGGGCCGAATGCAGGCCCCTGACATGCGCGAAGGACTCCAGCTTCGGGCCCCGCCTTCCTCCTAATGCTGGTTCCTGGGCCTCTTCCCATATTGGCCTTTGGTTTCAGCAGACCCAAAGTTCTTTGGCTTTCTAGAACACACTGTGTCCCGCGCCGCTGCAGTGCCCACTTGGGACCTGGGACGTGGGAGGCCTGTGCCCATGCTGGTGCTCTGCCTGGAAGTTCTCCTCCTCCCTGTTTCTCAGTGGATTCGTGCTCGTCTTTCAAAACTGGCTCAGGTGACCCGTAGTCCAGAAAGACTCCTGTGACCGCACCCCGTGCCACGGAGGCTGCCCCCCGCCCGCCCTGTGCGGCTGCAGCTCCCTGCCGCGTTTCCTCGTGGGTGTGTTACGGATCTGGCTGTCCCTCTGTCTTCCCACTCCTTACTGGACACTGACTTCTTCGAGGAACAGGGCTGGATTCTACTTTTTACCCAGGTGCTCAATAAAATGTCCTCTGAATGAATAAAGGACGAATAGATGAGTGAATGAACTTGTGAACGAACGAAGACGCATGACTCTGCATGTTCAGCTCCCCCTGCCTGCAGACTTGTGCATGTTCTGCAAGACACAGACCAAATGTCACCGCCTCTGGGAAGCCTTCCCTGACTTCTCCGTGGAATCGAGAGGCCCATGACAAGTTTCTCTTAATTAAGGATCCCAGAAGAGCCCCACCCACTTAAGAGCCACCCAAGGGCAGGCCCCACCCTATTCAACATGATAGCCAGAGGGATCCTTTTGGAATCCGGGTGGAAGCCCCTCAGGCCTCAGCTCCAAGCCCTCCATGGCTCCTCCCTCGGAGTAAATGGCCAAGTGCTTGCCAGCGGCCACTGTCCCCTCTCTGACCCACATCTCCTGCTCAGCCGCTCAGGCCTGGGACAGGCTCTGGAAGGGCCGTGACACCTGCTGTCCCTCTGCCTGACACGATGGTCCCCGAGGGCTCTCCCTCCGAGGCCCCCCCAGCCACTCTGTCATCACGACCTTCACCCTGACGCTCCTGGTTTTTCTCGATTACTGTGTCTCCCCCCTGCGACAATACAATCATTCCGCATATTGTTGTCTGTTTTATTTATTTACTGCTGTGAAAGAAAATTTCCCCACCACCTGAAAGGCTGCCTGGTAAGTAGCAGGCACTCAATAAATGTTTGTTGAATGAATAAATGAATGAATCTTTGGGTGCCCATGACTCAGTCTGGGATCTGGTTTTTAAATTCCCAATGAATATTTGCTGGATTTGAATAGAAACTTAAAACATATACTGGCGGAGCTCTGGGGGCCGATGGGGCAGGACGAGGGCTGGTGGCCGAGTCCCCCAGGGCAGGGTACCAAACAGTCTCTCAAAATCACAGCGGCTGGGCCAAGAGAGAAGGTCTCCCTAGGGGTCTTGAAGGTTCCCAGAGAGGCTATAGATCATGACAGGTCCAAGTGGGAGGTTCTTGTCATTCCGAGCAGCTCTGAACCACGGAACTCGCTGAAACAGGAAGACTTTTTCCTTTAGCAGGTCAAGCAGCATTTCCAAGAGGCCAGGCACCAAAATAATAGAAGAATGAATGAATGAATGAATCCTTGAGTCCTCAGAACTTAGCACAGGTAAGCACACACATTCCCAACGAGTATCTGCTGCGCTGACAAGAACTGAAGAAAACACAGGCCAGTAGGTGAGGAGCCCTGGGGGCAGGTGAGGGCTGGTGGAAGGCCACCTGAGGGGTCTTTGTCACCCCAGACCTGTATTTGTCTGTTTTCAATTTTACTGAGGCTAAACATACAGGGAGAGATACTAAGGGCGCGGCTTGATGGCTGTATGTCCACATCCGTGTAACTACCACCCTGATCAAGGTGCAGACGCCGTGCTCGCCCTCCTGGAGGTTCCCTCTCGCCCCACGCCCCGGCAGCCACCCCTCACACAGGGAGCCACGCGGCTGACCTCCGTCATCCTAGATTAGTTCTGCCTGCATTTGAACTTGGTATGAATGGAGGCATACAGTAGGATCAGACTCCGCTTTTCTATCTGCCTTTTGTGAGCCGGGAGTCACCACGTGAATGCAACAATCGCAGTCTGGGTGTGAAAGCCTGCTGACAGGTGGCATCCCCTGCAAGACGTGGGTTCCGGGGGCTTGAAGTGCACACTTACTGCCTCCGTAAAGGAGCTGTCTTGAGCAGAACAATTTTCACCTTCTTTGCTGAGAGCACCCGGTCTTAAGAGCCGCCCTCGGTCTGACAGCTGAATCTTTCCTTTCCAGGCTGCATGAGTCAGCCCCAGGGCCCAGCAGCGTGCTCTGTTCTGGTCACGATGCTGTGCCCACCTCTTCCCAGAAGCCTGCCGTGCCAGCCCGGCCCACAGCCAGCGTCTGGCAACCCCTGGGCTGCGCCTGTGGGGTGGGTATTGCTCTGTCTTCACACCCAGCCCTCCGCCCCCGTCACCGCCGCCCCCAGCGTCCGTGTGGCCCCTGGGCTCCGGACCCTGCGCTACCCCACAGCCTCTCCTCAGGGAGCCTGAGGCTGCCTCTCTCCCCAGCGTGCAGCGGGCACGGGAGGTGTCAGCAGCGGGCTGCAGAAAAAGCTGGGGGCGGGTTTTGGAGTCAGAGACTGGGGCTCAGCTGCTGGCTGTGTCCCAGGCGGGTAAGCCTGCCCCAGTCTCCCCACTGCCCACACAGGAAGTGTTACCCTTGCTACGGCGCACGGATGAAACAAACTGTGCAAAGCGCCTGCATGTAAGAGATATTCAGATGTAACAGCTGCAGCTGCTACAGCCCAGGCACGAGGAGGGTGAACCTGGAGCTAGACTGCGTGGGTCTGAATCCTGATCTCAACACGTGCGGGCTCTGGGGCCTCGGGCAGGTTGCTTAACCTCTCCGTGCCTCAGTTTCCCCGTGTATACAACGGAAGTAGTGATAGCACCTCACTCATGGGGGGCTGAGGATTAACTAAGTCAGTCCATCTAGCTGTCTAGCCGTCTATCTAGCTACCTGGTGCCTGGGACAGTTCCTGGCACATAGTAAAGGCCATGTAGGTAACAGCTCAAACTATAACGAATAGTTCAACAAATAATTAAATAGTATTAAATCATGGCTGTTATTAGCATGACATAACATGTGGAAAGTTCCTGAGATAATACATGTCATGCTTGGTACACGATGAGTGCTCACCAGATGACCCTTCGTGCTTCGGGTCCTACATGGAACAGTGGGCGGGAGGGTGTGGGATGGACGAACAGGTAACCGGGTCGGGGGAACAGGGCGCCGTGAGGGCTGAGCAGGGCTGGCCCGGCCACCTTCTGCTCGTGGGCAACTCGACGCCCCACCTCTGGTAAGGAGAGGGTCTCCTCCGGGTCTCTGGACCCCAGCCCCTCCCAGAGCCCTTTGCACCGGCAGGCACGCCCCAAAGGCTTGTTGACTGAAAGCCAGAAATGAGCTAGAGAAAGCACCCAGGTTTAAAAGCAAAAAGCAAGAAAACCAGGTAGATTTCCTTCCCGATCCTCCGGAGAAGGGGAGACCAAAGGTGGGCATAAACACCACTTCCGAGAAGATGAAGGGCTTTCAAGGCTGAAGATGAGTGCTTTGTTTTCAGAAGGAAAGATTGAACAAGAAGGAACAGACATCACCATTAGAGGCACAGAGATTCTGATGAGATTCGAGAAACAACTTTCTGGTTCAAGTATTGGCCATCTCAGCCACAGACGCCAGATGTGGACCTCGCTGGCGCTTTTATCTTAACCACAACTGCCGCTAATGGCTAAAAGCAGCATTAATGAGCAACAAGGACCATTAACCTGGCAATGAGGACTCCGGGAAGCTGATACCCCAGCGCCCACTGGCATGTGACCTGTCACCTGACTCACTGGCACAAAGAGCAGGGTGTGGTTACAGCAGCAGTACAGGTACAGGTCACAGTGGAAACTGCCTTTCCTCCAATATCCACCAGGCACAGATCTTTTCTAAAGAATTTACACAAACGGAATTGGCAATGGAAAAATTCTGAGACGGAAAAATTCTGAGACGGGAGAATCCTTTATTTTAAAGCATTTGAGGATTTTTTGGTGCAACGGAGCGTGCTTAAACTTGCCACAGGGTGATTTTTCAGGGGGAAAAAAAAAGCAAGCATCTTCTGTTCAAACTTCATTGGATTCATATTTTAAGAAACCTTGGCCAGTCTGGCTCAGGCAGAAAAATTCCCCCAAAGGAAGATTTCACGGCCAAGCTTTTATATTAAGTACTTGGTTTTACATATGTGATAAAAGTTTGTGAGAGCATATATCTGGGTTTTATTTGCTTTTCACTTACTGTTGCAGTCACTTCGGGCACTTTTATTACGTGAGATGGATGTCTAAGAACGGAAACCCAATGTGTAAATTGTGCTTACGGGAAATAAAGATTGGATGGTGGATGGCTCGAAAAGGCTTTCATCCAGCAACCAATTTGGTTATAAGTCAGGGGCGACCCGAAATAAAACACTGACAAAAGGTGACTGGGCGTGATGCCTGGGGCATGTTCCTGGATGCAGTTAAGGAGACAGAGAGCAGACACCGCGGATGCTGAACGAACATACTGAGACATTCACCTGTCTGCGGGCTGGAGACTGGCCCTGGGGCTTTTTAAAATTAAATATCAGGTTCAGCTATTCCACCCCCCCCCCACCCCCCCGCCAAACAGGGTAGAAAATTAGAAAAAGAAAGAAGGAGATAAGATAAAGCACTCAGACTTCCCATGACCATCATTAAGAAAACCATTTCGGTGAATTTTTTCCCAATATATTTTTCAGGCCTCGAGAACAGCCATAGTCACATCTATTTGTACCAGATAACCTTCAGAGGTTTCACATCTGTGGGTTTCTGACTCACTCAATTTGCTATTTAATAGAATTCTCCTCATGTTTAATAACCCTCCTAATAATCGCAGAGTTAAAAGAATACATTTTTATCTAGTAAATGTCACAAGAACTTTCAAAAATCTGCCTTGAACAGGAAGGAGGAGAAGGCTTCTGTGCTTTAAATACGGCAGACTAGAAAGGAAAAGGGAAGAAATCATCAGAAAGGCAAGTTCGAAAGAAAGAAACAGAAGGGGGGGCGGGGAGAACTGGGGGATGGGCGGGAACAAAGGACCTGGGTTTCGGAGGAGGGGGTGATGGTGGGGACAGTGGGGAAGGAGGCAACCCAAACAAGGACCCTGGGGACACATCACAAACAGCCACTGCGTGGGAAGAGGGGCTGACCAGCGTGAAGGGGGGTGGGGGGAACAGGCCAGGGGCCCGCAGGCAACGCCCCGAGAGCCGGATCGCCAGGGCCGTGGCCACGGGCCACAGGGGCGGCCGAGGGGGGAGAAGGAAGCCCCTCCCAATGGTTAGCCGGTGCAGCTTCTCCACCCCCCAGGCGTCTGGCCTTGACTCGCACGCAGGAATCCGTGGGCAGAAAGATAACAAAAGCTATTTTTCATGCAAGAGGAGTTGGACATCAGGGGAAATCAGAGCCCCTTTGTATGATATGCCAAACTGCTGAAGCGAGCAAATGTCTCGGGCGAGGGCTCAGATGCGAGCCGGGAACAGCACGCTGGCCCCCGGGAGCCGGCGTCAATGTGCGCTTGTTATCAGCGGCGGAAGCAAGCCTGGGGCACCCTCCCCACACTGCATGGCCAGACGAGCTGGTGACACGGCCTTGGCTGGACTGTCCGGCCCCTGGAAGGAAGCCTGGGTGTCCTGAGATGTCCTCGGGGAGTCCCGTTCCCCTCTCAGCTCGCGGTGTGGTCTGGGGGCTGCGCATAAGCCTAATGCGCCCCTCGAGACCCAACCTCACGGGGGGGGGGGGGGGCCCTCCCGTAGCCCCAGGCGCAGGGCAGCCTCTGGGGCGTCGGGCACGTGTTCCAGCCCCAGGCCAAGCACCAACAGCTCACCTCGCCCCGCCCCCGCCCCCGCCCCCGCCCGCAAATCTGCACAGGAGGTGTTGCTAACGTACCCATTTTGCTGAGAAAGCAACTGAGGCTCAGAGACGGTGCAACGGCCGGTCGGAGGCCATTGGGAGGTAGAGCCTGGACTCAAAGCCCGACGCACCCGGGCACCGGGCCCTCCGCCCCACGTCCACCAGACGTCCTCCGAGACGCCACTCATAAGCGCTGCTGTGTATTTCGCGCCTATGGCGAAGCAGGCGTCCGCAGAGCGCCGTGAGTGTTTTCCACTTGATCCTCCAGACGACCCTAAGAGACAGGCCTTAGCGGAACCCCTGGGAGCAGGCCCTGACATCCGGATGTGCTCTGAGGCTCTGTCCTCACTTTGCCGCCTCTTCTCCCTTGGCTTCCCCAGCACACGACAGTAAGCTCCCCAAGGCCTTTCTGTACCCACAGTGTCCAGCACGAAGCCAGGCACTCGGCAGGTGGCCGATACACGCTAACAAGGTGCTCGCCCATCTCCAAGGCAGCCCCGGCCCTGCGTACTGTCTGAGGGGGCCCTTGGAGGAAACAAGAGAGAGGTGGTTCCAGTAACACCCCCCTGCCCCCCACCCCAGCCGCCAACTTCTGTGCAAACTCAGGACCCCCCAGCATCACCCCCCTCCGGCCCCAGCTTCCCCGGCCCACCCTTCCTCCAATCAAAGTCTTCTCTCGGGACAGAACAGGACACCCAGGCCTGGCTACGGAATTTTGGGGGGGTCCAGTGCAAAATGAAAATTGGGGTCCTCTCGTTCAAAAATCATTAAGAATTTCAAGATGGCGACAGCAGAGCGTGAAATGACGCAGAGGTGCGTGAATCCAGCCCTGGTGACACCAGTCATTCTATATCCTTTGCACGTGACCCATTATTAGGGTCTGGGTTTTTTTGTTTGTTTGTTTTTTAACATCTTTATTGGAGTATAATTGCTTTACAATGGTGTGTTAGTTTCTGCTTTATAACAAAGTGAATCAGCTATTCGTATACGTATATCCCCATATCTCCTCCCTCTTGCGTCTCCCTCCCTCCCGCCCTCCCTATCCCACCCCTCTAGGTGGTCACAAAGCACCGAGCTGATCTCCCTGTGCTATGCACCTGCTTCCCACTAGCTGTCTACCTTACACTTGGTAGTGTATGTATGTCCATGCCACTCTCTCGCTTCATCCCAGCTTACCCTTCCCCCTCCCTGTGTCCTCAAGTCCATTCTCTACGTCTGCGTCTTTATTCCTGTGCTAGGGTCTGGGTTTCTCTAGGACAGTCTTGATTTAAAATGTTCTGGATCGTTCTCCCTTCTACTCCACCATCTCCCCACCAAATCTAAGAATGCCAACATTTCAGGATCTCAGTAACACTTCCTACATCATATACAACAACATGAGAGAATCTGTCCTCTGCTCTTTTGTCTAGAACTTTGGTTCAGACAATACAAATGCCCCAGTGCCACTGGTCCCATCAGGGAACCGAGACACTGGGGTCAACAGGCACAGCCTGACATCTCATCACAAGGGGAGCTGTTTCCATCCATCAAGCCGGTGACCGCCACGTCCCTGTGTCCAGGCCAGCCCCGCCTCCACCCTGCAGAGGGGGGGCCTCAGCCTCTCCTGTTCCCCCACCTCAGGACACTCCTCTTTGCTTGTGTCTTGGGGAGTGGCTCCATCGGCTGGGGGTGTCTACCGCTGTATCTCCGTTTTACAGATGAGAAAACAGAGGCTCAGAGGAGCCAAGGACTCTGCCCAAGGTCACAGAGCTAACACAGGGCAGAGCAGTGTTCAAACGCGGGTCTCGGTGACTCCCCTGCCACACACCCAGCCCCTGTCCCGTGAACCAACACGCAGACTTGGTTCAGAGATCACCTGACCTGACTCTTCTGTACAGTGAAGCCCCTGGTGGGAGGTGTCAGAGGTGTGTGGGGCTAGACCTGTGGAGCTTCGCAGATCAGGGAAGGAGCCTGACTTTATCTCAAGTGGGATGTGGCCCCACTGACGGCCATCGAGCTAGGGAATGATGTGATCTGATTTCCATTTTTCCAAGCTCTTTCTGGCCGTGTGTGAAGAAGGGCTAGCATGGGGTCGGGCGGGAGGGCGGGGCGGGAAGAAGGGTCAGGACACTCCTTGCGGCATCCAGGCAAGACATGACAGCGGCTGGGAGCCAGGTGGAGGGAAAGCTGTGGGTGGGTCTGGGCGGTCTGTAAGGAATCCCAAGGGGATGTCGCAGGAAAGGTGTTTTTTCTCATCTCTGCGGTGGCCAGCTCTGGGATGAGCGCAAAGCAGGTCATCAGTGTGTCCTGAGCACGAACGATCAAGTGGGTGGGAGAGGGGACCGGCTGATTCTCTGGAGGTGAGAACAAGCCAGCAGCAGTGCATCCGACAGGTGAGGCTGCCACCAGCATGCGGGTCCTCGCTGAGGCGTCAGCGTGAAAAGAGGCAAAGCCAAGTGTTTCCAAGAAAATGAGCCCGAAATCCTGTACCCTCTGCAGCGCCTCTGTGCAGCACAGCCACCGTGCTTTCCACAGCGCTTTCCCAAGTACCCTCTCATTGGGTATTCGCACAGCCCTGGCAGGGCACAGGAGGATGGAGGGAAGAGGGGGAAGAACAGATGCAAGGAGACAGGAGGACGGAGGGAAGAGGGGGAAAGAGGGAGACAGAGGTAGAGAGGAGGGAGGTTGGAGGGAGGGATGAGAGACGGATGAAGGGAAAGACAGGTGTCATTTGCCCATTTGACAGCCAAGCAAGCAAAGGCTCTAGGAGGTTAAGGGATACCCAGAAGACTGTCCGGATGTTAGTCACAGAACCAGAACCAGGCACAGGTCTCCTGACTCCTGCCCCAGTGTTTCCACACCCGGCACCCTCTCCTCCTTTATCACAGCCCTGATCCCACAACACTGGAGGTCACAGCTGTAGCCCCGGTGCCTGCCAGGAAGTGGGATGGGGGAAGCGCTCTGGGCGCTGCCTTGTTGCTAGACCCTGTTTCGACTCCTAATTGAGAGCCTCTGGTTCTGATTTTATGGCTCACAGAGGCCATTCAGCGTGGTTTTGCCTCTGAGAGGTGATGAAAGAACACCATGTTCTACAGTGGCCTGAACATCCCCGGGGACACTCAGCTTCCTCCATTCCCAGACCCTGGAGGCCAGTGAGCTGACCTGGGGCCCCACTCAGCTCAGCTGCAAAGGTTGGGTGACTTCTTTTTTCTGGGAAAACTTCCAAGTTTCAGGAAATATGGAAGTAAGGGGAAGGCCATCACACCTTGAAAATCTACAAGATGCCAGGCGCCATGAGGGTTATTTTACATGCATTTTCTCATAAAACCTTTACAGCAATCCCAGGGGTTGATTCAGTGATGGCTCTATTTTACAGTGAAGGAACCGCAGTTCAGAGACGTTAGCTAACTTATCTGAAGACACACAGCTGACTAATGGCAGAGCCTGGACTCAAACCCAGGTCCATGTGACTTCAGTGCTAGCCACCTGACACTGCCACTTCCATGTGGAGTAACAGAGGTTGGAAGAAGTGAGCTGAGACAAGCGCGCGGCCCCTGTCTGTCTCCCCAGGGCCAGGAGGTGACAGGCTGATGGCAGGTGAGCTAGGGAGGCGAACAATTTTGAATAATTTGTTTTCCTTCCAGGCTCTGGAGCTGGGCTTGAGTCCAGAAACTCCCCTGGGCCTCTGCACACTCTCTTTTGTAAATGGGGCAATGGTGGGGCAGGGGGTTGTAGCGGGGTGGGGGGAGGACACGTAAACGGCACCTGCTGGGCACCTCTGCCTCCGTGGGCTTGGTGAGGTACGAGGCACAGAGGGTTGGATGCTGTGACAGTGGGGACCTTGCTTTAGGTCTGCAATCGCGGAGGTGGGGGAGGGGAGTGACGAGCGGGGGAGGGGCGAGAGCAGCTCCAGTTAGAAGCCCTTTCAGGCCCGTGGGCAGTGAGGCCCTTTGCAGCTGGGGGACAGAATGCGCAAGGAGCCCGAAGAAGGAGCTGGGGTTAACTTTTCGGAAGACGCTGACTTGAAGGGCAGATAGAAGTTTGGGGTGGGTAGGCGTGGGGGTGATGGAGAGGTCCTGATGTTTTGGGAAGCAGAAGCAGTCAGAGGGTTCTTCTGACCCAAGCACATCTCCGGTTCCAGCATCCCAACAGGGCGGCTCCCCTGCCTCCGTCCTGGCTCCGGGGAAGGGGGAGGGGCGGAGGAGGCCCGATGCCAAGGCCAGGCATGGCTAAGTGTGAGGTCACACCCCACATCCTCGGGCCAGCTGGGAGCAGTGGGCCTCTGAGGGGAGGCACCATCTGCTTTGCAAAGACCCTGGAGAAAGGCCCAGGGGGAGGGAGTCCCTTCGTCCTTCTGTATTTCTTGCTGCTCACCTTGTGCTACGGTGGTTGCTAGACGCCTGGTCTTCACCCAGGTGCCGGCCCACAGGAAGGCTGGGCGGGCAGAGAGCCCTAACCAGGCAGCCCCAGACCTCCTTCTGCTCCCGGCTCTGCCACTAACCAGCTGTGTGACCTTGAGTAAGTCCCTCTGCCTCTCCAGCCTTGGTTTCCTCTGCTTGCAGAGTGGAAGGATCCAGCCACATCTGCAGTGCCCACCCGTGTGGACACCTGCTGGGGCGTCACAGGCAGGGCGAGCTGGGTCACCTGCAATTCACGACTCTTAAGAAAGGAATGGAGCCGGGTACCAGTTACATCTGCGGTCACCTGAAGCAGATGCCAGGTCATCCCCTTAATAGAGATGCTCCCCGACACCCCCTTCCCCCCGAGGTTCCGTGTGTTTTCTCGAAGGAAAGAGAAATAAGTGAAGTTCCTTTCAGTTGCCGGGAATCAGGTCAGCCCTTGCCCTCGACCGAAATGGCAGTTCCCTGAGAGCAGCTGTTCTCGATGGGGGGCACTCCTGCCTGGCCCCTCCACCATCCAGGAGACCTTTGGCAAAGTCTGGAGACGTCTGCGGTTGTCACAGCTTGGTGAGGCGGGGCTGTAGCTGACTTCTAGTGGGTAGAGGCCAGAGACGCTGCTAACCTTCTACAACACACAGGGCAGCCCCACAGAAAAGAGGATCCCGTTCAAAATTTCCAAGGTACCGAGGGTGAGAAATCCCGCCCTGTCGTGAGGGCAGCAGTGGTGAACCCACGACACCTGGACGGGTACGAGCTACCGTGGTTCCCCTAAGCTGTGCTCTACGGAACTTTCCGGCACACTTTTGGCTGTGGGGGGCTGGGCAGTAGTGTGAAAACCTGGGACCCCTAGGGGCTCACACTTGATTTCCTCTCCCAACCCCGCTCCTCCTTCCATCTTCCCCATGTGGACAGAGCACCACTGTCTTGCCAGCTACCGAGCTCCCGGTCCAGGCAGTTATGCTCGATCTAGCCCCCGCCCCAGCCTCCCCCCCCACCACGTCCCCACATCTCTGCTGCTGCCACTTGGCCCCAGGCTTCCAGTCCGGGCACCTGCAGCAACGCCCACACTGGCCTCCTGGCGGCCTCCCTGCCTCCTAGAATCTCCGTTCTCCACAGGTAGCCAGCGGACTTCCTGAAAACGTAGATCAGACCCCAATGCCATCCCCTCCCCTCCCCAAGCACAGATCCCTTGTCATAAAAAGCAGATAAAGCAGGGTGCTGACCCTGACCTCGAAGCCTCTCCCAGCCCCTCCGCAGGGATGGAGCCCCGCCCCCCGCGCTCCGCCACCTGCACCAGGTTCTTTCCTGCCTCGCGGCCTCGTCTGCCTCTTCCTCTTCCTGGAAGCGCTCCCTCCGGTCCTTCTCTGACACCTCCTTCATGGCCCTCTGACCAGTGGCCACCCTCCCCGGCCTCTCCCAGCGCCCCCCGACCCGGCTCTGTTTCCGTCAAAACACTCATCAGTACCTGGAAGCGTCAGCTACCCCATTAGAACTTCGGCTCCAAGAGAGCAGGGGCCACGTCCGTCCTGCCCACCCCTGTGACTCAGAGCCCCACACGTCCGACACAGAGCAGTGCTCCGTGAGCAGGAATAAATGAAGGGATGGATGGACGGATGAGGCGTGCCCAGCAGGCGGGTGACATAGCCTTTACACGTGTGTCTTAGCAGAAATAAGGTTGAGAGCCACTGAACTAATCTCAAAGGCTCTTCCAGCTGGAGAACCCGGCTTCCTGTGGGCCACACCAAGGCCACACTGAACCTGTTCTACCTGGAGGCTTCCTGTGGGCCACATCAAGGCCACACTGAACCTGTTCTACCTGGAGGCTGCGGGCAGGGCCCTCTGGGGCTTGTGTGGCTGAAAGACAAAGGTGGGAGGAATGTTCCAGATCAGTCAGGCCCCTTTCAGATGAGGAGACAGAGGCCCACCAGGCTCCCTGACACCCTGGATCTGATGACCTGAGGCCCCTTCCTACTCTCTGCATCTGTTACTACGTCCTAGGTATCCCCAGAGTCTTGGTCGTCTGAGCAGACTGACACCAGGAGATTTACTTTAAAGAGCTGCTGGTTTCCTTCTGAGCCTTTCTGAAGCCCCTGACATGGGGCTCCTCCAAAGCCTGCTCTGCTGCAAGACCATTAAGTCAGGCTGGGGTCCACCAACATCCCCAGCTTCTCTTCACTAAGTCAGCTGGCTCCAGCTGGGTTTTTCTTGTCAGAAGAAAGAAAAGAGTGAAGAACAGAGGAGGGTGAAGAGACAGAGCAGGACATTAAGGGAAGGTAGACATGAGAAGGGACTACCAGGGCCCCTTCCTGAACGATGAGAGACTGGGCACCAGCTACAGAGCAGGGACAGAAGGAAGAGCAGCCCTGTCACGGACTGAATGTTTGCGTCCCCCCCAGATCCATATGTTGAAGCTCTAACCCCCGACATATTCAGAGATGGGGCTTTGGGAGGTGACTAGAGAGATGAGGTCATGAGGGTGGGGTCCTCATGATGGGATTAGTGCCCTTACAAGGAGAGAACAGAGAGCTCTCTCCGTCACATGAGGACACAGGGATAAGGTGGCCATTTGCCAGGAAGCAGCTCTCACCAGGAACCGAATTGCCCAGCACCTTGATCTTGGACTTCCAGCCTCCAGAACTATAAGAAATAATGTCTGTGGTTTAAGCCATTGAGTCTACCACATTTTGTTATGGCAGCCGAGCTGACTAAGGCAGCCCTCTTACCTGTCCCTACCCAAATCTGTGTGGTTCAAACAAAGGGCATCCCCTGGCTGGGGGAAAGCTGGGCTCATCTGCTTAGCCTCAACCGCTATCCCGACAGTGGCAGGCATCCCTGACACCCAGAAGCCGTGGCTATCTTAAGCCTCATTCTCTCCACCTATAAAAGGCAGATAATTAAGATTTACCTTGCAGAGTTGCTGGCAATTATACGAACTAATGTGAAGTCCTGCATGGAGGTTGATGTGATGGCTGTTATGAGCAACCCTGGAGGGCAAAGGAAGGCCTGCGGACGAGGGGACCAGCTGATGGGCCGGGTGCTGCGGGAAGGGAGCCTGCTCTCTGCTCGCACCCCCCTGGGCCTGACTGGACAGGCGGCCTGTGAGTTACTGCAAGAGAAAATGAAAGACAGGAAGAGCGCCCAGCCCAGTGCCTGGCCTGGGGCAGGAGGGGAAAGGACGGAATTCAGACCCAAACCTCCCTGAACAGGCCTGTGTCCGGAGTGTGGGGTAAGGCAGAGCTTCCCAGCTGGCCGGTCGTGAGAGGGTTCCAGATATGCCAGAGAAGCGTGCCCCCCAGGAGCTGGGCAGGGCCTGGGGTGGCTGGTGCCCCGGGGTAGTCACCGATGGCTGTCCTCTCCTCCCCGGCCCCCGGGGTGCAGTGCAAATACCTTCTCTTCCTCTGGGGGCCGTGGTGTGAATGAAGTTTGGGTACACTTATTGGTGAGAGATGCTGCCCGCGGCGGGGCGGGGGTGGGAGTGAGCATGATGGAGCAAAGGAGCCTCTCACTCGCAGGGGCCAGGGTCTCCCTACCCGCTCCCCAGTAGGTGCCCAGGACAGAGCTGACACAAAGCAGCCGGCCCGGGGCCACCCCTGGCTCTGACCGAGCTGCGAGTGTGCTGACAGCAGCTCCGTCTATGGGGGACCTGGGCGGTGGTACTGCTGAGGCTGAACTCTGCCAGGACCCTGTATCCTGGGCCCAGAGCACAGTGACTGGCTCACTCGGGGACCCTGGTGTCTGGCAGCCCCCGTGAGCATCTCGAGCTCCCAGCGGGCACGGGGGCTTTGCCGCATAAGCTGCTGCCCTCGGGGCCCAGAGTCTCCCCTTCCCTTCCCGTGTCTACACGAGGTCTCCGGTCCCTGGCACACAGTGCAGGCTCCAAATGCCTGTTTACCCTCTACACCTTGCCTGATTCCAGAATGCGTTAGAGACCGAACAAATGTGGGTGGGTGGTAGCTTTGGTGGAGAAGTCCACAAAGATGTGTTACTCCTTTCCTGTGTCCCCAGCCTTGGGCTGAATGTCACCAAAGATGCAAAGAAAGAAGGAGGTGGGGGTCTAGGAGACGGAGGAAGCAGATGGCTCTTTGTGGTGGGAACAGGCTAGTCCAGAACGTGGTAGGAAAAGAGAGAGAGACAGACACACAGAGACAAAGACAGAAACAGAGAAGCGAGAAGAGAGTGTGTTATGCAATTTGTGTAGCAGTTGTACATTCTCGCTTCCAAATGCCTTCACGCTGCCGCGAGCCAGCCTCAGAGCTGGGCTCCTCCACTGGTTAGGCAAGTACTTGGTTCTATTTTTAATGGTAACCCAGAAGATGTTTGGGAAAGGGCAGGACAACACGGTGGGGAGAGCTTTGCAGTGAGACAAAGGCTCGATGCTGGCCCTGCAGCCTCCTACCTGGGTGCCTCTGGGCAAGTGCCTTGCCCTCTCTGAGCCTCTGTTCCCCACGCTGCAGGTGGAGGTGAACAGGGCACCTCTCAGGGCTGTTGTGAGCGTGCCGTGCGGAACGTGCACAAGGCTCTGTGCGCTGGAGGACTGTGACGCTTGTCCTGTAGAGGGGCAGCGGGGAGACCCGGCTTTGGGGGTGGAAAAGGGTGATGTCGGCCGTGGTGAGTCGGGAGCAGCAGGCTTCTGCACGCAGCCCTGCCAGCCTGCACAGACACCTTGCGTACACAGAGGGCTGGGCTCTCCCGACCTCACGACGCCACTCCTGTGAGAAAGCCAGGGAACTGAATCTGCCGCTTGGGAGATGCCAGCAAACCCTTCAGAGTCCCACTTCACAACTGGTGTTTTATCAGCTGCCTGCTGCAGTATATCTTCGGTTTCAGCTTAGAGGTTTGAGCTTTCCATTTTTTCCCATGAAATGCTTTGGGGTACTTTGCTAGAGAGCAGGTGGAAATGATGCATTGTACACACAGAAGCCAATACTGAGGTGACCATGTCCCCACAGAGCGTCCGGGTCTCGGCCTGGACGCTCGCTGGCAGGTGGAGACGTCATAGATGGCAGACAGCCGTCGGACTCTGCGATGTGCTTTTGTGAGATAAGCTCGCAGTTTCCGCCCCAGCTGAAGGACTGCCAGGATGATTCCAGAGCATCCCGAGGGATCCTGAGCCAGCTCTCTCAGCCCTGGCTTGGTCCAAGGATGTCCTGGCCCTTGGAAGTGGCCTGGTTTGGCCCCCAGAACCCCTGAGCTCCTGGGGGATGACAGAGGCAGCCCAGTTCTTGGGGTGAAGTCCCCAGATGGCGGCTCCCCACCCTCCCTCCGCCAGCAGAGCCTGCTGCCCAGATCAGCTTGGGGCTCTCCTGATGAACATCGAGTGCGAACGGCTCGAGGCAGCTGGCAAGATGCTAAGTGCGGCATCAATCCTAATTAGGATGAGAAATTAATAAAGGAGGCATTCAAGCCACTCTGCAGAGGCCAGGCTCACCGGCATGGAGGAGTGAGTTCCAATTTCGACCAGGAACCTGGAAGGCCTGGGGCCCAGATGCGTGGGCTTGGGTGATGACAGGGGATCGACTTACTGGACCACATACACAGCACCCAGTGGGGCCTGCGAGGTAGAACACGGGGGCCCAGCCACCCTTGTTCTGTGTCTAACGCAGGTGCCGTGGCAGGCGGTGACGTGGGCACGTCCTCCAGATGAGAGGAGTAGGTGTTCGTGATCTGAGGATCCGCACACCATTTTCCTTTTGAAAAATGATGTTTTTCAAAAGAAAAGAGGAGGCTGTGATGGTGGGCCCGCCGGTCCTTTGTGTGGCTGTGTTTCCCAAACTACTGATCGCACATTCCTGCTCCTGGAAGACTCCACTCAGTCCGGGCAATAAGCTCCAAGTTCAAAGGTCAAAGCAGCTTCGTTTGGGAGAGAAAGTGGGGGGCAGAGGTGGGCAGGATTCCAGATGAGAACAGGCATCATGGGGGTGAGGGAGAAAGGGAGCGACCCTGCTTTACAGAGCCTCCTTTTACCCGACCCCAAATACGGCCAGAAGAAGGACCATCTCTTCTAGAGCTGCCTACCAACCTCCAGGAAGACGCCACCCTGCCCAGCTCTTCGCAGGGGCTGGAACTGCAGGAAGGCTGGGCGTGCGGGAGAACCCCGACCACGGAAGGCGGAGTTGACACACGCGGAAAGGTTACAGAAAAAGGAGGAGGAAACTCTGTCCAAGGATTTTTGAGAGGAACCCTCCACCAACGTCCCCCACCCCTTTTCCAGTCTGAAAGCCAAGACCAGGCGGCGAACCCGTGCACAACCTGGAGGGGAACAGACCGCCCGGACAAAGCCACCTGTTAGTCCAAGTTCCGCAGCGGGGCGGGCGGGAGGCGCTCAAGTCTGGCGCACGTCGCCACTGGAGGAGTCCGGGTCCCTCCCCCGGAGGGAGGGGTCCCCGCAGTCCGGGGACACCCAGTCCCGGCCCCCAGAGGCATTCCAACCGTACAACACCTACTGCAGGGCCCGGCCGCGCACCTGGAGGGCTCAGCGCCGCGTCCCTCCTGCCGGGATCCGGCGGCCACGCCCCTCCCAGGCAGTTCGCGGTCCGCGGGTCGCCCCTGCGCGCCCCAGTTCTACTGAAGATTCCCGGCCTTGGGACGACGGCGGCGGGCTCGCTGCCCTAGTCGGGGGGGCGGGGAGACTTGGTGACGCTCCCCTCCCCACCCCACCGAGCGGGGAGGAGTGGGCCGGTGGCCCCTGGAGGAGTACGTGGCGGAGCAAGGTCTCGGCAGGCTTCAGGCTCGGGCGACCCGGGTCCCCAGTCCCGCTTGGAGCCCAGCCCCCCTCCCACCCCTCGGCCAGGCCTCGAGCGAGCGCAGAGCGGCCCCGGCGCTCCCCGCCCCCGGCCGGCCCCGCCCCAGGATGGCCAGTTCCCATAGCAATCGCGCAGACACCGGTTGCCAAGCAACCTCTCCCCCAGCTCCCTCCCTCCTCGGCCGTCCGCTCCCCCCAACCCTAGCTTCCTCCCGCCCCCTCGCCAGCCTCCGCCTCCCCCGGGGGCGCTGGCGCGGCCCCTCGGGATCGCTCCGGTCTCGGGCTGCGCGCGCGCGCGTGAGTTTCGGTGTGTTTCATTGTGTCTGTGTGCGAGGGGGTGTGCGTGTGCCAGCGGAGAGTTTGTAGGGCCGGTGTGTTGGGGGCGGGGGGGCGTCCCCAGTCGGGAGGGACCGCCAGGTGCTGCACAGCTGGCCGCGAGGAGACCCGCCCGCTCGCTCCGGCTCCTTTGTGTCTCGCGCGGAGCCAGGGCCGCGCCCACCCCTTCCCGGCCGGCGCCCCAAGCAGGGTGTGTGCGTGTGCGTGTGTGTGTGTGTGTGTGCGTGCGCCTGGGCGCGCGCGCGCGTGGCGAGGGGGTTGCCGAGGCCGGCCGTACCTTCGATGCAGCACACCCGCCACAGCCCCGAGTGGGTGAGGTCGCCGCGGGTGCGGCGGGGCGGGGGCCCGTCGTCCATGGTCAGGTTGGTGCCGTTGCAGATGTACGCGCTGGAGTAGAGCCAGTAGTCGGTGCCGATGGCGATGGCCATGAGCGAGAAGGCGGCGAAGGCTCCGGCCGTGGTCAGCAGCATCTGCAGCCCGCGGTCGCATCGCACCATGGTGGGCGCCTCATACTCCGCCGCCCGCCGGCCCGCCCGCCCGCCCTCCTCCCTCCGCGCGCCGCTCCGGGGGCGCCGGGGCCGGGGGGGGCCGAGGGCCGGGGGGCGGCGCCGCGCCGCGGCTCAAACTCCGAGGCGCGGCGGCGAGTGCGGGCTGCGCGGGCCGCCGGGCGGGCGGGCGGCGGCGACCGGGGCTCCTCCCTCTCGGCCCGCCCTCCCCGCTCGGCCCGCGCCTCCGCCCCGCGCCCTCCGCGTCGCCGCCGCCGCCGCCGCCGCCGCCGCCGCCGCGCCCCGCGTCTCTCGGCGCCGCCCCTCGAGCCTCGGCCCCTGCCGGGTGTGCGCTCTCCGCTCTTCCCTCTCGCCCGGCCCGGATTTTCTCTCCCTCCGCGCCTCTCCGCTGTCCGCGCTCGCGCGCGCTCCTCTCTCCTCTCCGGTTCGTTCACATTATCAGAGCGACGGAGCCGGGGCACGGGTTCCCCAGGAGGATCGAGGGGAGACGGCGTGGCCAGCCTCCCCGCTTTCCCAGCCCAGGACACCCCGCCTTCCTTACATGGCCCTGGGGGCTCTTTAATATGTGGTGTGCTTGTGTGTGTCCCTGCTCCCCCGTGCCCTATCCGCGCCTTTACCTGGTGACGAATGTGTAGGCGTGAGTGTGGGAGTGGGAGTGTTCAGGTCAGATTTCCAGAAGCCCCAGATGGGGGTCACAGCTGGGAGACAGGCCAGGCCCCGGCCACTTCCCTCCCCCCACCTAGGTGGCTCCGGGCCACCAGCTCCTGCAGATCCGCCGGCAGGGGCTGCAGGACCCAGACTTTACAGTCGAGGCAGAAGGGAGGTGTCAGCCAGCGGCGCTTTGGGAAGAACACCTGATCCCTGTTTTATGGACGGACGGGGAAACTGTGCTGGAAGCTGCGACGCTCCTCCCCCAGTACATTTCTGATGGTACATGTCTGCCAGTCCAGGAACACCCCACTTGTACTGGATTCAAGCGTCTCCGCCCCCAGCTGGTTCCCTCTCTCTCCCAGCTCCCTCTTCAATGCCTTTACTTCTTCTTCCCTCTCGCTCTACTCGAGCTTAACTGGCTTTCCCTCACCTCCTCCCTTTATTGCCAGGCTCTGCCTCAGGCCCTGCTGGCTTCACTTAGTTGCCTCTGCTGCTGGCATGATCCCAGCCTGGACACGCTCCCTTCTCCAGAGCCAACCCGGGCTCCTCCTAAGCTCTCCCCTCTAGGAGGCTCTCAGAGACCGGCACCTGGATGTCCAGCGTGCCCTTACTTCATCCCCTCCCAAGGCTCACATCGTTGGCGTCACCGACGGGTGGCGCGGGGTGCAGCCCTGGACCCCAGGAAAGGAGGTCTACGGAGAGCGGCTTTCTTCTTGCCAGATGCAAATTTCACCTCCTTTTGGCACTTTCCGTGGCCCCTGCTACCCAAGGAAAGTTAATTACCCCATGCTGGAATTACTGGTCTCTCTTCCATGAGATTGTGAGCCTTTCCCATACCTGACATATACGGGAAGTGTTTAAGAAACATTTGCTGAGCGAGCAGTGTTTCTTGGCCCCCTGGAAAATGGTAGTCTGATTGGGGAAAATAGAGCCTGTAAATAAGAGGGGGGAAATTCCAAGATAATATAGCGGCATTAATTAGCACTTGGCCCCTTCTCCTGTCTTTGGGGTGTTTGTTCTGCTTCTTCCAAGTCTCAAAGGACAAGAGCCATCATGTGTATTTCACTGTCACCCACCCACCACCTGATCCCGGGTTCTGCACGCAGCAGGTACCCACCGTGTGTCTGAAGGTGTGCACCAGGTGTGAGACCACTTGCTCTGGCCCAGAACAGGGCTGCCTACCTCTGCCCCTAATCTCCACGAGGATAAATTCTGGGTTCTGTTCTCAGAAGCTCCCAGAAAGGTAGATCTCAAGCTTCTCTTTTCTTCTTCTTCTTTCTCTTCTTTTTTTAAAAAAAGCAGCAAATCTTTGCTTCACATTAAATCTTAAACAGAGGCCCACTGTAAACAAGCCAGGTCTCCCACCAGTTAGCCCTGTAGGCGATAGCTGGCATTGCTCTGGTTGAATGGGGGACCCAAGGTACCTGTACCCACCCCCCACACCATCCCCTGCAGCCCCCAAAACACCCCTGTGGACCTAGGCTTCCATGAAACATGGTGTGAAAACTGACACTCTAAGTCAGCCCCTGAGTCACTCAAGGACAAGCCCTCCCTTCTGTTCTGCTTGCAGCCTTCCTCTGGGACTTCGAGAACAACTGATCTGATCTGTGGGAGTGGGTGAGTGCGGCGACTAGCTTCCCTCAATCTCCTCTGAGGTCGGAGAGGTGACATCTGGATGACGGGGTCCGCCTCCAAACAAGCGACCTTTGGGTTAGTCCCACGGAGGCAGAACTCTGTTCATCGGAGCAGTGTTAGACCAGCTCCCACCCCGCCGTTCTCAGAGGAGGGTGCGGGAGAGTTGAAAAAGTGCCCGACTAGGAGCCAAGACAGTCGCCATGTCGTGCTGGTTCCACCACTACTAGCAAGGTGATCTTGGACAAGCCAGCACCACTGGGGAGAAGGACAGGTCTCCAGCCCCCCTTCCAGAATTGTTTTAGGGTCACATAAAGTAGCCTTGCCCACCGCACCCACTTAGCAACCCCAGCCCTTCATGGAATGAGCAGTAGACGGTCCCTTTCGACCTTTCTTTGGAGAGCACCAAGCAAATTACTTCTCTGTGCCTTGGATTCCTGAGGTGTTGTAAGGGGGGTAATAGTGGGAGTAAAAGGAAGTGTAAAATGCATCCCCTAGAGGGCAACTTCCTCAAGGTCTCACACCTTGCAGGATCCCAGCTCAGACCCCGATGACCTCAAGGCCAGAGTTTTCCAAGACACTGAACAGCTTCTTTGTGCTTGTTGAGTGTTGCTTGACCGTGTTATTTTTACCTGTTAATTCACTAGAGGGGAGGGGACTCCAACGGGAGCTTGGTGGTTTGCTTTTCTCTCTGTGGACCCCCAGCTGGCAAGCATGCCTCGTCCTGAGATAGCAAGGGTGTGGAGTCACGGAAGGACTTGGCCGCCAGCGAGGGGACTTCGAACAAACTCAAGACCGTCTGAGACCATTCACCATGCCTGGGCGAGCACAATTTAAATCTGGGATTTCTGCTCAGCCGGGTTAGAGGGCTCTAAACGGCAGTATGTAAATCTCACCTGAGGTCCCTGCAGTTTCTCCCGGGCGACATTTCCAGAGCTGAGGGGGGATGTGTCCTTCGCTCTCTCTGGAGGCGGCTCTGGACCGCTCCTGTTCTGGAGAGGCTGGACGCTCGGCATCTTCCCCCAGGGGGCCACTCGGGATACGTTTTCCTCTTGGGGGGAGGGGACAAAGCATCATACACATCATTACCTCTCTGGACAGCTGAGAAGGTGGAGGTATTGAGACCAGCCCTCCAAAGCTGTCTTTTTCAAAACAAAGTGGCTTCCTTCCCCCTCAGCAGATCACTTGGGTAGTTCCCACAATTCCTGGCTTTTTACTTTGGCGGTGGAGACAAAGCCTTAATGAGCTCGGAACCGTCCGACGATCCCAACTGCAGGGTGACTCGGCCGGCCAGCTGCTGTGGGAGAGGATACAGTGTCAGCCGCTGCCACCCCGTAAGATGCATATCAAAGCCGTGAGGCGGCTGCCTCTGCGGTCACAGGCAGAGGAAGGCGAGCGCGAAGGGAGACGCCCTTGGCTGGTTCGGGGCACTCGAAAAGCCTTTATCAAAATCTTGGTTGTCCCCCTTTGTCCTCCAGAAATAATGACCTTGTGTGGCAACGTTTTGTCGTATCTCATTTCCATGCCCCAAGCGGGTGGTTTGGCTGATTTCACAAGGCTTCATAGGGGGACTTGGGGAGCCTGGGAGGTATGTCAGGTGAACAGACATAAAGAGTGATTTTGAGTTTTTATAGCAAAGGGCTGGGGATGCGTCTTAGAAGGTTCCGGGGCCTGGCTCAGTGTGGAGGCTTATCTGCAACCCATCCAATCTGCTCGGATCCGAGAAGAACGCCCCCAGACCCTGGCCCTGACAGCCTCTCCCCATCAGGTTAGGTGCACCACGAGAACGACCTTTTTCCTTTTCTTCGGTATTTCAGCAGGACCCTTTGAGGGAGAGTGCGGATCGGGAAATGGTACCCGGCTTCATATTCGAGTTTATTCCATTTCGTTTAGCGTCTCACTTCTGTCTCAGGCAAGGTGATTGGAGCTGGATACGTTCTCTTCCAGCTCTGCCGCAGTGAGGCAGTGGCGGGCTCAGTCTCCACGCCGGGCCAGCCCCTAAAAGTGCAGAGGGAGGGGAAGCCGCCTTTCGTGAGTGCCCTCTGTGTGCCAGCGCCTGTGTGCACATTAAGTCATTTATCACGACAGCAGCTGTGGCAGGTGGTTGCTTTCCCCCGCCAGTTTGTAGAAGAAGAACCTGCAGCTAAACAGAGAGTAACCCACTGAGCCCGGGCACCACCAGGCTCTGTCAGCTACACACTGCACCCC
Organism: Orcinus orca; assembly: GCF_937001465.1. Lineage (NCBI taxonomy): Eukaryota > Metazoa > Chordata > Mammalia > Artiodactyla > Delphinidae > Orcinus > Orcinus orca. Next base: position 21,906,895 of record NC_064577.1, read on the forward strand.
CCACCCCGGGGGTGGCAGAAACTCAGGGTCTTTGAAGTCCCTCTGCCCACATCTGCTTCCCACCCCCCAACTCCTTGTATTTATCCAGATGAAATCGAGTTCAAAGTCACATGGAGCTGGAGAGGTTAGGAAAGGCCTGCACCTTGCAACCCAGGTGGGACGAAGCAGACTCCCAATTTCCCTGGGAAGGTGGAGGTGAGCCGGGCTGATGGCAGGTGATGGAGCCCCCACCCCCCCAGCTGCTACCCCATCGCCTGGCCTTGTTGGCCAGAGTGGAGGACAGGGGCCACCCCCCGTTCAGGAGCGGCGGCTTCTTCGTGACAACTCTGGCCTTGGACTGCTACCCTCCTGGACCTGTGGGCTTATTCAAACCCGTGTGTTTTCAAGGCAGATCCCGTTAGGCCTGCACGCACTCGGGTCACCATACTGGGTGGTCTCCCCCTCTAGAATTTGTTCGGGAACCAGCCCCGCTCGCTGATGAGTGTATTGGTATTAACGACCTGACTTGGCCGAAGCTTCCGCCCCGCACGCTGACAGTTAGCCGGTTATTCTGAGAACATTCCTTTCAAACAGTTGACATGACAAACAGGCTGAGAGGTCCCTTTGTCCACAGCCAGCCTCTGAAACGGAGCCGATGCTCACAGGGCTGGAAGGTGTCGGCAGTGCAGGAGGTGGAAACGCTTGAGAACGGGGCTGGGGAAGATGGTCAGTGACCGCTTGTTCTGCCGCGAACGGGGATCATTTATTTGTGCTCTTACCAAAGCGGAGCTTTTCATTCCTAAAATATAACCGCCCTGCGCAGGAGCTCGAAGAAAAGGCAGCCTCTCCGGCAGAACTTTGCTGCCAAGCACCCTGCGGCGGAATGAAAGCTCTGGCTCAGGGTAGGGCTGGCGACTTCCGACACCACCTTTCTTTTCATCTCCGGCTTCCTGTGGCTCCGGGCTGCCCACTGGGGCAGGGGCTGAGGCTGCTCTCGGCCCCCTTGGGGCTGCGCTTGCCACTGGGTGGGAGAGCTTGCCTTATTCTGCAGACACCTTTCTGGATCGTGGAAATCGACCGAATATTGGCACTCTGCTTCCTCTCTCCCACTCTCTTCGTTATGGAGGAGCTGCTGGGCCTTTGCTGCTTTCCTCTCCGAGGCCATTTCTCATGAAGAGGAAAGGGCAGGTCATTGGAGTCGGGTCACTGAAGCCTTCCACTCCTGCTCTGCCACCGGCAGCTGTGTGGCCTTGGGCTACCGGCCACACCTCTCTGGGCCCTGGTGAAAGGGGGAACGAAGCACCTGCCTCATCGTGGGGCTGCTGCAGATTCAGGAAGCCCAGGCAAGGCACTGACATGAGGTTTCCAAGAGCTGAGGTTTCCTCAGCGCTTCGCGAGCATCAGATTCCGTCCTGAATGTCCACCGCATACTAACGCTCCTGATTTTCTCCAGAACCCTTTGAGATGGATACTGTGATTGGTCTCATTTAACCGAGGAGGTAATGAAGGCTCAGAGAAGGTGAGTCCTTCTCCCAGGGTTGTGCGGGAGGGAGCCCGATTCTGCGCTCGGCAGTCAGCTTCCAGAAGCCACACTTATAATTTTGACTTTACTAAATGAGTGGTATCATTCTGTCCCCATAGGACCTATGACTGTGGAGCTTCTGGGTGACAAAGACATTACTAAAATCGTTGCCGTCCTTTGCCAAAACCCTCTTCGAGATCTTGTTGTGGCCAGAGAGCTGGGCCGGTGGCAAACAGTGGGGGAGGGAACAGCTCTGGGGCATGTCACTCAGTGCTCCCCCATTCCCAGAGCTGCTGTCAGACTGGAAGGAGATGATCCTGAGAAGTGTGGTCCCAGCTGACCCCGACCACACCCCTCACCCATCGTCAAATCTGATGTCACTGCGAGATGCGCGTCACATGAACTGAGAAGTCACGTTTATTGTGCAGATGAACAAGGCAGCCGGGACTCGGGGGCCCTCTGGAAGCAGTCCGAAGAATCACTGGTGTCTTCCTGCGCGTGTCTGCCCACAGCACCTGTTTCCCGGCACAAGGGCTGTGCGCTTCTCAGGCCTCCTCCACCACCCTGGCGCGAGGCAGCACCATGCAGATGCTTGCCTCTGGCTCCATACTCACTGGATCTGGTAACAGACCGTTTCCACGTAAACAGAGGACGGATGATGAATTGACTCCCTAGAGGGGCTATTTCAAATGCTCTAGGTCTTTTAAAAATTCAAGGAGAAGGCTTCTCTGGGCTGGTGCGGTACCTGTAGAGAGTGCTGTCACCTGTGGGATGGCACTGCCAGGGGGCTGAATTGCCTGCTCTCAGCCTCCACCCGGAGACAGTTCTGCAGGGAATGGTCCTGTGCGTCTCAGCTCCCTGACCCGCGTCCTTGCTGGGCTCCTCTGCGTGTCCAGCTTCAACAATCTCTGTCCCACAAGATGGGTTCATGATGGGATGTGATTAACAGAAGCTCTAATTTACTGAGCAGTTAATATGCCAGGCCCTTTATAACAAGAAAGATGTTGTCACCCCCATTTTATAGATCATAAAACTGAGGCTCCAAGAAACTTATTCAAGGTCAGAGATAGTCGATAGAAGAGCTCGCGTTCCAGCCTAGAACTGGCTGTCTCCGTGGAACATATGCTTCCCGCAGTGCAATAGTTTTCAACCCTGAATACCCTTGACAATGGCCAACCCTAGAAATGTACGCCCCACTCCCAGAGAGTCTGACCACTCTGGACACACTCAGGGCATCAGTATTTTTTAAAGCTACCGAGGAATTCCTAATGCACAGCCTGGGAAGGGATCAGGGCACAGGGCCAGCCTGGCTTTGGACCCAAGTTCTCCTGGAAAGTGATTCTCAGCTGAATTCCACGCTGGCACCCGCAGCCTGGCTCCGTCTCTGTGGTAACTAACAGGGAATGGCGGGAGGGTGTGTGTGTGGTGGTCCTGGCATCAGCTGGGCTGGCTATGCCCTCGGATCACTGGGGAAGGCAGCTGTTAATCGGGTGTGATCTGGGAGATTCTGTGAGGCTCTCCCTCCGCCCTGGGGTGGGTCACGCTGTCTGGCCCTTTGTCTGCCTTTCCGCCCAGCAGGTGGGAAATGCTCCTTGGTGAGGACACAGGGGGGCTGTGGCTCTACCTCCAGGCCACCTCCTGGGATGGGAGCGCCTGGGGACCTGGGGTCCGAGCCAGCCCTTCCCTTCCAGCACCCTGCCCCACAGGTAACGAGGGAGCCGGTTCCCACCCGCGCGGTTTACCTGGGACAGTGGAGGAACTCTGGCATCAGATCAGAGGGCTTGAAGGATGAGAGGCAGGTGGGGGTGCTCTGAGGGTCCCGTGCCTGGGCTCCCACAGGGGCTCGGGGCTGTGGGACATCAAACGGTGGATGCACCCTGCTCTCTCGCGATGCCCGGACCCCACGTGCTTCCCAGAGCTGGGGGCCCGGGCTGGGGGCCGCGTGGCTGCCCACCCTGGGTCCCTCCTCCCTCTGCCTCGGCCGATCCCCAGCAAGCTGCCCGCTGCACTTGCCAATGGAGCCAGATGCTGCTTTGGGGAAAACACCTTCTGGAGTTTGTTGTCTGAGCCCTCCCAGCTGACACCCACGGTGGAGAAGATGTGTCAGGATAAATGGAAAATCTCTTCATAAATATTTGGAAAAAAGCAAAAAGGAAGAGAAAAAAAGAACTAACCTTTTGGGAAGCGTTTGGGAGCATCTTAGTGACGGCCCTAGCAGATGGGGGAAGCAGGTCGTTAACATTCGTCACTTTGCAGGAGGGTCACCGCGAGAGCAGCCAGGGGCCGTGTCTGGTTCAGGCTCTGCCAGCACCGAGGGGCCCGTGGCTCGCCCGCGGCTCCGGGGGGAGGACGGGCCTGCCTGGGTCACCAACAGAAGCCGTGCGGCACACTCAGATGCCGCTGCCCTTTATTCATAATGCGTAATTGTGTCTTTAAACCCAGCTGCCTTGGGACTTTATTACAAGTGGAGCACAGGCTGAAGGGGCTTTTAGGGGAGCCCCTGGAGAAGAGTAGAGAGGCCCTGGGGGCTGAGGCGCTAACAGGGTAGAGCTGGCACCCGTGCCAGGAGGAGAGAAACGCACACCTGAGCTGGGAGGCCCCTGAGACGGGGCCTCCACCTCCCAGGGGACTCGGCTGAGGAGAGACGGGGCGTTTTAAGGCCGGTCAGTGTGGTCAGCTGTCCCAGGCCCTCCCAGGTCTGGAGACCTGAAAGGCGGTCCCTCCCAGGTCTGGAGACCACCTTCGCCTCACCCCGCCACTACCAGTTCCGGACACACCAGCCTGTGCGTCCCTGGAAAGAGAAGCCGCAGCTCCGAGCTCCACGAGGACTTCGGCTCCTAGCATGCTCTCCTGCCTGCCCTCCTGCAGGGTCACCTGCCCGACACAGGGGCCCGACTCCCATCTGTCCTGGGTCACAGGAGGCGGACTCGTCATACCGGAAGAGAGGATGGTCCGCCGGGCAGCCACCGGGATGGGCAGGGTCTCCAGAAGAGAGGAGAACTTCCTTGGGAGGAGTGGGGTCCCTAATCTAAGCGTCGGTGCCTGTGGTTAACCTGCGAAGGCAGACGTGCTCGGGGCATCTTTGCCCGGGAGGTGGGTGCACAGACTGCCCTCCCAAGCTGTAGTGGCTGCCGTTCGTTAGTCTCCATGGTTGGCGCCGTCGCACCAGGAGAGGGCCTTCCGCGCATTTGCAGTCGGGGCTGGGGCCTGGGCGGCAGAGACTGTGGAGGAACGATGGCGGGCGTGACGAGATGTCTGTTCCCCAGCATGGGACGGTGGTCCCGGGGACCTTGACCGAGATATTTGGAGGAGCATTTCCTGTTACCTGTGTATCAGTCAGCGTCCTGCAGACGAACAGATCAATAGAACACATACCTGTATGTGTATAAGAGGAGATTTACTGTGGGAATTGACTCACAAATACAGAGGCTGAGAAGTCCCCCGATATGCCATCTGGAAGCTGGAGAACCAGGAAAGCTGGTGGTGAAAACCAGTCTGAGTCCAAAGGCACAAGAGCCAGGAGCTCTGATGTCCGAGGGCAGGAGAAGACTGATGGCCCAGCTCAGCAAGAGAAAGAGAATTCGCCCTTCCTCCACCTTTTTGCTCTTTTCGGACCCTCACAGATTGGATGACGCCCCCCTGCGTTGATGAGGGTGGCTCTTCTTGGTCTCCTGACAAGTGTTCTTTTTTTTTTTTTTAAATTAATTTATTTTTGGCTGCGTTGGGTCTTCGTTGCTGCACGCAGGCTTTCTGTAGTTGCGGCGAGCAGGGGCTACTCTTCATTGTGGTGCGCGGGCTTCTCATTGCCGTGGCTTCTCTTGTTGTGGAGCACGGGCTCTAGGCGCGTGGGCTTCAGTAGTTGTGGCGCGTGGGCTCAGTAGTTGTGGCGCGTGGGCTCAGTAGTTGTGGCGCACAGGCTTAGTTGCTCCGCGGCATGTGGGATCTTCCCAGACTAGGGCTTGAACCTGTGTCCCCTGCATTGGCAGGCGGATTCTTAACCACTGCGCCACCGGGGAAGTCCCGACAAGTGCTTTTCTCTTCGGGAAACACCCTCACAGGCACACCCAGAAAGCATCGTTAACCAGCTGACTGGGCATCCCTCAGCCCAGCTAAGATGAAGCAGTGAATTAACCGTCACAGCCTGTCTCTTCCTCAAATGCAGATGTTGGAACTATTAACTGCTTCCGGAAGGGTGCAGAACCTTCGAGCTGGCGCTTGTTTCTCTGTCCGTCTCGGCAGGAAGAGGGCTTCAACCACAGGCTGGGTCCGTGTCCACTGGTCGGATGGGAAGTCTGTCTTTCTGTGTCAAGTTCTGTCTGTGTATTGACAGTGAGTCAGTTCTACCAGCCAGAAATGCTGGGTTCTGGACAAAATTCTAAAAGATCGACTTAGAGAAACTGATGATGAATTAAAAACACCCTGAAAATAGGGCTGGTTGAGAAGCAAAGGATTTTCTTTCTTTCTTTCTTTCTTTCTCTTTGTAGTAATACATCATTTATATATATATATATAATTGAAATATAGTTGATTTACAATGTTGTGTGAATTTCTGCTATACAGCAAAGTGATTCAGTAATACATATATATATACATTCTTTTTTAAAAAATATTCTTTCCATGACGGTTTATCACAGGATGTTGAACACAGCTCTCTGTGCTACACGGTAAGACCCAGTTGTTTATCAGGACTGGCTCTCGGAGGGGGCGCCTGACTTACACTTGGTCCTTCATTCAGCCTCGTCCCACAGGGTCCTCCTGGCACCTGGCCCTGGGCTGGTCGCATCCTCTTTGACGAGTGATTAAGCGGAGCGAACGTGATGCACTTATTTACTGACCCAGGTGACACATGTTGTGGGTTGCACGGTGGCACCCCCAAAAGACACGCCCGTGTCCTCACCCCCAGAACCCGTGAAGGTGACCTTGCAGGCGTCATCAAGGACCTTGCGACGAGACCGTCCCAGATGCGGGGCAGGCCCTAGGCCCAGGGACAAGAGTTCCTACAAGAGATCGGGGGAGACAGAGGGGCAGAGGACAGTGGGGGCCGCTGTGAGGCCAGGACGGCCAAGGTTTCCAGCAGCTACAAAAGCTGGAGGGGAGGCACGGGACGGGCTCCCCCTCCGAGCGTCCAGAAGGAGCCCGCCCCGCCGACACCCTGACTTTGGACTTCTAGCCTCCAGAGTGCAAGAAAATACATGTGTGACGTTTAAGCCACCCAGCTGGTGGCAGTTTGCGGCCCAGGAAACTAACGTGGCACATCTGTGAGGCCCACAGGCAGGGGGCACTGGGCTGCCCAGTCGGAACCGCAGGGCCCGGCCCTCGCGGACCTTCTTCTCTGGAGCAGGCACAGGCCCGCAGGGGACACTGTGCCCAGGGCGCTGGCGCCACGGAGCCTGTCTTCTTCCAGAGCTGCTTCTTCACCTGAGCGGCATCGCCCGCTCTGGCTGACTCACCTCCGCCAGGCGCCCTCGACCCGCGTCCTCTGCAGTCACTCACCTGGGCAGCCAGAGGGCTCCGGACAAACGCTAGTGACCTCGCTGCTGCTGACGCCAAGTCCCAGATCTCCCAGCCCGGAAAGGCAAACACTAAGGCCCGACCGGGCCCTCCCGCCCCTGCTGCCCTCTCCCTGCACGGCTGGCCGAAGCTCACCTTCCCTTCTAGCCTGGAAGCTCTTTCCCAGCTCAAGGCCGTCACACACCTGGCTTGCTGTCTATCTAGCAAGTTCTCTCTTCTCCTTGTGGGTCTCGACTCTTGGTGTCAACTTCAGTGTCACCTTCTCAGAGAGGCCTTTCCAGACCGTCCGGCCGGGGTTGAGCACCTCTTTCTTCTTCCTCATGTACTTTTCTTCTCGGCTGTGGTCGCCACCATCACTTAGTGATTGAGGGGGAGACGTTTCATGCCTGTCTTTCCCACACACGGCAAAGCCCAGGAGGGCAGCGGACGTCTCTGTTTTATTCAGTTCTGATTCTCCACCACCGAGCGTAGGACCTGGCAGAGAGAAAAGCTCCATGAATATTTGCTGAGTGAAAAGGTAAATGAATAGCTTCCTTGAACCCTATGGGGGAGGGGAGGAGAAAAAAGAGCCCGCACTCAGGTGGCAAACTTCTCCAGAGATCCTACAAGCTTATTGTCTCATGACAGCAGGCTTGGAAATGTAATTACTTTGTTTTTCTCTCTCCTCCAAAAACCTTTTATTTAAAGTTTGTTTTTTCCCCTGGGGAGTAAATATGTGCGTTAACTCTTAAGGCAGCAGCAGGAGAAGGGTTTGCGGGTTTAGAGCCAGCGTGCAGAAGACTGCGGAAGTCAGTCCCCCAGAAGGAGAAACTTCCTGTCCAACAGAACATTGGATGAAAGTTAAATGCACTTGCAGAAATAAATTGGTTGCTATAGCAACTGGTCCTGGTTCTTTCTCACAAGGAAAACATAGAAAGACGAAAGGAAAAAAAAAAGAGTCAGCCAACTTTGGTCTGGGCTTGAGAGAAGGAGCTGTCCAAATAGAATCAGCGATAATATTGTGAAATGTTTCACGTCACCAGCATAAAATGACATGTGCGTGCTTGCATCGGTCTGGCTGCTGGGCTGCCTTCCCCAGCCTGATCTGTCGTTTCCATTGCTTCCCTGGCTCCTACGGGTGGCAGAATGTTTGGTGCCCGCCTGACAAGGCTTCCCGACCCTCTCAAAGTGGTACAGTTTAATACAGCTCCTGTATTAAAACGCTCCTCTGTGCCAGGTCCTTTGGTAATGAGTAATCAACTTCTAGAAGACTCTCCTGGTAAATTCAGATTTTTATCGATATGTGGTTTCCCAGGGTGGCATCCACCCACCTGCGCTGGGAGAGTTCACCAAAAGTATCAGACGGGGGAGTGAAGTCTCAGAGGTGATTCTCAACGGTGCGTTTGGGATTCGTGGGGAGCGGTGACCTGCTTACGGGAGGAGGGCCGCGATGGAGGAGGATGGGGTCAGGCACCCTGACCTGGCCACGTTGTTGGTGGAACGCAGGGGTCCTCGTGAGGGCACAGCTCAGCCTCGGCTGGTTTTCTCCGAGCAGATGATCTGTAGAGCGTGTGGTTCTACAGAAGCACTTTTAAGTGACTAAGAGGCACAAAGAATGTTCGTGATGCAGACAGTTGGGGGCGGTGGTCCATGACGTTTCTAGGTTCATTTCACCCTTCGTCTTTGTTCAGTGTGCATTTATCGAACCCCCTCTGTGGGAAGCAGAATTACGGCTCCACAAAGAAGCCCACGTCCTAACCTCTGGAACCTGTGAACATATGTATATGTTACGAGATAAGGGGGTCAAGGCTGCAGCTGGAATTAAGGTTGCCAACCAGATGACCTGCACACGGGGGGTGATCCTGGGTTAGCAGGGTGAGCCCAGTGTAATCACACGGGCCCTTGAAAGCAGAAGAGGGTCAGAGTGACGTGATGTTGAAAGAGCTGAACCCGTTGTTGACTCTTAAGATGAAGGAAGGGCTGAGCCACGGAAGGCAGGCGGCCCCTGGAAGCTGGAACGGATGGAATCGATGCTTCCCCTAGAGCCTCCGGAAAGGAGCACGGCCCTGCCGACACATTGACCTTGGCCCAGGGAGACCCACACAGCTGTAAGATAATAAACCCGTGCTGCTTTAAGCCATTAAATGTGTGGTGATCTGTTACATCAGCCCCAGGACACTCCAAGTGCCCGGGAGGCGTGCTACCCACATCCCCACCCCGGGGCTGCAGTCCAGAGAAGGGGCAGCCGGGCCTCTTGGGGACGGACAGAAGGACTGGCCAGTGGGAGAGGGGCAGGGGGAGGAGAGCCCGGACCAGGGAGCCAGCAGGGGTCGGGGGCTGGGAAGGCCGCAGCGGCACGGAGCGCTGAGCCCGCGGCAGGCCTGTTGAGCTCACCTAAGCGGCTTGAATTTTCTCTGAGAGCTGCAGGGGCCTCAAAAGGTTTTGAGCAGGAAACTGACATGTTTTGATGAACCCGACCAGAGGAATCAGGCAGAAGCGAAGCAAGTCCGAAACAGAGAAACCAAAGCTCGTCGGGGCCCTGGGCAGAGCTGGGCCGCCCTCCTCTCCGCTCATCCCGGCTGAGTCTGGACACCTAGAGTTGCCTGACCCGCTTCAAATAAGCCCTAGAGCTCCCGGGACCGGCCTGCACCCCACCACACGCTTTCCTCTCCTCAAGGGGCCCCGAGGAAAAAAGGCAGTGGACGAGGAGCCGTGGTCACAGTCCGAGTGCCGGGCCTGCTGTCCCTTCAAAAGTCCAACGAGAACTGTAAAAATTGAGTATTGAAGGCATAATTGCCATTATTTTCTAATATAAAAAAGCAGGAAATGGATCACCAGCCAGAATGAAGACAGGCATTTAATGCATTTCTCGAGCCTGCGGACAAAGCAATCCCCGGGGAGGGGGCTGCAGCTGGCCCTCCCAGGGGGACGGACACCCCCAGGCCTGGGGGCTGCTCGGGCGAGCCTGTCCTTGGCGGGCTGAGGCCTGGGTGGCCCGAGCCGCGGAAGGAACAGCGGGTTGCTGCCCTGGTGATGCTCCGGGCCCTGGGCTGGGCTCGGGCTCCGGCTTCGTGTAGCAGCCAGAAGGGCTCTGGGCAGGTGGGAGGTCGGTGGAGACCCGCAGTCCGGGCTCTGGAAGGTTGAGGTCAAGTGCAGACGCTCAGCTGAGCTGAAGCCACGGGGCCCGCAGGTGGGCCTTGAGGGGGAGCCCAAATTCCCTCCTCCTGTGACTGAGCTCGGGGACCCTCAGTCCTTTGGAGCAGGTCCCCACCGTCCTCTGCGGCTCTACTAGTTGGGTCCTGCCTTGTCACTCCATCCTGGGGGGCCCTTCTGAGAGCCGTCCGGGGGGCTCGCTCTACTGAGAGGGGAGGGCCCTGGGCTTTGGGGCGGCCACTTTCGGAAGCGGCGTTTTGCGGCCGCCTTCAGAGCTGGGTTGTCTCCCAGCCAGACCTGTTTCCCGAGTCATTGCGTGCTTGCCAGACTGAACAGCAAAATGCAGGTGAGAGGCCTGGCCTTGCTCCTGGTTTGGGGGGGCCCTCTCTTGCCCTGTTTTCCTCTCCTGTTTCCATCTGGCTCACACCGTCTCTCACCGGCACCCTCCAGCACCAGGACCAGAAGATACACATTTTCCTTCGCCAGAAGCCCCATCCCTTCACAGACAGCGATTAAACTGAGCTACAGGTACCAGCCAAAGGCTGGAGTCTGCCTTCAGACAGCTCCCAGCCAGGAGGGGAGGCAGACAGGTGACAACAGATTCTACATCCAAGTGCTGTGACGGGCAAGGCAGGGGCTGAGGGAGTCCAGTCTGGGTGGAGGTGTGGGGAGGGGGGAGACAGTTACGCAACGCCCCAGCGGTGAGCAGAGCACAGGGCTGACTTCCAGGTCAGGAGCTCAGCACAGATCTGCTCGAGGGAGGCAGGAGCGTTTGGGGAATCGGGGGTGGTGGGGACAGGCTGCAGGTGGGGAGAGGGCTGAGGTGGGAGGCAGGAGCGTTTGGGGAATCGGGGGTGGTGGGGACAGGCTGCAGGAGGGGAGGGGGCTGAGGTGGGCACGGACTCAAGAGTTGGGTCGCAAAGGATTTTGCATCTTTTCTTGAAAGGGTGGGATGTCATCGAAGGAATTTAGAAGCAAGAAACTGAGCGACATGGGCAAACCTTTCGGAGAGCTGAAACTAGCATCAGCATGGAGCAGAGAGCAGAGGATTCTAGAAGGAGACCCTGAGCTGGGAGGCTGTGGGCATCTGGGCAGGAGAAGGTGCTGGCTTGGGCTGGGCAGGGGCAGTGGGATGGAGAGGGGGAGACATTTGGGCTTGGACGGGGTAGGGGGCGGCACTGGGTGTTTGTCTCGGACAGAGATTTCCATAAAACCGAACCGAGAAAGAACCAGCAGAGGGACAGCAGCCACTTACATCCCAGACCGTTTCCCAACCCCTTCTGGTCCCGGGACACACGCCGTGTTTATTATCGTGCCCAGCTCCAGCTCTCAGGACACGTCACTCGGAATTGAGTGAATAACGCCACCCTGACACTGTGTGATTCATGGTCCCTGTGACGGGCGCTTGGGAAGCTGGTGTGGCCTCCATGGCCACTGGCGTCTAACTGATTGAATACATCAGCTAAGGAACTGCCGTTTCCTCAATGAAACCTAAAATCGCATTGACACTGCAGCTGCAGCTGAGAAGGGCTTCGACCGTCCAAATGCTTCAACAGAGGTGGGCTTGCTGGGACTGTCGCTGGAGTTTATCACCGTGCCCTTGAGCTGGTGTCACCTGCACTTCCCCAAGGGGAGGAACAGACACAGGGGAAGCAGTGAGCTGTGTGGGAGACTCTTTAGAGGGTGACGATGGCCACTTTTCAGAAAACAGGCCCCCCTGCTCCCAAAACACACACGCACACACACACGCATGCACACAGGCACACACACACACACACACACACACACACACACACACACGTGCGTGGCGGGGCTAAGACAACGAACGTTCTATGAGCAGCTCTCATCTGAAGGGAACTCGCTGATCCCACTTTTCGTTTTGCCAGTCCCATAATTCTTTATTAAGCCTTCTTTTACGACTTGGGAGGTTTTGGGGCCATGTGGCTGCATCACATGTGTAATCCACGTGATAATCATTTATTCACCAGCAGGACAAAGGGCGCTTTGTATGTTAAGAGGATCCCCAGCTCTCACCCCATCACTCCTCTCTCATGGGAGACAGGTGTGTCAATCTCAGAGCTCCCTGAGCCACCTTCCCCTCTGAGAAGAAGGAAAGGGAACAGGACGCCTCAAAGGAATCTCAGAGATGAATCCCAACTCGCCATCACCTCCCCTCAAGCATTCCAAGACAAATGGTAACGTTTCTGGGAAAATCACGCTTCAAGATGGTTCACTGATGACAGGTGGCTTGAGACAGAATTTATTTCAGGAGAACGGACTCAGCTCTGTCTGCAAGTGGGCAGGGTGTTCTCCTCCCCAGAGCTGCTGCTGGGCAAAGTTCCAGGGAAGCTGGGTTATTAAGCAGGTTTTCAAAGGCTGAGGTCATTGCCATTCTCTCCTCTCTACAAAAACACAAAACGTCAGCTCCTCCCAGCAGCTGACTTCCCAGGCTCCTGCATGCACGGCCCCATTCATTCACTCACTCATTCACTCCCTACTCCACATAATTTATCAAGTCCCTGAAGTGTGTCAGGCACTGGGGTACAGAGATGAATAACACACGCGGTCCTGTTGTCAAGGAGCTGGCTTTCTGGTAAAGGAGGAAGGAAAAAGCAGGCCAGTAAAAGAGCGATAGAGCGTGGCGTGAACAGCGAAAGAAGCGGGTCCAGATCCCACCTGGATCTGGGCCGGCCTCTGCACCAGGGCTGGGGGGACAGACTATGCCAAGGCTTGGGGTGCGTGGCCAGATGGCGACTTCAGGGAACCGTTAGCAGAAGTTCAAGGAGAGGAATGGCTGAGGTTCACGAGCCAGGTCTTGAGGGCTGTGTCCGCTTTGCTAAGCATTTAAGTTTTATCCTGGAGGCAGTGGGGAGCCTATACAAGTTTTGAAGCCAAAAAGGGACACTCCTCAATGTGCAATGTATGCATTTTAGAACGATCCCTCTGGCTGCAGTGGGGTGAGGCTTAGGAGAGGGAGAGGGGCAGCATGAGAACCTGACCTTTGACATGAGCTGTGAGCGTAGCCAGGAGAGAGGAGGTAAGACACCGAGGAGGTGAGATCTCCAGGGGACTTATGAGACATGGAGGGTGAGGAAGGAGGGGGTGGATTTTATTCCTGGGATCCCGGCTTGTGGAGCTGTATAGGTAAGATTGCCCCTATCTGTTTCAGGAATGCTCTTGGTAGCAAGACATAGAAACCTAACAGTGACTTAAGCAATAAAAGCATTTAATTATCCCGTACACCAAGAAGTCTGGTGGTGAGCCATCTAGGGCTGGTCTAACATCTTGATAGTGTCATTAAAGATCTAGGGTCTTTCTTTCTGCTCCCCCATCCTCAACGTATGGGCTCTTTAACCTCATGGTTGCAAGATGGCTGCTGTTGCTCCAGACGTTTTCATGGCACTCAAGACCAGAAGAAGGGGAAAGAGGTGGTCGCAGCCATGTCTGTTTCCTTTAATCAAGAAAAACAAAGTTTCCAGAAGATTCTGCCTATAGGTCAATGGCCATCCTTAGCTGCAAGAAGGCTGGGAAAGTGAGTTTTTAAATTTCCATCACCAATAGTGGAGGCAAGTAAGGAAGAAAGGGATTGGGAATGGGTATTGAGTCAGCAGTGTCATCAACCAAGATGGAAAGGTTCAGAGGAAAAAGCGGCAGAGTCCCATGCCCTGGGGTGAGTGGGCTGCAGAGAAGAAGCAGCCTCCACCCAAGAAGGTTATGGGGACGTGGGTGCTGGATGGGGGTGCGCTGATTTCCGACCTCAGTGCCTTCTACCCGCAGCTTGCCTTTCCCCCGTCTCTGAGGCTGTGTTTCCTAGCTCACTCCGCCAGTGGGACGCACCAGAGGAGCCTGGAGGGCAGGGGGGAGGGAGAAGTAGGGGTCTCCCTCCGCCTTCTTCTCTGTCTCCAGGGCCTGCATCTCCTTGCTCCGGCCCCAGGTTTCCCCGCTTGACCCCAGGCCCCGTTCTCCATCCCTTCTGCCCAGCGGAGAGGGCGGCTCCCTGCTCTGCTGGCCTCGGCTCCCTGACTATCACAGTTCACTTCCCAGTGACTCTACCTCCTATGGAACCAATTCCCTGGATTCAATTCTCTCTATTTTAGCTATTCAGAGTGTTTACGTTTTCCAGATTGGACCCTATCTGAGCTGCCTGTCTTTGAACAGGGAGGGGATCAGAGGTGGTGGGAGGAGGGTTGTGTGTAGGAGTTTCTTTTCTGAAATAATGGCCCCAGTAAATAGAGATAGAAAGACAGCAGCAGATAGGGCTGGGTCAGAGGAGAGGGGAAGAGGGAAGATGTCCTGGGGTGATGGGATGAGAGGTCTCGGGAGGGACCCACGGTTGGAGACATGGCTGGGCTGGGGGCAGGGGGTGCAGGTCCAGCCGCTTCCAGGCTGTGCTGGAATCTGCAGTCTCTTGACCCTCCTGGAGCCAGTGCCCGTGGAGCTGCAGCCACTGTTTACACACAGAGTGAATCTGAGACTTGGCGGCTGTCCAGCCTGCCTGGATGGATAGAGCAAGTGAGGAAAGCAGGATTTCTGTGTTGGCGTTCTCTGCCTGGGGACCGACCTTCTTAAGTTTCTGCTTCCTGTGGACCTGCTAAGACGCAGCTACAGAAAGGAGACTGTGGGAATCTCTGCAATGCCCCGGCGGGTGTGTGTGTGGGGGGGCGTTTATCCATCAGTGCAGCTCGTCCAACACTGCCATCGTAGGCAACCCTCAAGTCCCAGATTAAATCAGTGGTTTAATGCCACAGAAAACCTATGTCTCTCTCACGCTACCAGCCCACTTGAAAGGCCGACAGGGAGGGCAGTTGAGAAGTCCCCACAGGGGTGCTGTCACCAGGGACCTGCCTGGTCACAGCATCCACGAGACCCAGCACTGTGCACTGGTTCATAAAGCTTCCACCCAGGACCCCATCACTTCTTCTTCCTTTTTTTTAAAATTTTAAAAAATATTTATTTATTTATGGCTATGTTGGGTTTAATATTTATTTTTTTATGTATGTATTAAGACCCTGTTACTTCTGCTTCTGTTGCTTTGGTCAAAGCAAGTCCTGTGTGACCAGAAAAAGAGGTGGAATCTTTGTGAACAGTCGTGATGAATGCACACCAACAGAGGTGCCCTGGAGCTGCCAGCCAACCGTGCTGAAAGTCACTCACACTTTAGTAAGAAGCAGAGCACCTACCTGGTGGTCATGGCTCTGTTTGTATCCACTAAAATGTAACCTGTGTGAGCGCAGGTGTCTCTGTGTATTTTGATCACTGATGTATCTCAAGTACCGGAACTGTGACCAACACATATGAGATGCTCAACAAATATTTGGAATGAACGATTAACTCGTCAAACCTCACAACAGCCCCGATGAAGTTTTCCAGGTGAAGAAGCGGAGGGTCAGAAAAGCGAGTCAGTCACCGGAGCTGAACACCCGGGCCCAGAAATCAGCACAGAAATCAGCAGGGAAGTGAGCCCCCGTCGGTCTGGAGACCCCACCACCCGGCCCTCACGGACGCTGCGCTCCTCTGAGGCAGGATGCTGCTGTCCCCCTTTGTCAGTCTGGAAATTTCATCTGCGCGGGGATTACTTGACCGTCTCCATCGGTTGGCTTCTATCAAGGACCTGTGTGTGCTGGACACTGTGTCAGAGCTGACCGCCAGGAATTCCCAGCAAGCGGGATCCTCCAAGACAGAGCTTTCTGGCGCTGAGGGAAAACCCACCCCTGGAAAGTGGCCATGGGGAGACACAGCGTCTCAAAGCCTCAACGGCAACCCGCCTGGTTTTCCCAGGTTGTTCATCACCTTGGGTAGAGCCAGAAGTCAGAGCTTCCAGACCCTCAGTCTCACCACCCAGGGGTTCTGTCCCCAGGGCTCTCGTTCCCCTCTCTGTGGGCCACAGCACCCCACCGCCCCTGGAGGACCTGGTCTCCCCTGAGCGCAGCCTTGGTGTGTGGTTGATCTGGGTACCCTGCTCTCTGCTGGCCAAGGAGTTCCCTGGAGAGGGTGTCAGTGGGGTCCACCACCCTGATTTCAGACCCTCTCTGGTTCTTGCCCCCCAGTTCTGTGAGCACCCCCTTCCCCCATCCCCTTCTGCAGAGCTCAGCCAGAGTTGCAAGTCCACTGCGTGTAACCAGAATAACCTAACTGATGTATACACGGTTACTGGAGGGCGGCTCAGAGAGCATCTGACCCAACCTTTTATCCTCCAGCTGAACAAGCTGATGGACGTAAGGGCCAGCAGCCTGAGTGCTCTCTCTGAGTCAGCGCTTTTCCTAAGCATCCCGACAGCCCAATAACCCAGTACGGGGCGAGCCTTTGTATTCTAGGGACAGGAGCCGTAGCACAAAGGTGCCAGCAGCTCTCCCCACGCTGTGAAGTGGCAGAGCCAGCGTCTGCATCTGGGGTCTCTGCTGTCTTCCTGTCGTGGCTTCCCAGGGCTCCTGGGTCCTGCACAGGATCTCATCACAGGTCTTCATGGAATCCGTGGTCAACAGGCTGGTGTCAGATGTGTCTGTTCCTTCCCTCCCTGCTCCTCTGGGTCCCATGCGGTCCCCACTTTTCTGTTTTGAAGGCCGTTTCTTGAAAGCCTGCTGAGCAGTCAGGAAACACAGCTGTCCACTGGCCCCCACGCGGGTCCCCCTGCCACCAGGGTTGAGAGATCATGCCCGTTCCCTGAGGGGCCAGGCCCCCCAGGCCCCAAAAGATGACCGGGGAGCAGCCGTGACCTTGCCTCGGGGGCCCCTGCATCACGTCCGGCTCTGTAGAGTGTGCCATTGGGTAGGACGCACAGGGCTGTTCCCAGGAGGAGGCTCACTGAGCACGTGGCCCCAACCGCATCCCGCGAGAGGAGGGCTCACCCCCCATGGAGCCTTTCCGGGCGCTTGCTGAGCCCCTCCTATCTGCCCCAAGAAGCACGCGCCCCTCCCCAGCAGCTGAGGTCTTCCTCAGGGGCGGCTGGTGCCACCTTGCTCGGGGAGGGGCTGTCCCTCTGTTAGCAGGGCTTCGATGGTGCCCCTTGTGAAGGAAGCGTGGACCCCAGGACTTTGCAACAGGGGACAGTGCATTGTCTAGATGCCTATCTACGTAGCTCTTTCGGTCTTTCCAAGAGAGGGGAGCAGAGCCAAGGGGGTTATGTTCTGTTCTCTGGAGGGTGGGTGGCTTTCTGTTACCTCTGCACATCACCATTCACTTCTCGGGTCCTCAGGGAGAGATGTCGGGGTGTGCGACAATCCATGAGGCAGGTCTCAGCGCTGTTAGCACCGAGCAGGGCAGACAGGCAGAAAACACACAGTGACAGGTAGGGGCCACGAGCATCGTGTGACACACCGCAGGCAGCTGGGCCGACCGAGCAGCTGGGAAGCCTCCCTGGGGAGGGCACATTTAAAGTGACATCTGGGGAGATCAGGGCGGTTTAGCAGGACCCGATAGGCGGGGTGTGGAGAGAACAGTCCAGGCAGAGAATGGGTCCCCTGATGAATCGAGCAAAAAAAAAAAAAAAACGGAGTTCAAGAAGAAGGGTGAGGACATTTAATTCAACAATTAACTGGACACCTACTGTGTTCTAGGTGGTGGAAGAGAAGAACAGGGAAGGCTGCCAGATGGAGAGGGGCTTGTAGATCAGGCTGAGAGCAGGGCATTCATTTACATATTTAAGCAAAGGAGGAGGGAGGGTGCATTCCCACCTCAGGGGGGTCGTTCTGGGTAACACGTGGAGCCGGGAGCAACCCAAGTGTCCATCGGTGAGTGAGAGGATACACAAGATGTGGTTGACCCATAGGACGGAATGTGACCCAGCTCTGAAAAGGAAGGAGATTCTGACACCTGGATGAACCTTGAGGACATCCTGCCCAGTGAGATAAGGCGGTCACAACAGGACAAGCCGTGTATGACCCCATATACATATCAAATCCACAGAGACAGAACGTGTTACGGTGGTTGCCAGGGGCCGGGGGAGTTAGCGCCTCATGTGGAGCAGAGTCTGTGTTACAGGATGCAAAGCATTCTGTGGGTGATGGTCATGGTCGCACAGCAATGGGAATGTCCTTAATGCCACAGAACAGTGCACTTAACAATGGCTAAGATGGCAAACTTTACATTATGTGTATTTTACAGCAATTTTTAAAAATCTCTTTTTTTTTTTTTAAAGGAGATGGTCAGAGGGGAAAAAAGTGCAATCTCCTGGTTTTGATAAAGTAGGACCGATATGTGAGATGTTATCCTTAGAGGAATCTGGATGAAGGGTACACGGGACCTCTCTGCACTATTGCTGCACCTTCTTGTGAGTCTATAATTATTCCAAAATAAAAAGCTAAGAAAAGGGGGAAACATCTCTAGAGGAAGGGTAAAAGATGAAATCTCCCTCTGCCACCCCGGCCTCCCCAGGAGACCACTTTAGTTTTTTATTCGTCCTTCCAGGATTTATTTTTGCATGTGCAAATGCAAATAGAGATGATGGGTTTTCCCTAATTTTTTATACAAAAATAGTATATTAACATACCCTTCTGCCCTTTGCTTTTTTTCACATAACACTAAATCCTAGAAATCCTTCTATTTCAACACACAGAGAGCTTCCTGGTTATTTTCAAACATGCATATCATTCCATGGTATGAGTGCACCGTAACTGACTTAACTAGTCCCCTTTAGATGGACATCTAGACTGTTTTGCTGTTTCAAACAGCACTGCAATGAATAGTCTTGTACAGACGCCATTTCTCACTTCTGACTTCCCAGAATGTTAATAGTTATGTCCTTTGCTCTCTTATCTCATGATGGAGGAGTAACCGAGGGGCAGTAATTGGGAAGGCTGCCTGCTGCCCTCTGCCGCCCGATGCCATAGGCAGGATCTGAGACCCAGGGCTGTTTCAGAGGACATCCTGTGTCTCTGTAAACCTGGAGGGTGGCTCAGTGCGAGATCAGGAGGATTGCACTAGGCAGACCTAGAGACCCACCCCAGCTCCCCGACAGTGTGACCTTGGGCAGGTCACTTCACCCCGAAAGCTTCAGGGTCTTTTACCATGAGATGGAGGTCACACTACCTGGCACCCTGGGGCTTCCCGTGCATCACCTCACTGAATCCTCACCACAACCCCATTTTGCAGAGGAGAACACTGAGGCTAAGGAAGTCCCCTGACTAGTGAATAGCAGGTGCCGAAATCCAACCAGGCCTGTCTGACTCCAGAATGTGGATCCGTCCCATCACAGTCTTTTCCACCAGCTGAAGCTTTTATTCATCGTGAAGGCAGAGTCCGCTTGGCCAGTAGGTGGATGGCTGGCCAGAGGCTGCAGAGGAGTCTGGTGCCGGTGGGCTGGCGTGCCTGCCGTTTCTGACGGCGCCGCCTCCAAACAGCCCAAGCCCCTCGGCAACCTCGGGCAGCTGGTGGTGAGCTGGGGAGAGATACAGTTGGCAAAACACGTTAGCATCTTCCTCTCTGCTAATTAGTTTTGTGAAAAATTATTTGTCTATTAATTTTCACCAGAGAGCAACTGGGGCTGCGGAAATGTGGTGACACGTTTTACATGAAAAGGAAAGGAAGATGTCACTCACCCAGAGCTCGAAATCAACTCCCACGTGGGTGACAAGCAGGGGTCTGGGAGGCCCACGTGCAGGGGAGTGTGGAGGAAACGGAACCATCCCCAGGCGTGAATAAGAGGGGCGCCCACACCGCAGGGGCTGGAAAAACAGGCCCACAGCCCTGGACAATGTCCGCCCAAGGGTCACACGACAGGTGTGGAATTGAAGGCCGTCCCCCACCCGCTGCCCTGTGAGTGCTGTCCCCTCTGCCTGGACCACTTTTCCTCACCTGTCTGCCTAGAAAACGCCTCTCCATCTCTCAGTGCCAACTCAAGCAGCCTCTCCTCCGGGGAAAGATTTCGGACCCTCAGGAGTAGAATACATTCTTCCCTCCATGTCCTTTTCCAAGTCCCTCTGGGCCGTCCTGGCACCTGTAAACACGTTAAGCATCTCAGTGGTTTCCGGGGTTGTCTCATGACGGAGCAGGCCTGGTGCTCGGTAAACGCTGGTTGGAGAAGGGGTAACTGGGATGAGGCCGTGCCTGCAGGCTGAGCGGGTGAAGGAGGGCTTTCCAGAGTAGGAGGCTGGGAGCTGTGTGTTCCGGGATCGAGGGACGAGGCCAGGTGGCTTGCACACGGCACCGGCTGGCTCACGAACCCAGGGGCCCTCCCCACGGCACGTTGGCTTCCTGAGGGCAGCAGCGAGGTTTGACCCTGGGCCCCGCCTCAGCACTGGCCTTGCTAGCGGAGCCGTGTGTTTGAGAGGCCCCACTACCGTGGGCGTTCACTCAGCACTTGCTGAAAGAATGAACGGAGACACTGATGGAGCCAGAAGACACTGCCCAGGAGTCAGCGCGGGGGAAGATGCTGGTCGTGACCTCTCACCCTCCGTGTGATGCTGGACCAGTCCTTTCCCCACTCTGGCTCTCAGGTTCCTCGCCTGCTGATTGAAGGTATCAGGCTCCGTGCAGTCTCTAGGGTTCTGTCTGTCTTGGTGAGGACCGCCCTTCCCATGTTTGCAGAGCTTCTCGCACTATGAGTTCTCCTCCCCCGCCCCAGGTAGAAACCGGAACTCACTTTCCCAGCCTGCCTTGCAGCACCAGTGCTGTCACGTGACCTGGACCCCGCGATCAGACGCCCCTGCGCGGCTCTTCCACTGGCGAGCAGCGTCAGGCAACAGAGAGGCGCTGCTTGCAGCTGCCGTTCGCCGGGGAGAGGCGGAGCTCTCGGAGCAGAGCAGTGGCGCAGGGGGCACCCACGCAGGGAGGGCGCGCTTGTGGTGTGAGCCAAGGTGCCTGTGTTGGCGTCAAGAGCATCTCTACCCGGAGCCTCTGAAGGAACGTGGCGCGTCCTCCAAGTCTGAGTCCCTGGCTCCTGCAGAATTTGTGATTTGCATAGTAGTCCTTAATAAATTCCTCTTCAGCTGAAAGCAGCTAGACTGGGTCCTGGTGCGTGCACCTGAGAACTGTGGTGGATGCAGCGTCTGACTTGCCTCCCAACAGGACCTGGCGGTCTAAGACGAGGGCTTGCAAGAGAGACACAGCGTAGCGGCTCCACGGCATTGATTTACAGCAGGCCTGCTGTCCAGCTCTCATTACCCGCTAGCACAGACTTCCTGGCCATCTTCAAACGTTTGGGTAGCTGTGTTTCTGAGAGACCACACCACCACTTCAAGAAATCAGCAGTTTTGAGAAAATGTCTGAGGGCATGATTTTGACCTTTACATCTCACAGAGGGCCAAGGCCAGTGCCATGTAGTTTTCTGACAAATGCATTCAGTTTCACACAAGACCAGAGAAGGACATGCATCCCCTCTCTTGGAAACCTCCTTTCTTTACACATACAGGCGTCAAAGCTGTGGGTGCTGAGCAGTGGGCCTGAAACAAAAGCCTTTGGAATTTGACAGCCCAGAGTTCAAATCCCAGCTCGACCACACACAAGCTGTGTGACCCTGGCCACGCAACTTAAACCCTCTGAGCCTCAATTTCCCTATTTACAGATCAGAACAGTAATCCCTACATCAGTGGTTGTTATGAGGAGGCTGAGTGCTGCATGCATCCTTCAGAGCTAGTCTCTAAAAACAAGCAAATATATTGTTCTCTTCCTTCTTTTAAAGAAAAATAACAACACACTATAAATGACATTCTGCGTCTTACTTTATAAAACCTTATCAATGTATCTTGTAAATGATCTGATTTCTGTATATGAGACCTTTCTTATTCCTTTTTAATGGCTGCGTATTATTCCATTGTGTAGATGTATCGTCACTTATATAAGTCCCTGTTGATTCAATGCTCCTAATCTTTAGCCAACACAAATAATGCCATAAAATCCTGTACATATGTCGTTTCACACACGTGCGATTCTGTAGTGCTGATGGTGGGCAAGTACATTTATAATCTTGATCAATGCTGCCACGTCGATCTAGACAAGGTTGTACCGTTTTACGTCAATGTACAAGAGCGTCTCCAAAAGTGTAATAAAACTTTTACTTCTTTGCCCATGCTCTAGGTAAAACATGGTGTATCAGGATAAATTTTCTCGTATTATGAGAGCAGGCTCATAAGAACTTTCAGTGCCTTTTCCAGTGAATGCTCTGATCAAAGCCTTTGCCTAGTTTTCTTCTGGCCTGTAGGCTATTTTCTTCTTGATATGAAAGAGTTATGCCTTCAGTGGGGAGTTTGCAGCCCTGCCTGTTGATCGTCTCTGATTTCCTGGTATGGAGTCTGGAATCACAGTGTTTTGAGTCTTCATTGCCAGTGTTGTCCTCACTGATCTTTATTTTCTTGGAATCTCTCTGTGTTGTGATGTGTGATCGGTGTTTATGTATGTAGACCACCACTAGACGGACGCCTTAAGGCGGGAGCAGGTGGGGGGCGTGGGGGAACGTGAACCCACACTTAGTCTCTGTTTCCCTCGGTCTAACACGGAGCCTTGTGTGAAGTGGATACTCCACAAACGTTTCTGAAATAAATAAATGAGAGAACGGATAGACGGTGTTCTTGAGACGTTTCACATTTGTACATCTCACCCACTTTTGTGAGCAGAGATGGTGTCATCTAATTCTTCTGTGTCCCCGACAGCACCCCTGCAATGGACAGTAATAATTTCTTAAAATCTACAGGGACCGGAACTGAACCAGCAAAACCTCCTTCACAGGTTGGTTACTGAGCGATCTGAATGAGCTGGAGAATAATAAATGCTTGTAGCAGGAACTCAATAAATAGTTGACTGTTACAAATAGTGACAATAACAATAACAGTGCCACTTACTGATTTAGTTGTCTTGACTGTACAGAAGCTATTTATTTCATGTATTATTCAGTGCTTTTATTTCACTGTCAATATTAATACATAATTTATACCAGTTACCTTTGGCTGTGTAACAAACAGCCCTGGAATTTAGTGGTTTAAAACAATAATGATTTAAAGACTTCAAATGGGTACTTTATAGTATGTAATGTATATCTCAATAAAGGTTAAAAAACAGCAATAAAGAGATCCTACTTTTTGCTTAACAAATTAGGTTTTTCCTTTCTTTAAAGATAATGTTCCTTGGACTGCCCCCACCCCCCACCCCAGGGCTCCCTGAGTCCCTTTCAAAGAATCTAGGAGCTTAAAACTATTTTCACAGTAATATTAAGACGTTGTGTGATATTTTCACCCTCATTTTCTCACTAGTGTACGCTGGAGTTTCCCAGAGGCTTCATGATCTGTGATATTGCAACATAAAATGCAGATATGAGAATTCAGCATCTTTTATTAAGTCACATGTTAATGAGATTTGCAAAAATGTAAAACAATGCCTCTCTTTTCAGTAATTTTGTTTTGTTTTGTAAAATGTTTATTTTTCATTAGATATAGTTTTATGTTAACATTTAATGAGTTTATTGTCATTATTTTAAGCGAATAGCTATTTTAAAAATCTCTATACTTTGATTTCTAAGATAGTATTGATAGAAATAACACACATACACAAAAGCTCTTTGGGAACCTCAATAATTCTTAAGAGTATTAAAAGGCCTCAAAATCAGAAGTTTTGAGAAATGCTTCCGTAGAGCAAGGAGACAATATGGTCCAAAACCTAGAAAACGGAGTTTTCCTTTAATTCAGCATTTCCATTTAAAAAAAATTGTCCTAAGGAAATAGAAACATATCTCAAATTATTTCTGCAAGTATACTGATCACAGTGCTAGTTCAGACAGCAAAATGTGAAAACAATACAAATGTCCATCCATAAGGAACTCTTTCGGGAAATTACAGCAATGTAATAGAGTATATGCAGTTGATTACAAAGAAAATTACAAAATAGTATTTTCTTATGTCAAAAAATGTTCGTAATTCATTAAGTTAAAAAATATGATACAACTCAGTGTATAGACTGTGATCCCCTCTTGAAAAGGTGATATATCCACATATGCATGAAGCTAAGAATACAACATGTTAACAGTAGTGTTATGTGTTTTCAAAGTATTCTATAAAAACATGTATTGCTTTTTTAGTTGAGAAGCCGGGGAAAATCTTTATTAAAGATTAGAAAACAATCATGATTTCTTTAGGCCACAGTTCTGTGAGTTGGCCTTTTGGACGAGGCGCTCTCAGCAGCTGCAGGTCAGCCGGGTCGGACTCAGCTGATCTTGGCTGGGTCTGGGCAGAAGGGCAGGTCGTGGCTGGGCCGACCTGGGTGTTTGTACTGAGCCAAGTAGTGCTGCCTCCGGAAGCCAGCTGGCATTTGGACGGGGCGACGCGGTAACCTGGGTCTCTCGTCAGCCAGGGGGCTAGTCAGGACCCCATCACAGGATGGCTCAGGGCGCCAAGAGCAGCAAGAGTGGAAGGGTTGGCAGGTGCCTGTGGCCTCTCGAAGTTTAAGCCGGGAAATCACATGTCACTTTCACTGTATTCCATTGGTCACAGCAAGGCAAGGCCAGCCCAGCTTCAAGGGGGCAGTGAAGCTGATGACTTCCCCTCTTGATGAATGAGCTGCAGAGCATTGTGGTACTTTATGCAATCACCATGGAGCGATGCTGAACCCACTCATTTGACAAATGTTTACTCTCTGTCATGCACTGTGCTAGGTACATGGCCTTTCCTTTCCGTGGGGGAGAGACACACACATCTCACCTGAATACAGGTGAGACTCTCCCACCTGGAGTGCCAAGCACACAGTAGCTGCTCAGGAAACCTTTCTGGAAGGAGGGATGGAGCTGCACAGCCTCCGCTCCTCCTAGCCGCCACTCTACTAAGCTTCGCTATTATGCCCCTGGTGTGATATGCCACATGGCGTAGGCGAATCATTCAGACACAAGTTCACAGGAAAGCAAAGAAGGGTTTCTTCTGAGATGAACAAGCGTGATGCTGAGCTGTCATGGGGCGCAGTCCAACCCAGTGCAAGGAAGGTGCTGCCTGCTCCACTTTACAAGAGACAAGGGCGAAGATCTCTTCATTTAGGAGAAAATCGTTCTTCTGGTTTGAGACACAGGCAGACAAGCATATGAAAAGAATACATGTCTTTGGTGGTGTCACTGGTACCAAGCCTAGACACCCCAGAAGACAGCCTTGCTAGGTGGAGCGTCACAAACAAGCTTCAGAGAGAGGGGGAGGCTGGGGAACATGTGTGTGAGAGAGAAAGAGAGAGGAGAGAAGTGGGAAGCTTCAAACCGTTTCACTTCTGAGAACAGCACACAGAATGTCTCTGAAGATGTTGGTTTACTTTGGGTTTTCTATTTTTAAAAATTGATGACTTCCTCTTCTCCAGGGAGAAGGTGCTCGGCGCAGCTGCTCCTGAGTCTGCCGTCTGCGTCTACCTCTCTGCCTGCGCCTTCCGAGTCTGTACCCCAGAAAGCAGACTCTCCCTCCGTCGGAACAGCCCACGGGGTCTCCTGGAATACAGAGACGCTCAGCTATGAGCCGTCCTGTCCTGGTCCTCTTGTAAGGCACGCTTCTTGCAAGGCAGAGAAGTGGAGGCTGGCTGGGAGGAGTGGAGGGGTCTCAGGCTGACGAGGTACCCAGGCAGGACCGCGGGTCGTGGTCAAGAGTATGGACTTGGGACCCTGGCAGCTCTGCCCCTTACTGACTGGGACAACTTCGGGCAAGTTACTACACCTGGCCAGCCTCCGTTTCCTCACCCATCAAAGGAAGCAGTACTTGTGCCTATTGAGCATATAGTAATTGTCTATCTAGCATATAATAATTATTAGACTGTTAGCACGTACTAAGTGCTCAATAAACAGCCGTGCTATGCTCTGCATCTTTGTGTCCCCTCAAAATTCGTGTGTTGAAGCCTTAACCCCCAGTGGATGGTATGTGGAGGTAAGGCCTCTGGGAGGTGATTCGATTTGGGTGACGGGTGCGGTGAGCCGCTGTGGCGGGACTGATGCCCTTAAAAGGGCACGCAGAGAACCGAGCCCTCTCTCTCCACCGCGCACGGAATCCAGGAAGAGAGCGACCCCAGGACCAACCAGGCTGGCGTCATGCACTCAGACCCCCCAGAGAGTGAAAAGTGAATGGTTGATGTCTGTCCCCCAGTCTAAGGTATTCCTGTTATAGCAGCTCAAACTGAGACAAGTAGTCACAGTGCCACTGGACACAGCATGCGGTAGGGTGCAGAGAGGGACCCCAACATTCAGGTCTTTAAGAACCACCTTGGCTTTGGGTTCTCCACCCTAGACGTGCATCCTCCCCCCTTTTCCCCCATCCCCAGGGGCCGGCGGGTCCAACTCCAAGGGCAGAATGAGATTAGGAAACTTGGTACATATGTTTATGTTACCTTTCAGCCATGCGGGGCTCTCCAGAGCAGAAAGGTATTCCCCTGTGTGGTAGTGAGTCTCCTGTCCCTGGGGATATTCAAGCAGAAGTTGAATGACCAGTCGGCAAGAGTGTGTAAGGGCGATTCGAGATGGTGGGTGGAGAGCCACTGCCTTTCCCTCTCTAGATCCCTAACTAGGTGAGCAGTGCCCAGTGTTGAGCTAAATGTTTAGTAACTGATTCACGTCATTTTACCGATTCATGAGTTTACCTTGTGTTCCCTGTGCTCCATCTGAGTCCCCACTTCTCTCTCCATAAGTTCCCCAAGCCTGTCCCTCCCATGTGAGCTGGCGCTGAGGTCCTGGAGATGTCTGCGTTCATGATGGTCTTGGAGAAGCAACACCCCTTGTTTCTTTGTTTGTTTGGTTTTTAAATCACAACTAGCACTGTGTTTTCCTTTGTGGGAAATAATATGTTAAATTGAAGTTAGGATCTCGAGT
The DNA here is from genome assembly GCF_937001465.1 of Orcinus orca. Lineage (NCBI taxonomy): Eukaryota > Metazoa > Chordata > Mammalia > Artiodactyla > Delphinidae > Orcinus > Orcinus orca. The sequence continues at coordinate 21,933,780 of NC_064577.1, forward strand.
CCTATTAGTTCCACGTCCAGACACACTGGAAGTTCACGCTGGTCTTGGGGGCTGGACACAACCCACAATTTCGGGGAACCTAAGAATCTTGCACAGGGCCATTTCTACTGGAAAGTGTCTTCTAAGCTCTGAACCTGCCTCGGAGGCAAGAACTGTCTGTAGACAGAGGTAGGTACGGACTTCAGGTCAAGGTCATGGGTTCAGCACTTGAATGGCCCAGTTAACTTTTCTCTTCCCTCACACCACAGGAAGCTCCTCCAATCTAGACCAGCGTCTTCCCCTCCTTGGACACTTGGTCCCCAAAGGACCAGGAGCATGAGTCCTGGTGGCTTATCCCATCTCGTGTGCACCATCCTGTCCCACGCCAGCCCAGCTCATCCAACCTCGCCTCATCCTTCTCCTGGAGAACTAATTTTGAGCACCTGCCCTCTTGAGAGACACCCAGTCCCACTGACGACCAGGTATCACCTGGGCTCACGCTGCCCCTTAAAATTAAGATGAGACCTGCTTAAATCCCTGTCTCACTTCCCTGAGCCTTTTGCAGGTCGCATCCGGCTCCTGGTCTGCGCCTGTTGTCTGGAAGGATGGCCTCTAGCTCCACCCTGAGCTTGACTCCACAGTAGAGAATCACCTTTTTACCTGGAGTCCTTCTCAAACTTCCACTGATACAGACTTTTGCGGGGTATTGAGGGTGTGGCAAAAGGAAGGCGCATCTCAGCACCACCAGAAAGATCACTGCGAGTTGACTTTTTGTTGACTATTTGTTTTGTTTTGTTTTTTTGCGGTATGCGGGCCTCTCACTGCGGAGCACAGGCTCCGGACTCTCCCATTGCGGAGCACAGGCTCCGGACGCGCAGGCTCAGCGGCCATGGCTCACGGGCCCAGCCGCTCCGCGGCATGTGGGATCTTCCCGGACCGGGGCACGAACCCGCGTCCCCTGCATCGGCAGGCGTACTCTCAACCACTGCGCCACCAGGGCAGCCCTGACTTTGCTATTTTAAATGGTCCCTTGGTTGTTTCCGCTAACCTGGACTACATTGTCCTGCCTCTGTCCTGCGTGCGGTCCTCCGCACCCCGTTCTCCACGCATACCCACCACTACACTTCTGTTCCTCTTTGGCTTTTGTTCTCTCTCTCTAATCATCCCCCGGGCTTCCCCTCCCCGCCCCACAAAGTGGTCGATCCTGGGGTTTTCCTAATCAAAGGCTGCTCCTCCTTCCCTCAGAGCAGCTCTGGTGCAAACTAGTGGAAAAGGTTTCTTCCCTCTCTACACTACCATCTTTACCTGCAAATAACAGTACTTATTAATCAGATATTTATTGGCTCCACCGTGGCTTCTGGGACAGTAAGTAAAATTGGATCTCTGCCCCAGACAGACTGGTCAAGTAGCCTTTGGAAACACAGTTCACATTCTGTGCCGGCGACCACCAAGAAACCAAAGGATGACCAGTGGCCCACGCGGCACGTTCATCAGGCGGCCAAGAACCAACAGCCTGAATGAGGGATGAGAACAGAAAATCCATTCCCTTGGGGCCATGCCTGCAGTATCGTAAGTATTCATTCCAGACACACAAACAGCCAATTACGAGGCCAGAGTAAAGGCTGTGGGGACTGAACGGGTCACGTGATTTCCTTTCTTAGCACTCTAACAAGCTATTAGCTTCACCCCAGTTAAGGAGCCCAAGTACGCAGGTCCCAGCCGACTCCCCAGTGATGGGCTGGGTTCTCTCTCCACTATATCACCTATCAGGACCAAGGTTCCGTGGGTCACCCATGTGGCTTCCCTTTCTCCCCAATCACACCGGCACTCATCTTACATCTTCATTCCCCCTGACCAGCCCCCAGGCTCTGTGCCCAGCACTGCCATCTTCACCAATATCTCTTTTAAATGTCATAGCAGGGCATCAGTCAAGGAGGAGGAATTAAACTGGTTTTCTCCAAGCCAAGACCACAAGTGGTCAAGCAGTTTATTTCGTATCCTATGGGCAAAGGAGAGCCATCGGAAGTCATCAGATTTGTGTTGTGAAGGGGTCACACTGATGGAGACAAGAAGGAGGAACTGAATGGAAACACAACTAGAGACAGAAAGGCCCAGAGACACCCATGGATATACCATAGGGTCAGATTTGGCTGCAAGGAGCAAAGAAAAAAAGCCAAAATAATAGTTTAACAAGGTAGAATCATACTTCGCTTTCATAGGCAAGAAATCTGGAGGTATGGCTAGCGTGTTTTTCTTGGTGTCAGGGCCCCAGACTCCTTCTATCTTGTTGTTCCTCCATAAATGGTTTCCACGCACATAGTCATCTTGTGATCCAAGATGGCTGCTTGAGCGCCAGGCTTCACATCTACATTCCAGTTAGGAGGAAGAAGGGAAGGCGAAAAGGAAACAGATGCCTTTGCTGCAAAGAGAGGCTAAGAAATGTCATCTTTATTCATGGCAGCCACGTGTCCAGCCGAACATCAGGGGCTCTGTGACTAGGGAAGAAGGAAAGAGCAACAGACTGGCTTTAGCTGGGAGCGGCGTCCATTACCTTGGCCACGTGCACGTACTCCCCTCCCTCCCTCTCCACACAAATCAGGCTGTGGAACCATCTATCTCCTCGCACTGGTCATTTCAAGGGATGGAGAAAGACAGAAGGCACTCTTGTTGTCTCATCTTGTTCACAGCTGTATGTCCTACGGACAGGGAGTAGTCGGTGGGCAAGAGATGTTTTGTTTTTAAAGACTTTATTTTTTTTAGAGAGAGTTTTAAGTTCACAGTTGAAAGGAAGATACTTTGAGGGGCGAAGACAACAAAAATCACTCTGGCCCGCTTAATTGAAGAAAGCCTGTTGGAAGGATACAAGGAACACAGGATACTTGGGCGAGGGCTGGGAACTGGGTTCCAGCACAAGCCGCCCCCCGCCCCCCGCCACCTGGGTCTCTGTCCTTCCTCTGCCCCCTGGATGTCTTAGCCTCTTTGCCTGCCTGGCCAAGGGGCTGCCCATTGTCTTCGGTCCAGCCCAAGCATCCTCTCCTCTGTGACCCGCCCAGGTACCTCTGACAGCCCACTTGTGGGCGCCCATGGTACCCAGTAACTGTGTTAGAGCCTCTACCCCCCGGGGCTGCTCCCCCCACTGCCCCGTCCCCACTGGACACTGAGCCCTTGAGGGCAGGGCCTGCAGCTCCCTACTTCTGGCCGCCCTGGGTGCAGCACAGCGCCTGGCACACCGCAAGTGCCGCTGCCTGCTGGTGGGACTCCGATTCTAAAGCACCAGCAGAAATGATTCCGATTAATCCTAGAAGGCCACCTGCTCGGGGACCATGTCCTGAAGGCTGGTCTTTGTTCTCCGTGTTGGGCCCGAGGGCCTTAGGACTGGGCGTGGGGGCAGAGTGCAGGGCTTCTGGGAGTGAGGAAGTTTGCTTGTGACTTGTGTCTCCAAGAGGTCAGAGCAAGTCGGGGGCGACAACTAGAGAGGACGGGGAGAGGTGTGCGCGGTGCAGGTGCATGTTTCTAGACAGGGAGGAGTCTCAGGGGTCTGTGGGGTGAAGGGGTTGGAAGAGACCCTTCCTGTTCTGTGCAGACACACACACGTGCACACATGTGTGTGCTGGTGGGGAGGGATCAAGGGTGTGAGACGCCAGGGTTTGTGTTCGTGCATTTACTTCTGTGCGGAGGGAGGAGGGGTGTGTGCCCTTTGTGTGTGCGAGGGAGAGGGGTGGGGACAGATGACTGTGGAGGGAGGGGCGAGGGGGAGAAGCAGCAGCACAGGAAGAGAAGGAGGGGGAGGGGGAGGATGAGGGGGAGGATGAGCGGGGGGAGGATGAATGTGGGTACTATTTTCATGAATGGTTGAAAGCAGAGGTTCCCAAATGATGGGCCACAGACCCCGAAGGGACAGTGACTGATTGTCAGGGTCTCAAAGTCTTGGAGAAGCAGCTCTGCCCACAGACAGAGTAAATGCCGTGTCTTGCATGCACAGGCAGAGCTCAGAGAGTTGGCGGGTTCAGTTCCAGACCAGCAAGATAAAGCGAATATCACAATAAAGCAAGTCACACAAAGTTTTTGGTTTCCCCAATACATATAAAAGTTATGTTTACATTATACTGTAGTCTGTTGAGTGTGCAATAGCTTTATGTCTAAAACCAGATGATGCATACCTTAATTTGAAAATACTTTATTGGGCTTCCCTGGTGGTGCAGTGGTTGCGAGTCGGCCTGCTGATGCAGGGGATACGGGTTCGTGCCCCGGTCCGGGAAGATCCCGCATGCCGCGGAGCGGCTGGGCCCGTGAGCCATGGCCGCTGAGCCTGCGCGTCCGGAGCCTGTGCTCCGCAACGGGAGAGGCCACAACAGTGAGAGGCTCGCATACTGCAAAAAAAAAAAAAAAAAGAAAATACTTTATTGCTAAAAAATGCTAAGCATCATCTGAGCCTTCAGTGAGTTGTAATCTTTTTGCAGTGGTAACATCAAAGATCACCGATCACTGGTCACCATGACAAGTACAGTAGTAATAACGAAAAATTTGAAATATGACGAGAACTACCAGAATGTGACACAGAGATGTGAAGTGAGCAAATGCTGGTGGGAAAAGGGTTGCCACAAACCTTCAGTTTGTAAAAAAATGCAATATCGGTGAAGCACACTAAAGTGAGTGCAATAGAACAAGGTCTGTGTGGGTGCCGATGACTGTTTTTTGAAATTGTGTAGGTGCCGTTGTGATGAATCGACCACATGTATGTTCCAAAGCACTATGGAATTCGTAGTCACTTTCGGTGGACTCTGTGCGTTCTCAGTCAGTGTGTACTAAGTGGCAATCACCAGGATGCGCGCTCTGAAAAAACAAGGCCCTTTCTGAACCCGGGAGGCTTCCCGTCCAAAAGCTGTAGAAATGTGAGGTCTTCACAGGCCTCTCCTGCCCTTTTCCTCCACCGGGAAATCAAGGCCGTTGGCCTTTTAGATTCTGTGTTTTCAGAGCAGAGTTGGGCAGACAGAGCCGGGTGATGTGGAAATCTCATTTTCCGGCCGCCAGATCGCGGCGTTCTACTCTCTCCCTTGGAGAACACCCAGAGATGGTGGGAAAGAGCCAGTCTTGGTCTGCACAGCACCCTTGCTCAGAAAAGTAACCCTGTGGCAGACGTGAAACCTGATCTCCTTCAACCTTCAAAATCTCATCTTTAGCTTCCTAACCTTGTAGGCTGGGTCAGCTTTTTCTGTTCTTATTCTCAATCAGATTTTTTTTTTAATAAATTTATTTATTTATTTATTTATGTTGGCTGTGTTGCGTCTTCGTTTCTGTGCGAGGGTTTTCTCTAGTTGTGGCAAGCGGGGGCTACTCTTCATTGCGGTGCGCGGGCCTCTCACTGTTGCAGCCTCTTTTGTTGCGGAGCATGAGCTCCAGACGCGCAGGCTCAGTAGTTGTGGCTCACGGGCCCAGTTGCTCCGCGGCATGTGGGATCTTCCCAGACCAGGGCTCGAACCCGTGTCCCCTGCATTAGCAGGCAGATTCTCAACCACTGCGCCACCAGGGAAGCCCCCAATCAGATTTTTATAAGCAGATCCTTTGCTTCTGGAAATGGAGCAACTGGGCCAGGAATGGGAACTGGCTAGTGACTGGTTAGCATGACACCTGACCCTGGCAGCGTGTCGGCAGAGAAGAGCTGCCTTCCATGGAATCCCACCCTGCCCCAGGCCGCTGCCCGGGCAGCCTCCCAGCTACACTGTCCCAAGTCCCCATGTGCATCAGAAAGATACTTATTTCTACAGACTGATCAGGAATGAGGTCGTGAAATGAAAGAGCAATTGCTCTTGACAACTTTTCTGAAAATTTTACTTTAAAATTTATTTGTCAACCTAAAACTGCTCTAAAAATATAGCCTATGAATTAAAAAATGAAAAATTTAAAAATGCAAAAAAATTATAATGGGATCACAATTTCTCCTTTATTTTCCCCTTGACCACAAAATCATAATGCACAAATTTAATAAAAAGTTCCCGAAGAATCATACACACCATTTGGATACGTGTTAAAACTGCTTTCAATGAATGAATAAGTTGTATTAAAGGAGGATTTTGTCCCCCTTAATGGATGACACTCACATCTCCAGGTGCAGAAAAAGAGACCTCATTTCTGGTTCAGGTTCACGGCATTCAACCTCCCGGGGCCAGGGTGGGGTGAGGGTGTGGTGTGGTGTATGGTCACCAGGACCATTTCCGGTGATTGTCATGAAGATTCCATGCCCAGAGAAGCATACACACACAGTCATGTGTTTTTGGAGTCTCCGGGGCAGTGCACCCCTGAACGTTAGGTGGAGCAGGGCCTGACCTTAAATAGTATCCCATCTCCCTGTGAGAAAGTTTTTCTCCTCTTCGTGTCTTTCGTCCCTTCCGATTAAGGGTTCTGCTTGGTTCTGCTCCTCTGGCTCTGACATCCCAGACGTACTTGCCAGCCTATTCCTTTAACAGGGCAAGGCCTGGCGTCCAGAGCGCTCAGGAGGCGGCAGTACCTGGCCAGAAGTCAACCATGAGATTCCACATTCTGTGGATTCGCCTTGATCATAACTTTCTACTTCTGTGCACGATATTGGATTTCCATGTACTGCATGAGGTTGACAAAGATTTTTCTTTTAAATGAAATGCATTTCAGTAAACAAGTCAATCAGTTCGTTTACAGAAAAAATGTTAATAATATTAACAAGTGGCACCTAGATGTGGCCAAAAAAATATGTGCACACACATAGAGTTACACATGAGGCTTGGAGATTTATTTTATTTATTTATTCATTTATTCGTTTATTTATTCATTCATTCATTCATTTATTGGCTTGTTTGTTTGCTTACTTACTTGTTTCGGGGTCGAGAATACCCACCGTACAGTCTCTGAATTGCAGGGGGCTTATAAAGGGTCGGGTCTCTCTTGCGCGTGTGGAGGTTAAATGCGCCGAGCCTGCAGGCGCCATCCATGCAGTTTCGGGATACAGCCGCTAGATGGCGCTCTCCCCTTGTGTCCGAGCAGGTAGCTAAGACAACGAACGGCTCCGCACCGAGAGTTATGCCACCATTTTCTGAACTTAATCCAAACCTTTATTTCTAACAGATTCCACAAATGTCCCCTACCGTACAGGGCTCAACCCAAATGTCACCCCATCAGAGAGGCCGCCCCCACTCTCTTAGCCCTGATCCTATTTTATGGGCCTCATCGCACCTGCACCTACCTCAGGTGTGTGTTACCGGGTTCCATCCCCAGCCCCTCCCACTGGAAGGTCCGTTCCTGGGGGGGCTTTCGCCGGAACGGCCTCTGGCGCGCAGTGGGCGCCCAACAGGTAACTTTCAATTAGGTTAAAGCTTAGTTGAGGGTGGCAGGTGATCCTGGCAGCGTGACAGCAGTCAGGCCCCTCCACCTGCAGGCTGGGTGGTTTGGGGCAAGTTATTTGTTTTCTCCCAAACTCCAACTTCTCGTGCATGCAGTGGAAAAAAGAATCTATTCCATCGGGTCATTCTGAAAAGAAGGTTGGAGACCACACACCTGAAGTGCCCCTCCAGCACCTGGCAGGTGGCTGACACCTAACACGTGTGAGTGATTCTCCAATTTTTCTGGGGCAATAATTCAGAATAAACACAAAATTCACACTAAAAATGTGACAACATTGTTCTCTGCTGAGTTCTCCTGCAGAGTGTTCAGAAATAGACAGTTAACTCAGAACACCCGGTAGAGAAGGACTGGAACAGGCCCTTGTGAACTAGTGTGTCTGGTCTGGGCAGTTTTGACTTGACCATTTTTGCGGAAAGTGGTTCTGTAAAGTGCTTTTTTTTCCTCTCCAACAAATACCAAGTAGTGTGCCCAATAGTGACAATCTGCACCGTTCCCCTGTCCCTAACGCCGTCTCTTAGCCCCTCCACCCTCCCTGCTCGCTGACCTGGGCTTCCTTCAAGTTCTCAAACACATCTCAGAGCCTTTGCGCGGGCCACTGCCAGCCTGGAAGCATCTGCCTGAGGCCTTTCCCCAGGAACTCTTACTTGTCGGGGCTGGGTTTCAAATGCCACTTCCTTGGGAAAGCCTTCCCTCATCACTGGCCCCACTAGCTCAGCTGCCCCTTTAGGCTCAGCCCTTTAAATTTCTATTTACATCCTCCATGTCTAGCTCTCCCATTCCCTGGTGACCCTCACTTGCTAGTGGACAGTATCTGAAAGTTGAAGCGGTTGGTTCTCAGCCACAGTCAGAGTGTCCACAGCACCAAGATGGCTGCATCAGAAGAGCAGGGCGGTTACGTTCCATCCCAGAATACGCCAGAACCTACATCTGTGCGCTGGGAGTTTCCATGGCAACCAGCTGGGCCCTGCTGCGGAGAATTTGTTTCTCTAAACGGACCCCCGAGTTAATTACAGATGTGCCTCTTTAAGGCAGGGAACTTCCTGGGAAGTCATGGTTTGTGAATTCATAGAGCTAGGTCTCTGCTGTTGAGAAGTTCATTCTCAAAGACAGAAAGACTGCAGGGGGGGACGGGTGCATGCCCGCATCCGTGGTTGTGAGCCCCAAATGGGAGAGCCTGCAGCCCTGCCCCCCCCCCCCCCCCCCGCCCCCAGCCTCCTCTCCCGCTGCCCCAGACACCGGCTCAGACCTGGTGCCCAGGGCCTGTCCTCTCCCCGCCTTTCCCTCCGCCCATCACCGGGTAAGCTTTCAGAGGTAATTGCTAGATTCTCCACATTTTTCCTCTTTCTAGCTAGAGATGATGGGATTGCAGAGCAATCTGCAATGTTCTCTGGCCAAAGAACTGTCTCCATATATATCTGCCGCTTAATTATCGGCCTCCTGATTGCACAGTCCTCCCAGCGGGACACACCTGCTCTGCCTTTGGAAGCTTGGCGTGTGTGTGTGTGTGTGTGTGTGTGTGTGTGTGTGTGTGTGTGTGTGTGTGTGTGTGGCAGCTGTCTTTTTCTTCCCGCTATAAATGTTGTCTGTTCAGGTAAATGCGTTTGAACTATGTGAACTATGGTGGGATTTTGGTGCTTCTTTTAAAGAAATGAATTTAACCCTCTTTGGACTGCTGTCCCAAAGGAAAGCCCTTCCTCCTATAAGGAGCGTGTGCCAATGACTGCAACCAGGAAAGGCTGAAGGCATGGCTTCCTTTCTGTCTAGCTTCCCCTCTGTGTCGGAGCACACCAGCAGACTCCCTGGGAGTTGAGATCGCGCTGGGGCTGTTTTCTCCTCTCCCCAGGTTCCCGGGGTGGGTCCACCCTGAGCCTGAACCCCAGGCTTGAGTCCTGAGGACCCCGGGGATCAATGGGAAGGTCTTCTGTGCTCGGAGTGAATGGGAGACACATGACTCTGTCTCACGCTATCCCTCCCCCTCCCCTTCACGCCTGCCAGCCTCTCCCGACTCTGCCCACACCATCGTCCGGTCTGCTGCACCCTGGTCCGCCCATGGCCTCTCCTTAGTCTCTGCCCCTCAGCCCACCCCCTCGAGTCAAAGCATCTGTTGACCACTCTGCTGGCTTCTGGATGCCAGCCTCCCTTCTGGAATCTTTCCACCCCTTAGCTCCCCATCCTGCCCCTTCCCCGTCTCCATCCAAGCTCCTGGAGCCCAGCCCAACATCCTATTTCTTAAGAATTTACTGATTAAACAAATTGTTGGTCCTTATATTGCCTCTGATGAAAGTGACCCCTTCATCAGGACACAGATCTTTCAAGAGGTGCGACATTAGCTAACATTTATTTTACTATTACTCTGTGCCAGGTGCTGGCTAAGAACCCTACACCAGTGTCTTCATTTAATCCCCATGACAACCCAGAGAGTGATCCTTACTATCTTTTGGTGGGTGAGGAAAAGGGAGAGCACGATGGTGCCTGGAAACAAACACAAGCCGTCTGCCTTCAGACCTTCCGGAATTAACCGTGACGTTGTGCATCCTGAGAGCTGACCTCTTCGATGCTGCTTCGTTTAGGTTCTCAAATCCGCATCTGGACAGGTCCGCTCTGAGATCATTAAGTACATGTGTGTGGAGCATCTCCTGCCGTGAGGTGAGCTGTGCAGTTCGTGAGATGAAGCAGAGGACTGGCCTCCATCCTCATGGGCCTGGGTGGGATAAGAAGCCACCAGCACGGGGCCCTCTGAGGGGTGACCACCCCTCCATCCCCATTGGGCCTCCAGTCAGCTCCACCTGGGCAGGTGAACAGCCTCCCCCTTGTCTCATAGCCCAGCCTCTCTCCCTGCTCCTCCCCTGATCTGGGCTGTGGCCTGGGGGACCATTGTCAAAAATATCATACAACTTACAGCAAAAAAAAGAAAAAATCAAAAAAATAGGCAAAGGATCTGAATAGACATTTTTCCAAAGAAGACATACGGATGGCCACGTACAGGAAAAGATGCTCCTCATCGCTAATCATCAGAAAAAGGCAGGTCAAAACCACAGTGAGATCGTCTCACGCCGTCAGAATGGCTATTATCAAAAAACCAAAAAATAACAAGTGTTGGCAATGACGTGGAGAAAAGGGAACCCTAGTACACATTTGTGGGAATGTAAATTGGTGCAGCCACTATGGAAAACAGTATGGAGGTTCCTCAAGAAATTAAAAATAGAACTACCATAAGATTCAGCAATTCAATTTTAGTTCTGGGTATTTATCAGAAGAAAATGAAAACACTAATTTGAAAAGATGTATAGATATCCCCACGTTTATTGCAGCATTATTTACAATAGCCAAGACATTGAAACAACCTAGATGTCCATTGATGGATGAATGAATAAAGAAGACGTGGTATATACATATATATATATTATATCCATACAGTGGAATATGAGCCATAGCAAACAATGAAATCTTGCCATCTGTGACAGTATGGGTGCACCCTGAGGGCCTTATGCCAAGTAAGATAAGTCAGACAGAAAAAGAGAAATGCTGCATGATGCCACTACACGTGGAATCTGAGACAACAATGGCCAAACCAAACCAAACCAAGACAACAAACAGACAACTGAGTTCACGGATATAGAGAACAGATTGGGGGCTGACTGAGGTGGATAAAATGAATAAAGAGGGTCAAAATGTACACGTTTCCAGGTATAAGATGAATGCGTCCTGGGGCGTGACGTGCAGCGTGGCAGCTCTAGTTAGCAACACTGTACCGCGTATCTGAACGTAGCTAGGAGAGGGGATCTTGACTGTTCTCATTATAAGAAAAAGAAATGTATAACTGTGTGTGGTGACGATGTTACCTTGGAATTATTGTGGCGATCATTTTGCAGTGCATACAAATATCGAGTCATTACATTGCACACCTGAGACTATTATAATGTTATGTCAATTATACCTCAATGAAAAAAAAAAATGAGTCCGGCCTGAAACCTCTTTGGCTCCCCACTGCCTCCAAAAGGACATCCAAAATCCTTAGTCTGGAGTTCAAAGTTCTTTGGTTTCTGGCCCCAACCTATGTCTCTAGTCTCTGTGCCCCAGTGAACCCACGATTCCCAAATGCACAAAGCTTCCCACTCTGCATGGTGTGGCTAGAAAGCCCCTCTTACCAGGGCACTCCCATTCCCCCTTCACCTGAATGAAGAGCCCCACTAGCCCTCCCGGTCGCTCCTCCTTTAGTCCACTGTGGCCCCTTAGACTGCCCTCCACGGTGGCGCTTGAATGGTAGTGATGTGTCACGGTTAGCTCCCCACGCTGATGATTGCACTGGGCTGTGTAGGGCAATGTCCACCTCTGCAGGAAATGCACAGTAAGAGTGCAAGGGTGACGGGGCATCGAATCACCAGTTTACTGCCCTGGGACCACAGGTCCCAAGCTGTGTACTGTGGTGCCCCAGAGCACTGCAGTGAACTCCCAGGGGTGCCACAGGATGTTTTAAAATCTAAGGGAAACACGGCAGCATCTATCAGACTACTGCTATTACGCCTCCCTGGAAGTGGGCTGCCAGCTTTGCTCTGGGCCTCTCCAAAGCTGGCAAAGAAGGGACCATTCTTGAGCCATTTAGCCAGGGAAGGCTTCTTAGAGGAAGCTTGCGATATGTTTAATGTCCTTGGAGCAGAGGGAAATCACAGGGACCAGAAAGCGTAACAACATTGATGTTCACTGCTCAGACACAGGTCTTGAAAATGAAGATAAGATCAAAGATAAGAAAACGAAAATAGGGGAGGCTTGGCAAAGTGTTACTAGGAGATGTTTTCCTTGGAATCAGCCCAAATGTTCACAGGTTCCTCTGCACTTCTGCAAGCCGATGTCCGTTATTCGGAAGCAAATGCACATGAGGCAATGTCAAAGTCACAAAGGGAATAAGCTTGTTCCTTTCTATCCCAAGGCAATGTATTAAAGAGAAGGAAATCAATACATTGGCCATAAGAGGGCAGAGTTGTTAGCTTTTTTTTCCTTATAAAATTGGAGAAGCATTCGAAATTTGAAAAACAAAAAATGCTCCTTTGTGGGTGCAAGTTCTAGGTTGAATGGACAAGTGAATAATTTGATAAAGGCAGGGGGTAAATGCCAAGTACAGGCTTTCCACTCCCAAAACCAATACTCCAGGTACAGGCTGCTATAGATCGGCTTAAGGCCGGGAAATCGCCTTAGGTTACAGGTTTATGTCATCTTCTTGACAAACCGAACAGACAAATACACAAGGCCCACGCGGAGGGCAATGATGGTCTCCAGCAATCGGCGCTGGAGTTTTGAATCAATTCTTTAAGAACCCCTTTCCCTTGGTGTACCACAGGCGTAACGCTTTTAAAAGGGACTGTCAAAAGCTTTTCCACACTTTCACCTTCATCCATCAAAAATACAGCTTAGCCACTTGCACCTTTAAAGCCATATGGAATCCTCTCCTAAGAACACGTGGTTTAGTGGTCCCCTTGTAGGGCCCTCAAGGAAGGTCTTAGAGAAGGATGGTCTATGGCTACCTGGACAAACTTTGACTTGTAGATTTGCCTTAACCGGTATTCCCTATATTTATTTGACCGCGGGCCCCCTTCCCTTTTCCCTGTCATGTAATGCCTGTTAATACAGCACATTCTTCAAGGAAAAAAAGACATTGCAATCTTACAGGGTCTGGAAATAACCCAAATGTCCACCCACTGGGGACTGGGCGCATGTATACAACAGGGCATATGCAGCTACAGAGTAATGACCGAGGGACAGAAACCAGAGCGGAGGAGGAAAGGTTTCTCTGGACCGCCGTCTTCCACCTCATCAATGAAGAAAGGGTGATATTAGAACATCAGCGTTTTGCAACCATCACAGTAAAATAACGGACTTGGGCCGTGGCAATCACTGGTCACCAGCTTCACAAAGAAAGACGGCAGGGCTTTCAAGCCTCCGGAAGGAGCGTTATTGCCGGTGGATCAGGCCTGCATCCAATCAATGGGCCAGGAAGAGCCACTGGTGGCTTCCAAGAGTCCAGAGCCCCTTGCGGCCTGGGGGGCGGGGAGCCGTGTCTCAGGACCGTGGACGCGGCCTCTCCCTCGCCTCCCCTGTGGGGCTGTGACTTCCAGCTACCAGGCAGCCTCTGCGTCCCCTCCCGGCTGGATTTCTGAGCTGCCCTCGGGGACTTTGAATTTCTCACCAGCCAGTTGAGTCGAGGCTCAAAGTCAGATTTAATTTGATTTAGAGAAACAAGGTGGCACTTGTCGCATTTAAGTGTGGTGAAGGGAAATTCATTTACACGCCACATTTTTCTTTGCACCTCATGCAGCCACCAGGACAAGAGCTCACACATACGGTGCTTCCAGAAATGTTGTGCTGAGCAAACGAAAACGTCCTCCCTCCTTTCCAGCCAGCCGGCGGGGTCTCACTGCCCACGGCCATTGCCCCAGGTGTCCTGGGAGAATGAGATCTGGGGGCCAGAGCTGGCCGTGAGCTCATCCCCAGGAGCTGAGCCCGACGCTTGGATCAGCTGGTGAGGATGCGGCAGACGAGCCCTGGTCACGTGCTCACTGGTCAGTCCACACGTGGGCTGAGTCCTCCACGTGCTAACAGGCAGAAAGAGCGCGGTGAGGGTCCCCCACTGACCGCGCCTCAGTCAGGAAGGTCGGGTCTTGTTCTGCGGCCACTTCCAACACTGGCTGTGTGACATAATGGGAAACACATACACTGGTGTCCGCCCCCCGTTCCTGGCACAGAGCTCCTAACACCCTGGTAATTTCCTGGGTGACCGGAGGGTCTTTTGTTCTAATGAGGCCACTCTGGGTGGGCTCCTGGGCAGCTCCAGGATGGGGGCTGGTCCCCTGAAAGGCCAAGCCATCCACGATCAGAAGCCGGGACTTGCAGCCGCACCACCCTCCACCCTCTGAGAAGGGGAGGGGGCTGGAGACTGAGTTAACGATCCGTCACGCCTAGGTGACGCAGCCGCCGTGAAAACCCTGAAGTACGGGCTGTGGAGGGCTTCCAGGTTGGCGAACATGCCTGTGTGCGGGGAGGGTGATACATGCCAGCTACGCAGGGACAGCACTCCCTGTGCTCAGGCCCCTCCCAGATCTCACCCCTTGTATCTCTTCATCCGGCTACTCATCTAAATCCTTTTTCACATCCGATATTATGTAATAAACTGGTAAGTGCAAGTTAGTGTTTCCTTGAGTTCTAGCAAGGGATCAGACCCAAGGAAGAGAGTCACAGGAGCTTCTAATCTGTAGCCAAGTCGGACAGAAGTTGTGGGTCACCTGGGAACCTATGTCTTGTGATTGGCGTCTGAAGTGGTGAGGGCAGTCTTGTAGGACTGAGCCCTCAGTCTGTGGGGTCTGTGCTGACTCTACAGAGTGTCAGGAATGAGTTGAATTGTAGGACACTCAGCCGGTGTCACTGAGAGTTGTTTGATGTCAGGAAAACCCCACACAGCTGGTGTCAGAAGTATTGTGCATGGGTAAAGGAAGAAACAGTGAGCTTTTCCTACGCAGGCTGGCATCATGAGTAGAGAGGGGAGACAAAGACTCGGGGTTAACAAGCAGCTTTCAGGGGAACAAACCTCGCTTTTCTTTCCCACTTAATGAGAGCTTTCCTTCTCTTTGAATTTTTTTTTTTTTTTTTTTTTTTTGCGGTACGCGGGCCTCTCACTGTTGTGGCCTCTCCCGTTGCAGAGCACAGGTTTCGGATGCGCAGGCTCGGTGACCATGGCTCATGGGCCCAGCCGCTCCGCAGCACGTGGGATCTTCCCGGACCGGGGCACGAACCCGTGTCCCCTGCATCGGCAGGCGGACTCTTAACCACTGCGCCACCAGGGAAGCCCTCTGTCTGTCTTTGGATGGAAGCTGGACTCTCTCTCTGATTATGGAAGTGGGTGCTTTGGCCATGGTGGGCGTTTAGCACTGCAGACACCAGCCATTTGGAACAGGACTTGCAGAGAACTGCAAATGTTATACTATCTGTGTGATCATGAGCAAGTTCCTACCCCTCTCTAGGTCTCAGTGTCCTTCTATGTGCAGAATTGAGAGTGTTAAATGAGATAATGCTTGCAAAGCACCTACTATGTGCCTAGCACTCTAAAAAGGGCTTTACATGCCTGTTGATAAGGCCGACACCTGGGGACGCCCATCTGCTGGAGGTGGAGCTGAAGTCACAGTGTTTAAACTGACAACAAGACGAAACTTGGCAAAAAAGCGTGTCTGGATTGGCGATGGCGAGTCCATTTTCCCCAAACCTATCACTGACCTTGTAGGACAGCCCTCTTCCAATCCTTATTCACTTAGGGCACCGAGAATTTCTTTGGATTTAATATGTGGTACTCACCTGGAGCCTCTTGTGGGGGGGGTTAGACTTTAATTTAGTCTTTGTACCATTTTGTTATAAAAATAACTTAATCCAAGGAGGACTTTACCATTTACATTAAAAAAAAATAGACTTCATAGCATTTTCACACAGATTCTCTTGTATCTGAAATGGAGTAGGGGGTTGACGTTTGAACGCGCATGGATTTAAGATGAACATTGACCCAAGTGCAACCTGCTGAGAAGACTGTGACACGTGGCCTCCTTGTCGCCTGATCAGAAACCTCCAAAGCCCTCAGTCCTTGTTCTTACAAGCGCTAAGTATGGAATGACTTATTCAAAGATCAGTGGTGAGGATCGGGTTAAACTCTGCACTCTGAGCCCTGAGACTGCAAGGTCGTTTCTGAGCTTCCATCAGATGTACTCGGGGCCGGAGGCCCGCCCTGGGCCCCGACAGTGGTGTGGAGAGCACATCGCTCCAGGATGCTGGGCGCTGCCATCCTCTCTCTCAAGGGCAGGCTCTTGCTGCAGCCCGGTGAACACCAGCTCATCAGGGAAGGGGTCCAGGAACAGAAACGCTGGGCCTGAGCCCATGGGCTTAACATCTTGCCCGAAGCACAGCCTCGTCTAAGGAGGCGGAGCCTGGGGGGGAGCAACGAGAAAGGAGGAGGAGCAACGAGAAAGCCTTGTACCGTTTCCCCTTCTTTTCCCGCATTTCGTTTGGGTAGCCACTACTCCCTGACTAGACTCAGGAGAAGGGGCTTTATTCCCAAGTCCAAGGCAGATCTAAGCCAGTGGCTCTCAACACTGTTTCGTGTTATCACTACCTCGGGATCTTTAAAAACTTCAGCTCCCTGGAGCACCGCACAGCCTGACCTTACCTGGAAGCTTGTCAGAGAAACAGACTCTCAGGTTGCACCTCAACACCAAGTCAGAATCTCGGGGCCAGGAGAACAAAGCCAATCACGGTGTAGCAGATCCTGTTTTCCAAGGATGGTTACCATTACAGATCCCAGCTCTCCTTCTTCCCTCCCAGTGGGAATGCTCTCACACAGTGAACCAGCAGGATCTATGTTCCCTCCCCTTAAGTCTGGGTGGTCTGGTGATTGTGATGGAAATGACACCAGGTAGCTTCCCAGGTAACTTTAAAGAAAGGCAATACAGCTTCTGTCTGTCTCTTGGGAAGCTCCTTCTTAAGAGCCAGCTGCCATGTTCTGAAGGAGCCCAGGCCTTCTGAAGAGACTGTGCATGGGTCTCTAGCCACTGACCGTAACTGAGGTCCCAGTGGGACCTTGTTCAGTGTCCAACTGCTGGACAAATGAACAAGGAAGCCTTGGAGATGACGGTCACTGCCACTGCCTGAGATACCCTGAGTGAAAACCACCTTGCTGAGCCCAGCCAACCCCTAAAACTGTCAGAAATAATCCCGATACAGTTGTGATTGTCTTGAGCGCCTGAATTTTGGGATAATGTGTTATGTATCAATAGGTAGCTGGGGCACACTCACCCCTCCCCTTGCCAGACAGTGGTTTGAAAATGGGCATGTGACCCAGTTTTGGTCAATAAGACATGAGGTAGAGCCTTATGGTTGGGTTGCTTCTGAGAAAGTTGCCTTTGCTTCTAAGAAGGACACGGAAGAAGACACAGCCTCCTTCCTCCTGAGGCTGTTGCGTCTTGATGTGACCCTTGGAATTGCTGCTGCCATCTTGCTGCCACCCTGAGGATACAGCCAACCCCAAGGACGGCACAACCAAGGGACGGAAAGAACTTGGGTTTTTGATGGTATCCTTGAGCCACTGAATCAGCCAGTCCTTAAATCCACACTGACTCCTGCCTTCCTGATGTGAAGGAAATCAGTGCTTTATTGTCTAACACAGTTGAGTCACAACTGTTACTTGCTGTTGAGATGTCCTATCTGTTGCAGTGCCTAGGCCGGAAGCCAGTTGCCACCAGCTTTGAAAGGGGAAGAGCTCAAGGTCAGGTTTAATGGGCAATGGGGTTTCAGATATCCTGCCCCAAACCACTCCTCCTGCAGGTGAGGAGGGAGGAGAGGGGTGGGAAGAAAGCCAGGGTGGGGGCAGGGCTCAGACAGCATGATGAGTCAGCGAAGCTTGGGTTACAGAGCTGCTGGCTCCAGGCCAGCACTCAGCCCGCACCAGCACATCCCCTCCACCGGCAACACCAGAACCCCCATCTATGTTCTCACTGGTACTCACTCCTTCTCAGGGAAGGGGGCCTGCGGAGGCTGCCCATCTCGTGGATGGAGAAACTGAGACTCCAAGTATGCTGCCTACCAGCTGGCCCAGAGGGAGGGGTTGGGGCAGTGGAGGCTCGAAGCCCAGCTCTGAGGACCTGCCCCTAGCCTGCAGGAAGGCTGCACGGGGCTCAGCAAAGGAAGCTGAGATCGTACCCCCGAGCCCTCCACCCACCGGGGTAACCGGCTGGCGCCTTGCCTGGTGATCCAAGGCGGAGGCCGAGCTCTTCATACCCTTTCTAGGCTGAACTTTCATAGGGAACCACCGATTCCCTCCCTTCACCCAACTCCCACCTGGCAGTTTTCAGCTCCTGACAGACACAGCCACGACTTGGGTACCTTCTAGCTGGGCAGCGTCTTTCTGCCCTTCCTGTAGCATGAAAGTGGTGCTGCTTGACCTCGAACCTGCCCCTGAGCCTCTGAAGTTGGCTGAACGTGGGCTGTACGCCCCATCACGCCGTCGGGGGAGTGGAAGCTGGGTGGAGAAGCCCCTCCCCCTTCCCCGTGGCTGAGGGGAAGGGACTGGGTAGCTGCTGGCCCCTACGTCCTCCGTCCCTCCGCTGCTCCGGGGCTGCCATGTGCACTCCATACCGACCTTGCTCTTCCTTGGGGTCCTCAAGGACCCGATCTTTTATGCAAATTCCGCAGTCTTTGGGGTGTTGTCTGCTTGTTCCTGGAGGAGGTGGGGTGGGGGTGCCTCATTTGGGCTTGGCGGGGTTTTGCCTCTGACACCTGCAGTCTTTAGAGCTGGAGACGAAGCATGGGGGCAGAGCACGGGGACGATTTTATCCAATGCTCTCATCCTATGAATGAAAAAACTGACATCCCCTGGCTGCTGGCAACACACAGAGGGTGGAGCGGCGCCCTGAGGGCAACTCAGGCCTCTGACCCCTGGGTCTATTGCTGCCCTGGAAGGAGCAGGGCAGAGGGCTCATCGGGTGCAAATACCCCAGGGCAGGGCCACCCAGGCAGAAAATCTTCGCTCCAGAACAGATGGGGAGCTCAGGCTTTACACAGACAAGAGAAAGCCTAGGTGGACCCTGGGAGGGTGTGACCTGTCCAAGGTCACAGAGCAGAGGGCTAGGATCCCAGTGCAGGGGTGTGTGGGAATCCAGGGACCTTAGTTCTGCCAGGAGGGGAGGGGCTCTGGCCGGGTACAGCTCACCACCCTCTACCCAGCAGGGAGTGCTGGGACTGCAGGTGGTGGCCGCTGAGCCTCCCACCATGGCTGAGCTCACGGTCCCTGGGTCCCAGCCTGTCTGCATCTGAGCACAAGTGCCTTCAGCAGAATCCACTCATTCATCCCCTTCTGCACCCGCTCTCGACCTGGAGAGTTTGTGTTCCAAAGGCTACTTAACTTCCCAAGCGTCATATTAGCATGTGAGAGTGCATTCGGTGCGTGTGGGATAAAAGCCAAGGCCGGGGGAACTGCAGACGGGCTCCACGCACTCATCAGGCAGATGGCCTCAGCCAGAGGGGCAGCCTGTGATGGAGCAGTGCCCCTGGCGTGGCCGTGCTGACTCCCCCATCCACACACCTGCCACCCACTCTGCAACTCTTAAGGTGGAATGCTATTTCCCCTGCCCTTCATCCACTTGTGTGGGTTAATTGCATGTGTCACTTTGGCTGGGCCATGCTGCCCACATATTATTCTGACTGTTTCTGTGAAGGCGTTTTTCGATGTGATGAACATTTAAATCAGTGGACTCTGAGTAAGACAGATTGCCCTCCGTAATGTGGTGGGTCTCATCCAATCAGTTGAAGGCCTAAATAGAACAAAGACTGACCTCCCATAAGCACGAGGGAAATCTGCCAGTAGACAGCCTTCCCACTCAAACTGCAACTCCTCCCTGCGTCTCCAGCCTGCTGGCCTCTCCCATCAGATTTTGGACTTGCCAAGTCTCCACCATCACGGGAGCCAATTCTTTAAAATAAATCTATACATGTGTCTTCTTGGTTCTATTTCTCTGGAGAACCCCAGTACACCACTTTTATTTAGGGAGGAAGGACAGTTACCCAAACATTAAGGAGGGGGCTCCCTGACACGGGCTCCTCGGGTCCATCACTGATAAGCTGGTGTGGACTTGCCCCCATCTGCTCCCCTCAACTCCGTGCAGCCCTGATAACCACCATTTCTTTGAAGATCACCTCCGGGGGTGAGCCGACAGCAGTGACCAACCCCTGGAGGAAGAAGGAGGCTGGCGAGTTCCAGGTGAGAGGGAACAAACGTCAGAATTGTCCCCAGCCCCTGGCTGGTAACCCCGAGTAGTTTTACTCCATAATGCATCAGACTCTGGTGTATTAGTCTCTCCATCCCATATTTTGAGGATGAAAAAATAAAAACTTGTCTTTTTTTTTTTTTTTTAAGTGCCTGAGGAAACAAAAGGTCAGAAAGTGTATTGGGGAAGGGGCCCCTAATTTATGGTTTATGAGTTGAGTTTATACACTTTAATGTCTGAGAAAAATCTTTTGATTGTGGAGAGGCTGCAAAGGTCCCAGTTCTGAGATTTATAGACAGAAAAGAAACTGTCACGGTCGCACAGTAATTCATACATTCACCCGTCACCCAGGAGGGGAGACACGGACCCAGAACCTGTCCCGAAGATAGGTGTAAATTGCACATTCCCAGGGTAAGAGCTGCCTGACCTAGCAGCCCAGCATCTAGGCCGACGAAGGCCCGTCCTAATGATGTCACTCACAGTCAGCCATCAGCTTGTGTTCAGGAGTGGATTCTATTTTCCCCACGTGCACGCAAACAAGCCTGGCACATGGACAGAGAGAGAGAGCACTTCAGGGAGAGAAAAGTGCGTCCGAGGAGCTCATTACATTGACAACGACTGGAGTAAAGCACATCTAAACAACGTCCAGTTTGGAAATGCTACCTAACGGTCTCCAAGTACACTACACGAGTCCTTTGCTGCGGGCGCACTGGTTTCCTTGTTAAGCTGTAAGCGGTTACCAAGGATACGAGTCACAGCAGGTGCCTGTGGAGTGGAAGGCGGCTTTCCGGCTGCCATCAGTGTACAGGGGAGGGGTGAGCAGTCACACAGGAGGGCTGTCCGGAGCTTTCTACACGAGGCTGGATCATTAGAGTTGGGGGTAGGTGTGGGAGGAGGGCTTGGAAATAGTTTAGGGGCAGAAGGGGGTTTCCCAGGACCCACGCGGGGACAGTGGCAGGACTGGGACCACAGTCGGCTCCCCTCGTTTCTCCTCTATTATTCTGTGAACAAGGGAACAATCCAGCTACGGGGCAATCTGCCTCTTCTGGGCGGAACTGTCCCCCACCCCCTCCCCAAAGCCCCACATCCGTATATTCAAGCCCTCCCCTCCACGACTTAGAATATGGCTGTATTTGGAGACAGGGCCTTTAACGAGGTGATTTAAGTTAAAATGAGGCTGTTAGGATGGGCTCTTATCCAGTCTGACACCAGGGGGGCATGCAGGCGTGCAGGAAAAAGACCCTGTGAGGACACATGGAGACGATGGTCATCTGCAAGCCAAGGAAAACAGCCTCGAGAGAATCCAGATCTGCTGACACCTCGATCTTGCACTTCTGGCCTCCAGAACTGTGAGAACATAATTGTCTGTTGTTTGAGCCACGCAGCCCGTGGCAGCCCCAGCAGACGAATGCGTTCCCCTTCTAAAGGCCGCCCCGGCCACAAGTGCGGTTTTCTGTGTTTCTTTCCGGAGCCCACGCGTCGCCCACGGTGGCTTTTTGCGCCCAGAACTGAATGCTATCTCAAAAAAAGAGCAAGAGAAAGGGTGGACAGCTGGTGTGGCAAAAATACACAGCAGACAGCCTGGCGTTGTTTTGCTACTCAAAACCTCAAATCCCAAAGTGGGCGTGCGAGAAGACGCGTGGAGACCTGAGGGGGTCCCGTCCAGCACTGGGCCTTTCCCGTTTCCCTCTGTGAACTTCACGGAAGGGGCTTCAGGTTTCCTGCTCGGAAAACGGGCATCACGCCACCTCATCTTCTGGAGGCGTCCCTGCCTACACACGCCCCATACCCAGGAAGCAGATGCTGCCCTGTATTAGGATTAAACTGGCAACCCCCGATGTCGGCAGGCATCCTCAGGAGAGCAGCAGGGTCATTCTGAGTTCGGCTTGCTTAGACTCAGGCATCAGCAAAACCAGCTCCAAATCCCAGGCAGCCTCTTTGAAAGCTGCCTTCTTTCTCCTTCGGTGGTATAGACGTCCATCTACATGAGTAGACTTTAGGGACCTGGACCAGAAATATTGCCCATGTGAGTGGGGACGGCATCCCCCGGGCCTGAAACAGTGCTTGGTAGTATTAACCCGGACCAGCCACCTTCTGCAGTTCTCACTGTCAGAGTCACTGCTTTGGGTTAAGGCATTAAAGGCCCTTGTTAGATATGTTACTGCGGGCCACGCACATTAAGACACCATCAGCCACTAACACCTCTTTGTCACTTCATCAGGTGGCCTCAGACCCCTCTCAGCCCGCTGGGGACCAAAGCTGGGGCAGCTGAGTTCTGCTGGGAGAAGAGGAAGAAGACCCACAGGCCGTGGTGGGGGGGGTGGACAGGGCACACGGGGGGTGACCACACGGTAGAGGACTTCACAAGGACAGCGCTGGACGACTCTGAAGCAGCCAGAGCTCCGGATCAGAGCCACCTCCCGGCCCCATAGCCCAGATCACGACGCGAGGGCCAGGCCAGTTGGCAAGCTCCCAAGTCCCAGCTGGGTCTCTGGAAGGAACCTGGCATCGCAGAGCTGGCCTTGGCCTGGGTCCATGACGTAGGGTGCGGCGGGGAAGACAGAGCTGGAAGGCCCACCCCTCCCAGGGAAGGAGAGCGCCCAATGACTGGCACTCAAGAGGCGGGGGGACCCCCAGCTCTCAACCCGTCATCCGCTCGCTGGCTCCCCTGGGCTGCAGGAGCTCCTCTGGGCGAGCAGGGAGGGGACACGGGTCAGGTGAAAACAGCTAAGCACGGGGACAGCCGGGCCGTAGACCAAGGGCAGCGGGGGCAGGGAAGGCTGTCTGGGCACGGCAGTCCGGGGCGGGGACTCAGCAGGGGGAGGAAGACACCTGGCGGTAGTCGGGGCACTTGAGCAGGGCTGGGTAGCTGCTGTTCATCTGCAGGGAGACGTCGCTGGAGATGTCGGACGGGCTGCGGCCTCGCGCCCAGGCGTCCGGGTGCAGGAACTGGCCCGAGTGATCGGAGCAGTTGCTCAGACGCGGGCGGTAGAAGCCGGGGTGAGGCCTGTACACGTCCTCGGCGGTGCACCTCTTCATGAACAGGTACACGGCCATCACCCCCGCACTCTGCAGGCAGGGGGAGCTCGTGCTCGGGGGCCTGGCCGTGGACGCAGCCGCGGGAGCACAGCACGAGGGGGCCGAAGGCGGGCGCGGGGCGGGGCCCGGGAGTTAAGGGCGGGGGAGCGGTGGGTCCAGGGTGGGCGTGGCCTCCTCCTCCGCCCCCTCCCGGGGCAGCACCCCGCCCCGCCCCGCCTGCGGGGAGGGTTTACCTCCGTTAAGAGGAAGGAGATGGCGGCGAAGGCAAAGGACCATCCGTACTTGTAGGTGAAGTAGGTCTCCGCATCCTTGGTCCTGTTGAGCACCTCATCGTTGATGCTGGAGATGTACAGCACCAGGCCCACCACCAGCGAGAGGCCTGCAGGGGGGCAGGGGCGCTCGGCAAGGAAGCCGGGGAGCCGCCGATGGGGCACCGCCTCCCCTCGGGGTTCAGGGAGAAGGCCTCGGCCTTGGGTGACCATGACCCCACTCTGGAGTTCAGGGAGGGCAGGAGCCCTACTCCTGAAGGCCCTGTTTAGACCATTACCTTCTAGAAAGCGGACGGCTGCAGGTGAGAAAGCTTCTGTCCAGCCACCTCCCGAGCCACGGTGAGCCCGAGGGTTCTCACCGCCCCCCCCCCCACCGGAACCACCTGTTAGATGTGCGTCCCATGAGCCCCATCCCCGGACCTTCTGAGTCACGTGGCCTGGGCTGGCGCCTGGCACCGTGTCGTCCTAAGTGCTCCCCAGGCAAGGCTCATGTGAACTCAGGGTGTGAACCGCTGACTTTAGCAAGTGGCTTCCGCTGAACTGAGGGATAACACAGGCTCCCCTGGCAGAGATAGCCAGGGCCTCCAGAGCCTGGATAGATGGTCTTGTAACTGTGGCTCTGTGCAGCCCACCTGCCCCTGGGTGCGGCCAGTTACTGAGATCGTTAGGCAGGAGAGGCAAAGAGAGATGGTCCAGGCTCTGGCAAGCGTTACATCAGGGGGCCAGCGCTGCCTAAGCTCCTCCCGCCATTGTGCAAACGACCGACGGAGCATCGGTCTCGTCAATCAGTGACTGTAACTGCAACAGGACACAATTAATTCCTGTGTTTTGAGCTGCTCAGCTTTAATTCCATTCACATGAGTAAGCTGGGGCATCCTGAAGGATGAATGTTACAGGAAAACAAGCATGATTCAGGCCTTCCTTGGCACTTAACTCACACTGGAATGAAGCTGGCCCAAGGGAACCCTGTCTGTTGCTGTCATTAAAACACTTCATGTGGCCAAGCTCAGTCTGAGATCTCTGGTCCTGCTGCCCACCGCTGAAAAACCTCAGGTGCTTTGAAGCTGCTGTGTGGCCTTGACTGTTGTGAAGTTGATAAAGAGCGAGCTTAACCTGGGTCTGTATCTCTTGGACTAGGTGGAAACATCATGGTGCAGAGGGTGGGCTGAGGACACTGCAGGTGCTCAATGAACATTTGTTAGATGGATGGATGGATGGAAGGATGGATGGAAGGATGGATGGATGGATGGATGGAAGGAAGGAGAAAGAAAGAAAAGCTCTTGGGCATCTAGTGTTCTGACCGCCACCTGGCTCCCAAGCTATATTGACAAGACAATGTTGGGAAAAGGAACCTAAAGTGGCTTGGAAGTTGGGCGGCAACAGGAATGCCTGGTGCTGGCAGCTGTTCATCTTTTCTTTCCATCTGTCCATCCATCCATCCATCCATCTGTCCATCCATCCATCCATCCATCCATCCGTCCATTACCCAAGCCATCCGTCCATCCATCCATCCATCCGTCCATCCATCCATCTGTCCATCCATCCATCGGCTTAAAATCCTCCCGAGGCTTCTCACAAAGTACCCAACCAGGCGACCTCGGCTGCCGCCCCCCACCTCTCACCACATCCTCCTGACGCTCCTGCCACCACAAGTCACGACTGAGCTTAGTGTCCCCTGGCCTCCATCCTCTCTCTTCCCTCCAGGCTCCCTTCCGCCCACCCCAACCTCACACTCTACCTAATTCCTACTCACTCTGCATCTCGCCTGCTCCTGGCGGCCGTCCCTGACCAGCTCCTGGTCTGAGTTTCCGCCGCTGCCCTTGGCCCCCATAACAGTACTTGCTGACACTGTCAGAGCCCTTGTCAGGCAGGGTCCACGTTTCCTGCCCACTTGTTTATGTCCCCTAATACACTGCCCTTTCTGTAGGTAGAGATCCCGGCTCCCAGTGATAAGGCCTGGGAGACACATGAGTGGATGAGTCAGCACGTGAATAAACGAAAGAAAGAGTGAATGATCGAGTACAGTCTGGGGTTGGTCCAGGAGGACAGATCCATGCTGAAGGGGCCTGGGTAGCCCAGGGTAGGGCGTAGGGGGTCTCTAGAGGATGGCTGAGGGATGGCAGATGAAGAGGCCGTCATTCCAAAGGCAGATCGTATTTCTTTCATGTAAACACACAAAGACATAGCCCTCAAAAGGAAAAAGGAATACTCATTACCAGTGGGAACTAGGGGAAAGCGTCAGTGATGGCATGGCATGAGGAGGACCCTGGGCTCTCATCCCAGCTCTGCCCAGGGGGAGCTGTCAGGTCACTGCTCCTCCAGAGGTGATGGACGGGCCCGGGTCCTCAGAACCCTCCAGCTCGGACTCAGCTGTGCTCGAGCCACTGACGCAGCGGGTCCTGAGCAGGGGCTGACCCGCAGCTGGGACCAGAGCTTCCCAGAGCAGAGTGGTTTAGGGATCAGATGTCAGAAGTGCAGAGTGCACGAGTGAAAACGGCATCACTTACCGGAGAGGATAAAGAAGATGCCGGAGACAAAGGCCAGGATTGTCCTGTGGGGACGGACATGTCCAATGTTGCTCAGGATGAAGCCAATGAACATGAAGAAGAGGCTGACCAGGGGGAACGGCGTGGCCGAGCGAATCATTTCTGACCGAGGGGATGGAAGGATGCCGTCAGCCTCCGGTAGCCTCACTCAGTGCTCACCTTCCCGAGTCAAGTGTTCCTGGCGGTGTACACCAGCTGGTCCCCAAGCCCCCGCCCTGCCTGAGCAGCCCGGGCTCCATCCCCTCCTCGGTGGGGCTTTCGTTCCTTGGCCCTTAGCCTTCAGGGCCTATGCTGACTCAGAACTGTGCTGCAGGTTCACATGGGTCTGAACCAGCTCTGGTGAGGCCAAGGCCATGATGTCAGTCTCGCTGGGGGCCAGAGAGCCTGGTTCAGTTCCCTGGGTACTATGGTGTGAACGTCTGTGTCCCCCGCCCCCCCACCAAAATTCACTTGCTAAACCTAACACCCAAGGTGATGGTATAGGAGGTGGGGCCTTTGGGAGGTGCTTATTAGGTCACGAGGGTGGGGCCCTCATGAAAGGGATTAGTGCCCTTATGAAAGAGACCCCCCCCCCACACACACACCCAGAGCACCCTTGCCTCTGCCACCATGTGAGGACACAGTGAGAAGGCAGGAAGAGGGCCCTCACCAGAACGTGACCGTGCTGGCACCTTGATCTTGGACTTCTAATCTCCAGAGCTGAGAGAAATAAATTTCTGTGGCTTCTAAGTTGCCTTGCCTGCGCTATTTTGTTAGAGCATCCCAAACAGAGGAAGTCACTGGGTATGGATGCCCTCTCGCTTGCCAGGGTCACAGCAATGGGAGACTCCAGCAACCTGTCACCACCCTGGATAAGTAACTGGCAGAGCGAGCTCTGTGAGCTCAGCCAGCACAAGCATCTGAGTCTCAGGGCATCGGCTCTTGAGAAACAAGCAGTCACCCTGCCTCTTCCCGCTGCCCTGCTCTGCCCTGTCCAGCCCGTGGCCCAGGCTGGAAAGTCGGAGGCACCTACTGAGCACGTTGACCGTGGACTCGGAGGCGAGCTGGGTGCTCACGGGCATCACATACTCTATGGTGAAGCAGCGTCCCCGCTCCTCACCTACGGAGACAAGAGCCACTTACGTTCGCTCTGGGTCCTTCTGAACACGGATGAAGTTAACAAATTCAAATGGTATTCCCAGGTGCTTCTAGGATGTTTGACCCTCTGTGTGTTTACACCTGGGCTGGATTCAAACCCTAGGGGGCCCCGTCCCCAGCTGGTGGCCCACAGCAGACGTGGACACCCGTCCTGACATCACATCTTTCCCAGAGAAGCACTGAGAGCTGCATGAAAAGCGATCACTGCAGACTCAAGGTAGAGTCAGGTGGCCGGTGGCCGTCTTGTGGCTTTGGGACAGACTCCACCAAGGATGGCGTGTGGTTGGCTTAGGTGCCCCAGTGTGGGTGTCATGGAGCAGAACCCCCAAAGCCTTGTCGACCACTTTGGCAACCAGACCCTGGTGACTTCAAACTCTGCTTCAGATTTAAGCAGAGATGGATGCCACACAGTCTGGGCACTGGGAGGTGAGGTCAGTGTTGGGTGCCATTCCCAAAGTAGACTCAACACGTCACGGGGAGGCCAGGCCTCCACGGTCCTCCCTGCTAAATACGGGTGGGCGCCAACCACCAAAGCCCTACCATGAGGCTGGGAGGAACAAGTGTTCCCTGTGTCCCGTGCACACGTGGGTTACAGAGCCCTCCAAGAAAGGCTCCATGACCCCACTGTGGTGTTTCTGACCAGACTCACGGGGCACAGAGAGGCTCTTCTCATGCAGCCTGGTTCTGGGTCATGATGAAGGGATAAAGGACAGAGCCCTTGGAGTAGCAACTCCAAGGGTTCCAGAGAAGCCCTAGCAAGTGGGCGGGAGGCCCTGATGGGCAGGATCAAGGCCTGCACCATCTGGCAGAGTTGCAAAGACCTGCACCTGCGTTTTCTCCCTGCCATTTCACAGACATAGGAACAGAGAAAGTGCTAAGAATTTCCCATCCTCATGCTCAGGTCACAAGGGTGAAGCCCTCATGAATGGGATTAGTGCCCTTCTAAAAGAGACCCCGCGGAGCTCCCTCTCCCCCTGCTGCCCTATGAGGACACAGGGAGAAGCAGGGAAGAGGGCCCTCACAGAACGTGACTGTGCCGGCGCTTCAGCTCCCTGCATCTTCCTGCCCTCATCTGTGAGGTGGACGTGATAACAGGGCCTGCCTTGCAGAGTCAAGGGGGAGGCACTGCGACGGAGGACTCAGGGAGCTGAGGCCGCCTCTCTCGGCCGGGGGTGGGCGGTGTGGCGACAGCGGGGCCACGGGCACCTTCCAGGTGGGAAGACCCAGGTCCCGGGGGTGAGAGGACTTGCCCAAGTGGACAGGGAGACTCAGGCCTTGAGTTTGGAGTGGATCCTGGCCACTGGAGGGAGCAGGCCCAGAGCTCATGAGCATCGTCCGCGGTGACCAGCCTCCTTCCAGCAGGGACGTCGCTTCCCCGGGGGGTGTGAGGTGGCGGCTGCTCCTCTCTGGGGGCAGGGCTGTCCCCAGCCCTGGGCGCCCTTACCTGCGAGGAAGCAGACCCTCCACAGGCCTGAGTGCAGGGACATCTTGGTCTCGGTGCTCTGGTTCTGGGGCAGGACCACGCCCTCTTCCAGGTACAGCCAGTGGTCCGTGCTGACCGCGATGCCCAGCAGGCCCAGGCCGCACACGGCAAAGACGCTGCTCAGCAGGGTCAGGGCCTTCCTCCTGCAGGCACCCATCTTCCTGGACCATCCAGCGGGGGCCTGCGGCCGCGATGCCACCAGCAGGGAGTGGGCTCTGGCGGCAGGACAGCGGGTGAGCCGGCAGTCGTGGCCACGGCTCCGAGGAGGGGCCCTGGGCGGCAACTAAAGTCACCCCAGCCGGGCTGAATGGATGAATGAAGACCAGCGGGCCGGCTCCCTGGAAGTCAGGCCATGGGTGACAGGCATGTCACCAGGCCTCCCCCGCCAGGAACGCACAGCTTTCTTGACAGGCTGCTGCGAGGGGCCCCCTTGTCCTCTCTGGGAGTCCCCCTTGCTGGATAACGCCATTCATTCATTCATTCATTCAGCAACCCACTGTACCCAACGTGGAGACAAAAGGATGAATGTGACCCCATCCTTGCCCTTGAAGAGTTCCCTTCTGCAAGACAAAGCGCCCCCCCCCAAAGCAATGAAAATGCAGCTTGATGGGTCTGTGGGGGAGACCCGCCCAAGGATGTGGGAGCAGGGAGGAGGGATGGAGGCCTGAAGTCTGCCTGGTGGGCTTCTCCGTGTCGAGAAGGACTCTGAGGCCCAAGGACACCTGGCAGGGAGCAGCGGGACCCAGAGGGGACGCGGCAGGCGGCAGAGGTTTCTTGGGAAGGTGTCTTCTGCAAGGATTCCCATCAGTTGTAGATCTGGGTCCACCCCGCTAAAGAAGCCACACCACAGTCCAAGCTCAACGGGCCTCCTGAGCCCACCTCATCAGAAGCCGTCTGACTCTTGTCTGCCCAACACATGGTACTGGCCGGAGCTGGCTCTGAACCAGCCAGAGTGAGGCTAAGTGTCTACATGAGGTGAGCCATGAGAACACCTACCACACCTGCCCAGCCAGTCCAGGCTCGGAGACGGAGCTGGGAATCAGTGAGGGGTAAGATGCCACCCCAAGGAGCCCACAGCCCAGCTCAGGGCTTCTGAACTCTGCCTGGAACCTAGAGCCACCCAGGGAGCATCTAAGAGTCCCGAGTGCCCAGGTGCCACCCCGAGAGATTTTGGTGCAGCTGGGCTCATATAGGGGCCGTGGTACCGCTGTGCTCCCTGCGAGGCTAATCGCAGCCCAAGTTGAGAACAGCTGCTCTTTGCTACTCAGAGTGTCATCCGTGGGCCAGCAGCCTTGGCATCACCTGGGAACTCGTTAGGAATGCAGAGTCTCAGGCCCCTCCAACTTTGTAAATCAGAATCTGCATTTTAACAAGATTCAAGTGAGCTGTATACCTGCTAAAGTCTGCCAAGCAAACAGGTGACTACAGTCCAACGTAGTAATGGCTGTGGCGGGGAAAGCCCAGGATGTGATGACAGCCCAGGAGAGGGTCACCCAGTGGGGCCGTTGGGAGGTGGGCAGAGCTATTTCTGGAAGAGGGTGGCATTCGGGGCCTGGAAGCCTTCCCCAAGGCCTGGTGTCACATCTCAGCCGAGGCACAGGGGGATCCTGGCTCAGCTGCTGAAAGGGGACGGAAGACACACTCAAGCCTGGAGGCTTGATCCCTCTGTGGAGTCTGAGCTTGCTGTAGGAGGGGAGAGGGGGGAAGGGGAGGAAAACGGTGCTCTTTGCAAGAAGGAGGGACAGCCCGGCCTGGACTCCACAGCAGGAGCCCCGCCCTGACCCCGGGAGGGTTGACTGATCTGCAGACTGAACCCTACGCTAGCGTCCCGGAGGCCTGGGAACACTTGGAGGCAAAGGCTCCCGTCCGCCAGGCTGGAGAGCACAGGGGCTTCACGCACGCCAGTCCCTCCTGCACTGGCTTTGACAGAGAAGCAAAAGATGAAACGCAGAACAGCCAGCCCTCCCCGGCTCCCCACTCCCCGCAAACCCGGCCATTCCCCAGGCAGTGGGCTGGGAGGTGGAGCGGACAGCTCAGCCCCGATTTGGTGACAAGTATCTCACAAAGCACCTACACGTGTGGGCCCCGTGCTCGCTGCCACAGCAGAAGCAAGGAATCAGAGGCTCTGTCGGAGCTCACAAGCCGGAAAATAGGAAACGATAGCAAAACAACTGCGACACGAGGGTGGGCAGTGTTCTGATTGGTGGAACCCGGGGTCCCAGGGAGGACGTGAGGGGTGGCAGGGCAGGCTGCCTGCAGGCACCTTGGGAATGACTGCACGGGTTGGTGGATGGGTTGCAGTCACAAAGATTTCTACAGCAGTTTAATAAGTACTTTCACTTACACTTGAGGCTCATAAAAGCCCAATACCTGCCAGAGGGAACGGAACTGGAACCCCAAGGATGGTGAATGGGGGTAAAGGGAGGAGAGAGGAATGAGCAAGAAAACCAGCCCTGTGTGATGCGGAGAGCCTTGAGCTGAGAGGCAGAAGCCTGGGCTTCATGCTCAGCCTGTCTCTGAGTAGCCGTGGAAAGTCGGGAAATGAACCTTCCTGAGGCCCCTTCCTCTCCCAGGGAACATAGAGGGAGAGGACAACAGTAACAGTTGAAGTAGATTGAGTATTTATCATTATTAGACATTCTGCTGAGCACATTATTTTAATCTTTACAACCATACTACCATCCCCATTTTATAGGTAAGCAAATTGAGAATCAGAGAGGTTAAGAAACTTGCCCAAGGTCACTCAGCTAGCGAGTGAGGTGCCTACATTTGAATTTATCCTGCCTCATTCTCAAGGCCTTTCTAAGCTGAGTTCCATGGAGCAAAACCTCCATGGAATATTCTAGCAAAAAATGCTCTGGTGAAGAAAAACTTGGGAGGCACTGCATCTAGGTCTTGAAGAATCACACTGCACATTCATCGGTTAAAAGCCTGAAAAGTCCGCTTAGCTCCACCCATCCCACTCTTTTCCAGACTGTTTTGGCCACACAATGGCGTTTTGTTCTGTGAAATCCACTTTGGGGACAATGCTGCCCCCGCCACATGAAGAATAACAAGACAAAACTGCTGGGGGATTCAACGCCACAGCAGGTGCGCCAGTGCCTTGAACAATCTAATGCAGGATGCTGGTGTAAGGTATTATTATCAAGCGACAATGGGCAAAGCCCCTGCTTTCTAAAGACAGCAGCTAGTGACTGCTCAGAGCAGAACAGCCAATTTTAAAGGTAAGCTTGGCAGACAGAAAAGATTCAGGTCCTGGAGATTTGGAAAGATGAAAATGGAGAGAAGATTGGATCTGAATCTATAAAAGCAAGAAATGAAAGAAGAGGCCCAAGTTGACCCAAACTGCCAATCTCTACAAGGGCAGAGCTTGAGGCCCGGGGCGAGCTTGGGAAAACGGGAACGTCCCCTTTTCAGAGTGGGTGACACGTTTACCTACTCTGCACGGAGTGGAAAATAACAATCTCGTTCATTACACGGCTGAACGGATGCTTCTGTTGTGAAATCACCTTTATTTACCAATAAATGACCTCACTGACTTGAGCACTGAACAGCCCTTTATCATCCAGTATCTCATTAGGGCCTCAGGACACACCCATCAGTGGCATTGGCTCCATCTCATGCCCAGGGAAGCTGAGGGTTAGAGATGCTAAGTGGCCTCCAGGACGTCACAGGCATATGGCCAGCTCTGGATTTAAGCCCAGGTCTCACTCCAAAGTCTCCACTGCAGCAACACTGCCTCCTCCTGAAGAAATAAACAGGTTCAAGAAGTGCTGGGGGATGGGCTTCCCTGGTGGCGCAGGGGTTGAGAGTCCGCCTGCCGATGCAGGGGACGCGGGTTCGTGCCTTGGTCCAGGAAGATCCCACGTGCCACGGAGTGGCTGGGCCCGTGAGCCATGGCCGCTGAGCCTGCGCGTCCGGAGCCTCTGCTCCGCAACGGGAGAGGCCACAACGGTGAGAGGCCCGCGTACCGCAAAAAAAAAAAAAAAAAAAAAAAAAAAGAAGTGCTGGGGGAGAGGGACATGCAAAGTGACCACTAGGGAATCTGGAAATGGGTGGCACACAATTTTGGGCGACCGTCTTTGTACATAACCAAGGGCTACGTCAGGGCTGTTTCTTGATCCTATTGGGTTTATTACTGGGAGTCACCTGAGCGTATCTTTTCATGGGGATGCACTAACTCAACATTTCGGAGTCTGAAAACCACCTTGTAGGGTGGGAAGCCTAATATTTCTCTCAAAGCACAGATAAGGAAGTCAAGGTCCAGCGGGGAGATTTACCTGCGGTCACCAGGCAGTGCCGTCGAGGGGCAGGACTGTGAAGTGAAAATCTTTATGCGGGACCGCAGCTTTTCCCTCTGTGCTGCACGGGAAATTATAAAGCAGAAGATGAAAACCACCGGGCCCCACTCTGGAAACAACACCATCACTAACACCTGAGTTCACTGCCTTCCGGCCTTCCTTCCTATGTAACCGCGCGCACGTGTGCAGGTATTTTTCTACGCAATCTTCGGTTGGTGAGGGCGGGAACAGGAGTCCCCTTGCAGACACTCTGGCCTAGAATGAATTCCCAGACCCCACCTAATCGGGCCCTGGGCCAGGTCTTTGCTTTCGCACTATTTCTCCTGCTCTCATGGATCCCATCCGTCCTCTACAACACTCCTTTGATTTCTCTTCTGGAGGGTAGGGAGACCTTTTTTAATAAGTTGCCACCATGAGGGAAGAAAAAAAAGAAGAAAGTTGGTGTGAAAGCACGTGTTTAACATGAACTCAACTGTGAAACGAAATTCATAGACTGGGAAGAAATAAACCAAAATGTTGACAGTGGCTGTTTCCAAGTAATAAGGTTATGTATATTTGATTTTCTCTCTACTTTTCTGGGCTTGACAAAGCTTCTAAAAGAACATGTATTATTTCTACATCCAGAGAAGAAAACTAGGTTAAAGACCAGACTCGACAATTCTCCAATCACTGCCCTCGTAAAGAATATGCAAGGGCCCTCGAACTCCCAGGCGAGAGATGTTGAGATGCAGGTCATCCTCTGGAGCTTGGGGCTTAGGAAGCACGGAAGCTCTGAGTCGTTTAAGATGATTACCCGGGGACCATTACCTTTAAGCATTAGCTTAATTATCAGCAATTAACAGTCGCTAATTATCACCCATGACCAGCAATTAGGGAGAAACGTCTTGTGGGGGTTAAAGCACTAACGGCACATTTCCCTGCCCAAGCCAGTAATAAAAGGACGTGCGGTGAAGCGCTTAGATGTAGGACACAGGCGAGGTTGCAGACATGAGTGAGGTCGGCCAGGGAGCTGCTGCGGAGGACGGACAGGGTGAAGTCAGAGGAAAGTGGGGAGGGAGCAGAGGACAGCCCAGTGCAGACACCCTGATCCCCTTTCTTAGCAGCCCAGAGAAAACCCGCTGAGGCCTAATGCAGGCCTTGGGGGCCAGGGGCTCTCGTCAGGGCTTCCCAGCTGCTCCCGGGAGCTGGTCTAGTGACCCAGCACCAGCCTGGCCAGTCCCAGCAGGACTCACCGGTGACCAGAGGGCAGCCCCCAGCGGTCCCGTGACCTGCCTGCTTCCCAGGGCTTCCCTGGTGGCACAGTGGTTAAGAATCCGCCTGCCAATGCAGGGGACACGGGTTCGAGCCCTGGTCCGGGAAGATCCCACATGCCGTGGAGCAACTAAGCCCATGCGCCACAGCTACTG
The DNA here is from genome assembly GCF_937001465.1 of Orcinus orca. Classification (NCBI taxonomy): domain Eukaryota; kingdom Metazoa; phylum Chordata; class Mammalia; order Artiodactyla; family Delphinidae; genus Orcinus; species Orcinus orca. The sequence goes on from NC_064577.1 coordinate 21,968,099, forward strand.
AGCCTGCGCTCTAGAGCCCGCGAGCCACGACTACTGAAGCCTGTGTGCCACAACTACTGAGCCTGCACTCTAGAGCCCGTGAGCCGCAACTCCTGAGCCCACATGCCACAACTACTGAAGCCCGCACGCCTAGAGCCCGTGCTCCATAACAAGAGAAGCCACCGCAGTGAGAAGCCCGCGCACCGCAACGAAGAGTAGACCCCGCTCGCCACAACTAGAGAAAGCCCACACGCAGCAACGAAGACCCAACGCAGCCAAAAATAAATAAAAGAAGAAAAATAAAGTGACCCCAATTCTTTGGCGCTCCTTCCACTGAGAGATGGGGTCTGCTCACATCTCCTCCCCTAAGTCTAGGCAGGTTTGTGACGACTTCCACCAACACATATGCTATGTGTCTCTGGGCCATAAAAGGAGGGAGCTCACTCAGGGGAAAGCCGGCCCCCACGTAAGGCGGACACCCCAGAGACCCCCGTGCTTCACAGCAGGGTTTCTCAACCTCGGCCCTGTGGATACTTGGGTTGGACGATTCTTTGCTGCGGGGAGGCTGTTCAGCAGCTTCCCTGCCTCTGTCCACCAGGTGCCAGTAGCACCCCAGCTGTAAACAACAGTGTCCCCAGGAGGAAATCTGTCCCTGGTTGAGAGAGCTGCTTAGAGGGCAAGCCCAGGTGGTTGGTGGATAGCCCAGCGGAGCTCCTAGCTGACAGCCAGCATCAGCTGACAGCCACGGGACTGAGCCGTCCATCCTGGACGTCCAGCCAGGGGAGCCTCGGGATCACTGCGTCCCCAGACAACACCTGACGGCGTCTGCATGAGAAGCTCCAAGCAGGAACTGCCCAACTTCCTGACCCAAGTAATCATGAATGAAACAAGGTAGTTGTTGTTTTATACCATTATATTTGAGGTAATCTGATAGGCAGCAGAAGCTATCAAGATAACTTCATGGGCTTCCCTGGTGGCGCAGTGGTTGAGAGTCCGCCTGCCGATGCAGGGGACACGGGTTCGTGCCCTGGTCCAGGAAGATCCCACATGCCGCAGAGCAGCTGGGCCCGTGAGCCGTGGCCGCTGAGCCTGCGCGTCCGGAGCCTGTGCTCCGCAACGGAAGAGGCCACAGTGGTGAGAGGCCCGCGTACCGCAAAAAAAAACAAAAAAAACCAACCAAACAAAAAACCCAACAGTGGTCAAAATAACTTCATTACTGATTTATTAGCATCTTCTTCTCACTGCTTAAGTATGATGTAAATCCCAGGTGTGACTGACCAGAATGTAACTTAGCAATGGAGCTTCTGAGCATCACAGTTTAATCCCTGGGACTTTCAGCCACGTCAGGGAGTGAACGGCACATGGCTTTGGGACCAGGTGAATCTGAGCTGGAACACTGGTTCTGCCTTGTCACGTCCTGGGCACGTCACACGATCACTCTGAACCTCAGTCTCTTCATCTGTAAAGCAGGGGTAGCTTCATAAGGGTTATTGTGAGGATTTATGAAAGTGTAATTGAGTAAGGCTGGACCACCTCATGCTACCTGAGTACAGTCAGAAAGTAACACCGGTTGACACGCAAGGAGCGGTGAACAACAGGGCGGATTTAATAGGGTAAATCTGTCCCCGAAAGGGGGCAAAATGGTCCAGACTTTCTCATCTCCACCCAGCTCTCCAACCTCCCTCTCATCATGGCGTTTGGTCCCTGCACAATTTTCCTCATTCCACCCACCACCCCCCGCCAAATTTCAGCCCCTCTGTCTCCTTTCTTATCTCCATATCAACTAAGGCTTTGGGATTGGAGAGATTTTAGGTTCCTCTCATTTGGAGAGCAACACCGTTCTGCATAATGATGTAAAGGGTGTCTTGGCGGTGGGCACACTGCCATCTCTATAGACACAGATAGTAAATATAATATCATCAAACATGTAGCAAGTGCTTATTAAGTGTCACACACAGCAGAGGCTCAGCATCAGAAGGGAGTGTGGCACCTGAAGCCTGGAGACCTCTAGGTGTCATTATGTCCCAATGTGGGAGGCCCCCCTCCCCCGCCGACCCTCCGCCAGGTGGTGAGGGAGCTGCTGGCTGGAGCTGACAAGGGGCCTGTTCTCCCTGCTGGCCCCACTGAGCTCTCTCTGCCACACTGCTGATGCCCTCTGGAGCACGTGAGCAGCACCTGGCAAAGATTCATGGTCCTTTGGCAAAAGCAAGACCCAAGGAGTCTTGCACTTCAAGCTCTGCCTGCCCCAAGACTAAGCTCAAAGCCACAGCAAGCCCGTCTGCCAGGAGCCCAGGCTACACAGCTGAGGATGCAGCCCTGGGTCCAAACCCCCTGGAGTGAAGGTCGGTGTGTAATCAAACTCCTCTCACCCTTGGTTTGGCGGGAGGTTCCTGAAAGATAGTTTCCATAGGGGAAACCCAGGGGCATCATGACCACCAACCAAAGGCCACTGCTCTTGCAGAAAAAGAAGCTCAGCTGGAGAGACTGTGGCCAACACTTTATTGAGGGTCCAGCAAAATGCTCTCTACAGGATCTGCAGTGTTCCCCCAAAGGCGTGGCCGCAGACACCGAGTCAAGCGGGAACACACCTAACAACGGAGGGCTAACCAGGCAGTTATAATCGTATCTATACCTTCGATATTATGTTCTTTGCAGAATTTTTCTATGCAAATTAGAATTTTTCATGCATTACAAATGTGACCATGCTGCACACACCACAGTAAAGCCTGACGTTATTTTACTTAGAAGTCGTATTTCCTACGTTATTTTTCGTAGCTACAGAATATATACCCTCCGACTCGGATGCACCCAAACTGATGTAACCACTTCCCTACTACGGAGCAGCTAGGTTGTTTCCAAAATTTTCCCTGTTGTAAACAATGATGAATAAACATCCTTAGGGCTAAGTATCTGTGGACATCTGCAAATATTTTCTCCGAATAAATTCCTACAAGTGGAATTTCTGGGTTTAAGGATATGAAATATTTTAGCGTTCTGAGAAGTACTGTCAAGACTTGTTTGAAAGATTTCAAAGGCATTTTACCCCTGCTACCTAAGGTACCACGTAGGTTTGCCTGTACGGACGGACACAGAGAACTCCAAACTGTTCCAGGTCGAAAGAGTCCCTCCCCATCTCTGCTGAGAATAACGGAAGCTTTGGAACCTGGGCTCTGCTCAGCCCTGAGGGCTACGCTTGCTGCATCAACAGGGTTTTCAGGACAAAGGCTTCCGTGCTATGAATGATGTCCAGGAAATGCAGGACCTCCTAAGTAGAGCAAAACATCTCACATCAGTGCTTTGAGACTTTTTGAGGTGACCCATCGTCATCACCTGTGAAAGACTCTAGACACATGCATGCCCAGATCGAGATCAGCTGAAAAAGCCGTTAGAAAGAGTGCAAGTGTTGAGATAAATGGCCGAACACAAAAATAACCTATAAAAAATCAACAGCTATAATACAGTGGCCAGTTGGAAAATATAATGCTCAGGGGAAAAAAAAAATCTATGTAGCAACAAGCAACAAAACAGCAAACTCTCGGGGAATAAACTTAACAAATTATGTGCTAGTGCTATATAAAGAAAACCTTAAAACTACTGATGTACATAAAACAAGAGTGATAAATAAAAGAATACATTCTGTTTTTTGGATAGGAAGACAATGCCATAAAAGTGTCAGCGCTCCCTAAATTAATTGATGAATTCAGTGCAATGAGTTCTCTCTAGAAGATGATTCTGGGGTCAGTTTACAGGAAGTAACATTTGAGGATAGCAAGGAAAATTCCTTTAAAAATAAAGATGGATAAGTGGGAACTACCAAATATTTATGCATGTTACAGAGTGACAATCATTAAAACAGTCTGATGCACATGAAAAAAATAAGCTAGTCAATGGAACTGAAAAGGGAGTGTGGACTCCGTTTCTGGCTACGATGCACAAGCTTGTGGGATTCCAACCCTCCTACTGAAAAAAATTAGAACAGCTGAAGAAAATGTAAAATATTGGTTTGAAGACACTGCAGAGAAGTCAAGGAAACCAAGATTTCAGGGGTCGAGACCTGAAGACCAAGGAAGTGCATGGATATAAGCCTGACATTTTGTACAACTTTGGCGTCTATATTCCAAAACTAAGCAGAGCCGCCGAAAGACTGGGAGTAATTAGGTGATGGAGAGCCGGACTCACGACTCCTAAAGAGCTCACCGCGCTGATGGTGGAGCCGTTCAGTGAGCAGAAGATCGGGAGAGATTTGTGAAGAGGGATGTGAGAAGGGGCTACCGATACGCCCCTAGTTGTCAAACACACCTTGTCCCACAAAGGGCGGGGCCGTTTAGTGAGAGAGGGTCCAGGGCACGCTGGGAGCCCAGTGGCCTGGAGTGTGACTCTGGCCCGGAAAGTCTCAAAGAAGAGAGATGTTGGCTTCTTGCTCTGGTGATGGAGAGTTGGCTGCTCTTTGCCAACCTGAACTGCCCAAGTTTGCGGGGCTGGGATGTAGGAGCAATGCCAGCGACCGGGGGCAGGCCGGAGGGCGCTGGCCTGGAGGGACACAGGTCCTTCAGGATGGCTGCCACGCTGGGGTCGGGGGTGAAGGAGGCTCGGCGGGGAGAAGCTGGGGGAGAACCGTCGGATCCCCACGAGTGTGAGGAAGGAACCACGAAAGAGCGCAAAACCCACCCGAAGGGAGCTACGAGTTAGAAGGCGTTAGGGGCGGAGGGGTCTATGAAGAGCCCAAGGAAAGGGCCATGGGAGCCAGACCCAGCCTTGAAGACCCCCGAGCCCAGAGAGCCCGGGCCATCTCACGACCTCCCCAGCCAAGTCGGGGCGCGTCTACCTCTCCCAGCTCCCTCTCTCCAAAGCTGCAGCTTGAGGCGCGAGGATGGCGGCGGGGACCAGCCGCACCCTTTGGAGGCGCCGGGCTTCCCGCCACAGCAGAGCTGAGCTGGCGGTGCGCAGTTGCTACCATTATGCATCACGTCGGAAGGTCGGGCTGTCGTTTGGGACTGGACGGTCCAGTCACTGCCGGGGAGCTTGGTGTCACTGAGAGACCCGAAGAGCCACAGAGGCTGCCCAAGGGCTCGTCTCGAGCCAAGGGAAGGACCAGCCCCGCTGACTCAACAAGAGGGGACGGACGGCAGCTGCATGATCACATCCCACAAGTATGTGCGTTCAGAGGGCTTGAGGTTAAAAACCCCATTTTCGGGCAATGCTTTGAGGAGGAAAGAATAAGGCATAAATGCCCCATTTCTCTTGCTCCTTGAGAGCCTGGTTCTCCATCTTGAGCCAGCACCTGCCGTGGCAGAGGTGAGAACAAGATAAGGCGCTCCATGTGCAGCCACTTTGCAGGCTGAGGTCTGGCCTCCTTCCAAGCAGCGGGAAGAGAAGAGGACCTGGCTGGTGGTCCGGAGGGAATGTCGAGGGGACCAGCAGAGGTGGGGGCTTGGGGGCCGCTGTCCTCCTTGAAGGCCCGGCTCTGGGTCAAGGCGTCTCCGCCCCCAATGGCTCTTCCCCTTTGCCCATCTGCTGAATCCCACCCCCAACCCCAGGGCCTGGGGCAGAACCAGGGCTCCATTTCCCCTCTTTGTTTCTCCTAGCCATCCCCTCTCCCGCGGCTCAATGAATCAAATGATTTGAGGTTCAACTCCCGGCTGGACAGACACCCACTTTGGCGAGCTGAGGATTTCATTAGATGATTCACCACAGAACTCCCCGAGTGGTTCCCGCATCCGTAGAATGGGATTGCAGCAATGCTTCCTCGTGGGCTGGCTCTGGGGACTAGGGAGCTGACACAGGTAAGGACTGGAGGTGCTGGATAAGGGAGCTGGGCCCGGCTTAGGGATAACTGGGACCATCGTTTTTATCTCACGTGCCTGCCTGACGAATGCGTGCCGGGCATAAACAGGCACGCGAAACTCAGAGACCGTAAGCGTCAGAGCAGAGCGTCAGAGCGTGAGAGCGTCAGAGCGTGAGAGCGTCAGAGCGTGAGAGCGTCAGAGCGTCAGAGCGGGACAAACCACGACGGTCAGGACGGCTGCCGTCCCCTGAGCACCCACACCTCCTCTGACACCTTCCTCGCCAAGTCACGCTGTTATTCTCAGGCTGAAGACGCGGTGATCACCCAGCTCCTAAGCGACAGAGACGAGATTCACGCCTAGGTGTGTCCAAGCGCAGACTCTGCTTCTCCGCCTTCAGTGACGGAGACCAGCCTCTCGTCCATTTAATCTGTACATTTACCAGTTCTGCAGCCTCCTCCAACCACATGGAGGTGGGCCCCTGAGCAGCCTTGTCTGAACCTGGGAGCCTCTGTCCTGACCTGTGACATCATCACTCGCAGCTCTGCCACCAGCCACGAACCACAGACACGCCCTCCCCTCGGCCCCAAGTCACACAGCGGCCGTGTGGCACGTCGGGGACCCGGGGAGCAGGGGAGACGCACCAGCCCACCAGCAGACGTCTGGCCAGCCCCAAGCCCCGACTTCCACCCCAACAGAAGCAGATTTTTATCTCACAGCATCTGTGGAAACCAAAATCGCCTTTAGAAAAGGCAGGGAGACTTGCATACTTCCTCCTTCCGTCAGATCCCGCGGAAACAGAGTGGCAACGGGGGTCGCAGACGACATAATTCAATGGCACGACGTCTTCACTGTTGGCAACCAGAAGCCCGGCCACCTGCTCACGCAGCTACCGGTGCATTAAGAGCCAGCGAGAAACGAAAAACAATTTTGTACCCTGTGTCTTAATATGCGTAGACAGGAAAAATGTTCAGACTTGATCTAATTCTGGTGACACTGGCCATCCATCAGATTCAGACCGAAAAAGCCTGCAGGGAGAGCTGACCCAGGGTTTTCTGCCCCCTCAGCACCACCGAACGGACACTCTGCCTCCCCAGTTGCCGCAGGCTGATGTTACTGGGCCAGGACTCTGTACCAGACACTGTTCATAGCAGCTACGCGTAACCCACGACCACCCTTGCGCTAGGCACTGTTATTAAAACGGCGATGTTTAACACGAGTACGTTCTGCATAGGGCTATGAGGACTCAATGAGCCGACACACGCAACCAGGTTAAAATGGGGGTTCCAGCCTGGCGCTCTGCAAGTGCACACGGTTCATCCTCACCGGGGTCGCTATCCCCTCTTTACAGGTGAGGGGGGTGGTGGCTGAGCCATTTGCCCAAGTTCCCCCAGCTAGAGATGGAGGGAGCCGGGATTTGAACCCGCAGTCTGGCCCTGTTCTCTGCCAGCCCAAACTACCCCTCCCTCATCTCTCAGCCTGGTGCTCGTGAGCTGCACAGGGACGTTTCCAGAGTGCTGAGCTCAGCACCTTGGAAACTCTCTCTGCCCAGAAGTGCAGATTCCTCGCTGTCAACGTGACTAGGCTCCTGCCTAAGATAAGAGGGCTGAGGATTTCAGGTCCTTTTCTCCACGGCCTTTGTATCACTTGGGTGGATGGACAAACCAGACGTTTTCTGTATAAAGCAGTGATGATGGAGGACGGGAAGGCGGCAGCTGAGTGTCCCTGCTGGACACTCCAGGTTATCCTTGGTTACACCCAGCCCCCTCTATGCTTAGAACCAGTGTCTAGAGAGACACTGCTTTTTCTGCTGATGCTTCCTTCTGGGAGAAGGGAGAAAGGAGGGGGTGGGCAGAGAGTGTGGGGGGGAAGCAGTCTGGCTCTGGAGAAGCTACCCGGCCGCACTTGGCGGCCAGCTCGGAGCCCCGCGGCAGGCACGTCTCTCCAGAGAGCAGCACCGCAGCAGGAGGACCCTTGCGGGACGGTCGACGTGGCCCGGCTGGGCGACACAGCACCGGGTGCGCCTCTGTAAACACCCCCTGCCGGTACGGCTTCCCTGCCTCCAGCACAGTCCACGGAACCTCAGGAAGCAGTGAGGATGCTAGTGGTCCAAGCCTCCCGCCCTCGCTCTCCCCGCATCCCTGTCCCTGCCCACGCAGCCCAGCCTGGCCGCCTTGAGTCCCGGGCACGGGGTCACGCAGGCTGCTGCAGGTCCAGGAGGGGCCCCCACGAGCCCAGCGTCCCGGGCCCCCCGGTGTTAGCACGGAAGGAAAGAGCAGCCACTTGGGGGCGAGAGCCTTGGACCAGATGCGCAAGGAGAGAACAGCGCAGAAGAGGCTGACGTGTTTCTCTGAGGAGCTTGTTCTCAGCACGAGGCTTTCTGTTTCCCTCTCCGCCCCCGGGACTTAAGGCGAAACACTGTCTAGGACACCCCACGGCCCCAGTGGCCTGCCCCTGAGCACCCCTTCCCGTGAGTGGCAGGCCCAAGCACACACAGGAGGCTAGGGCCAAGGCGCACTGGCTTTCTCGGTCCCGGAAGGTGGCCTGGTGGCCCCTGGAGGATCGGCGCGGAGCCCACAAGTCCGGGCTCCAGAGACACCTCGTGACTCTCCAGAGAGGAAGTCGAGGGGCTGACTGTGCTTCTGAAGAGGCTTCGGTATTTCCTGACTGGATGACGGAACCGAAGGCCTGGGGAGGGAGCTCAGGGCCCCCAGGAGAGGGCTGGTGACGAGGTGGGAGAGTCGAGCCTTGCTGCTCTGCACGCTTCCCAGCCAGCAGCCCCACCTCACGGGCCCCAGGGCCGCGGGGCCCGGAGGAGCCTGGAAAGTGGGCACAGAGCAGGCCAAGCGTGCCCCGCGGCCTGAGGCCGCATTTCATCACCCCACTGAGGCCACCTGGACACCCAGCGGGGCCCTGGGCCGGGAGGTCCGGCTTCTGGCCCCCGGCAACTGGCTCAGCCTCTGAGAGTCCCACCAACATCGCAGGAAGGGGCGTTTCTTCCCCGAGTGGCCGTGAGGGCTCCGGACCATAGAGCAGGTCACGGGCTCTTAGCAAATGCTCGTCTGCGTTCCTTGACCCAGAAAGGCAGCAAGACTGGCCACCGAGGCAGCTGACGCCAGGGCACCAGGGTGGGGAGCCAGTGTGCATCGCCCTTTAAAAGCACCCTCATAACTGCACAAGGCAGAGACAGAAACTGGGGTGGGACTTGGCAGGGTCGGAAGCACAGAAACCTCCAGAACGCCTAAGAGAGGAAAGTGCTGACATGGGATGGGGATGGGGAAGGGGTCCCCAGGGCCTCTCCCAGGTCCCAGGGCACGTCAGGACCCGACGGGACACAGCCCCAGGCCTCCCTGCCAGCAGGCCTACCCATGCTGCCCAGCAGTGTCACCCGGGGAGTTGTAAAGAAATCCCAGTGATGCTGGTTTGCTTCCAGGACCAATGACTGCCAACCCTCTGTTGGGGCAGAAGGAGTTGGCGGGGCTGGGGGCGGGTGCAATGAGGCATCAGTAGTTTTTAAAAATCCCGAGTGACTCTAATGTGTAACCAAGGTTGAGAGCCACTCGCTAACTCGGGGACCCTCCCGAGCCTGGAGATGCGCAGACCCCACGCTCACAGTTTGATTCATTCCCTCTGGACCAGGGCCGAGCCATCCAACGTGGCAGCCACTAGCCACATGTGTGTCTCCAGCACCTGAGACGTGCGTGGCAGGTCCAAGTCGAGATGTGCTGGTAGCACAAATGCACACTGGATTTCTAGGACTGAGCATGAGGAGAGAACGGAAAATATCTCACTAATGGTTTGTAAAAACATTGGTTCCAGGGTGAACTGGTATATTGTGCTAAAGAATACGTTAGTTCTACCTGTGTCTTTATACTTTTTTAATGTTTCCTTAGAGAATTTTAAATTACATTATGTGGCTCACATTATATTTCTATTGGACAGTGCGTGTCTAGAGACTACCTAATTCAAAACGTTGTGGGGGTTTTTTGTTTGTTTTTTTGCGGTTCGCGGGCCTCTCACTGCTGTGGCCTCTCCCGTTTCGGAGCACAGGCTCCGGACGCGCAGGCTCAGTGGCCATGGCTCACGGGCCCAGCCGCTCCGCGGCATGTGGGATCTTCCCGGACCGGGGCACGAACCCGCGTCCCCTGCATCGGCAGGCGGACTCTCAACCACTGCACCACCAGGGAAGCCCCAAAATGTATTTTCTATAGTTCTGTTTGTAACTTTGTTACCTCTGCTTTTTCATAATAATTTTCCTTAAATTGCACCTCATGGTTCCATTTATATAACATTCTTGAAATGACAAAAATAAAGAAATGGAAGAGCAACACGCAGGAACCTTGCGGTGGGGAATGTCCTGCATCTTGACTGCATCCCTGTCAATACCCTGGTTGTGCTCTAATTTCGCAACATGTTACTATTGGGGGAACCTGGGTAGAGGGCACATGGGCGCTCTCTGTACGATTTCTTACAACTGCATGTGAATCTACAACTTATCTAAAAAACACAAGTTTAATTAGAAAAAAACAATCTCACCTCCGAAACAGTATCTTTCATACTCTGTGTGAGAGTACTAACTGGTTTATCCTTCTGGAAAGCAATCTGGCAACATGCACTGAGCATTAAGCATTTCACTTCTCTTGGTCCCAACAAGTCTACTTCTGGGAATTGCCACTAAGGAAACAGACAAAAATACACAAAGATGTTGTCTGTAATAGCAAAATGCTAAAAGCCACCAAAATGCTTTTCTGAAAGGAAGGTGTTATTTGTATGAACTATGGTCTATCCACTCAATCTACCATTACATAGTCATTGTTGCAAAATGTTAAATGAAAAAAAAGTGAGACACAAAATATCAGTGGTTTGCTGATTTGTTAAAAAAAAAAAATCTGTTAACGTGGGATGATGAAAGCAAAAATATATGTAGTGGCTGTTTTGATCACAGGATTATGGGTGAATTTGTCTTTAAAAAAATTTATTTATTTTACTTATTTTTATTTTTGGCTGCGTTGGGTCTTTGTTGCTGCACGCGTGCTTTTCTCTAGTTGCGGCGAGCGGGGGCTACTCTTCGTTGCGGTGCGCGGGCTTCTCATTGCGGTCGCTTCTCTTGTTGCGGAGCACGGGCTCTAGGCCCGTGCGCTTCAGTAGCTGTGGCACGTAGGCTCAGTAGTTGTGGCACGTAGGCTCAGTAGTTGTGGCTCGCGGGCTCTAGAGAGCAGGCTCAGTAGTTGTGGCGCACGGGCTTAGTTGCTCCGCGGCATGTGGGATCTTCCCGGACCGGGGCACGAACCCGTGTCCCCCGCATTGGCAGGCGGATTCTTAACCCCTGCGCCACCAGGGAGGCCCTAATTTGTCCTTCTTTCTGCTTTATTGTCCTTCTTCCCGGATTTTGCTGAATAAATGGCACCACATTTTCCCTTAAATGACATAATGACCTTTGCCCTTTTTTTGACCTTTGCCCTTTTTAAATTAGCTGTCTTCCTGCCGCTAAGGGACGATGCCCCACCAGGGAAGGAGGCGGGTGGCTGACCTGCCCCCGCTGGCTGACTGTGCGCTGCATCCTGCGGCACTGAGAAGTGGAAACACGGCTGGGACAGACCAATTATGGGCAGATTTAGGGCCCCATTCCTGCCTCAAAGCCTCTCAGAGAATCATGGCCTGTTAAGAGGATAGAAAGAAGAGTCTGAAACTTCAGAGCTTCTGTGAACTCCGGCAAGATACTTAAGCTTTCTCAGCCTCATTCAGTAAAGATATAAAATGGTGACAATATAACGCTTGTAAGTGGGGTGACTGAGAAACGAAACGGTGCAGGAGCACAGTGACCTAGGCGATGGGTTTTATTTGACTACATAATGCCGAATTCTTTTCCAAAGCAGGTGTACCAAGTTACACTCCCACCTGCGGTGTGTAAGGGCTCTCATAGCTTCGTATTCTCAGCAACATTTGGTATTGTCAGATTTCTTAATTTTTGTCAGTCCCAGTGGGAATAAAATGGAATCTCATTGTCAAATTAACTTACATTTCCATGATGACTAATGATATGCAGTATCTGTTCATGTCTAGCCACAGTCCTGTTCCCATTTCTATGAAATGTCCGCTCGTGTCTTTTTCCCATTTATTTTTCTATTGAGTTCTTCATCTTTTTCCTTATTAATTTACAGGAGCTCTTGAAAGAGTCTGGATACTGATCCTTTGTCATATTTATATGCTAAGACATTTTCTCACAGTCTGAAGCTTTTCTTTTCATTTTCTTTATGGTATCTTCTGAGAGGTCCTTAAATATATTCAAACGTACTATTATTCATTTTGGTATGATGATCTTGTATTTAGCAGCTGTGCTGAACAAAAATTCTCCTGGATTTTCTATAAAATGAATGATCATATAGTTTGTGAATATTAACAGTTTTGTAGTTTTTCATTCCAATTCTTATAGTTCCCACTTCTTTTTCTTATCTGGGTGTACCGTCAAGTAACTCTAGGACATAGAAGGGATGGTAGAGACCTACTCAAACTGATTTGAAAGAGAATGATTCTAACATTCTACCATCAAGTCAGATATTGCTGACAGTATAGCTTAAGATAAAGAAGTCCTCTTCTGTTGCTAGTTTTCTGCAAGGTTTTTTTTTTTTTTTTTACAATCATACTGACTTTTATTATCTTTTCTACATTTTTGACATGTTTATTTTCCTCCTTTAACCTGTTAATGGGATAAATTACATGAATAGATTTCCTAATGTTAAACTATTCTTGCATTATTAGCGTAAATCTTGCTTTTGTTGTGATATATATGTATGTATATATATATACATGTGTGTATAACACATTTATATATAATATAGTTTAACATTATATTTATAACATTTGTATGTATATTCATAAATGAAATTGACCTATAATTTTCCCCCAAAGTCCTGTTTAGTTTTGTCATCAAGATTATATTAGAAATACAATGAGAAACCATTATACAGATGCTAGAATGGCTAAAATCAGAAAGAGAGACAATACTAAGTGTTGACAAAGACCTGGAGCAACTGGAGCTCTCATGCATTGCTGGCAGGAATGCAAAATGGTGTCATTACTTTAGAAGTTCTTATAAAGTTAAACATGTCTTTGCCACACAACCCAGCAATTCCACTCCTAGGTGGGACTACCAGAGAAATGAAAACTATGGTCATGTAAAGGCTTTCATTTGAATATTCATAGAAGACTTATTCATAACAGCCCCAAACTAGAACCAACCCACTGTCCATAACTGGTGAATGGATGAACAAACCATGGTATATCCATACCATAGCAATAAAAAGGAATAAATTACTGATACACATGACACGGATGAATCTCAAAATGCATTATAAGCAAAAGAGTTCAGACACAAAAAACTACGTATTGTATGATTCCCTTTACATGAAATTGTAGAAAAGGTAAAACTATAAGGACAGAAAGCAGATCGGTGAGGGCAGCTCCTTGGTCATTTTAAACACACTGGACGAGCTTTACAGACTTTTTCACATGGTTCTATGATCAAGTTCAAGTTCTACAGTTGAGATGCTGATGTCCCCATTTGCTGTCTGTGCTAACTTGCCTCAAGGTAATCCATGTCCTTGAGTGGTTTGTAGTTTCTATTGTGAGCTCATCTTCGGCAGGGCTTTTTTCCCTGTGGGAATCCTATGCACTCTGGGTCCTGGACAAGCCCTGGAAAGCAGTTTTGAATTTGATTCTGCTGGGTGAGTTAGGGGTTCTATCAGTCCAGGACCTATTTTTACATTAAATTTTAGTTCAGGACTTCTCCCCTTTGGGGGTGTTGTAAATTTAGACTTTGTACCTATGGGTAGCTCAGTCTTTGCCCTTAGGTTTCTTGAAGGAAACATTTTCCCCCTACGCAGAGCATCTGAACAGAGTTAATGTCCTGGCAGCTTTCTTGCGCTGGAGGTTAGCAGCCTGTCCACAGAGAGGTCCCAGGGACAACCTCTGGCCTTTTCAGGGCCCAATGTCACATCTCCCTGTCCCTGGGTGGGCGTAAAGATTCTAGACTTGAGTTACTATGACCGTATCTGGGTCCAATATCCCCAGTCCTCCTCGGTGTCAGTTTACGTGCTCAAGACTCTTGAGTGTGAGTTCCTTGAAGACATCTGTCTTTCTTATGAGTCAACTATGTATTTAAAACTCTTCCTAAGTGCTGGTCATTGGATGGGTATGTGTTAGCTGAGCTAGCTCTGTTGCCAAAACTGGAAGTCTCTAATTCGGTACCTGCTTTTCATCCCTCCTGCTCTCCTGGGGTTGGGGGGGGGGGGCGGCCACCAAAGAGTTCTCACACGCCCACCCAGCATTATGGAGCCAGGGAGAGGAGGGAAGGCTGTTTCTACTTTTCTGAATTTCCCAATGTGCTGTAACAAGCACAAATTAGTTTTCCAATTGGAATGTGTGTGTATGTGTGTGTGTAAACTTTCATTTAAAAGTTAGCAAAGGATGACCTATATATAAAGAAAAATACATTTTAAACCAGAGCAACTTCCTGGCAGAGGGGGGCTGGCAGTGACTTCCCCACCCCCATCCCCAAAGATGGCCTTCCCTGCTCCTTCCTGGGGCATAATCCAGTCTGCCTCAGGCTTTTGCACTGTTCTATTTTTGTTTTCATTATTTAACTGTGTCCCAAATACACTGCCTAAGTGGAGTGCTTGGTTCCATAGCTTAATGGTCAGCTGACCTCCGCCTGCAAATGCCCCAGTCATACTGAGCGTGGCAGGCCATCAACGGGGCCCTGGGCCATCTTCCCGAGGTCAAGTTTAGTCCAAGGCTGAAGACCGTGGAGAGGGCTGGGGCTGCCCAGGGGAGACCCAGGAGGGGGTGAAGCGGGTGGCACACGCCAGGAAGGGGACAGTGCTGGGGACGGAGTGTGCAGACGTGCAGGCAGCGTCCGCCTGCAGCTTGCCTTCAGGAGCTGAGGGGCTTGTAGGGCTGGAGGCCGGCTGTCCATCACCTTGTTCTCGCAGCCCTCCTGGCTTGCTTAGGATTCGCAGCTCAGCTCCTGGCCCGACTGGCTAGGAGCCGCACTGAGAACCACCTTTTGGAGGACTAAGGGGTTTGAATTCTTCCTCATCTCCTTTCTTAATTATTTAATTGCTAGACCTTTCTGGTGATCTCAACGGTATCTTCTAACCATCCAACCCCACAAAGGTTACACACTCGGGAGCCTGGAACACAACGGGGTGTGACGTTGACCCCCCAGCATAAAAGATGTTTTACTAAATGCTTTCATACGAGGTTGGGACCTCATTAGCTCCCTCCATCAAGCAGAGGAAGACGCTATTACGGATGGTGTGATCCATTCTGCAAGTGAGGAAACAGGCTGTGAGAGGTGTCCTGCCCAGGGAGGCTGGGTCAGGACATGAACTTGTGTCTTCTGTGTTCACCCTGTTCTCCCCACAAAGAGGCAAGATGCTCTTCCCAGGCAGACCCAGGACAGAGCCCCAGACTCCCCAGTGCGAGCCCCAGGATGCGGGGTCAGGGGGCACGCTGAGCTGAGCCAGGCGGGGTCAGCCCCTCCCTGGGGTGGGCGTGGCCCAGTCGGGAAGCAGGGGGTCTGAAGCTGCTCTCCCCCTGCCCCCGCCCTGGACTGGCTTCAGCCCCCTCCGCGGCCCTGCCCGCGTCCAGTGCGCTGTCCTGGGGCCCTCAGGTGATGAGTGGTCCTCATCCTTCCCACAACAACACATTCATCAGGAGGGAGACAGACGTTCCAATCTGGAGGGGAGGGAGAGGAAGGGGAGGAAATCAACAACCAAGAGTGATGTCTCCATGTTGTGCCTCCCCTGCATTTCCCTCGGCAAAGGCAGGACGCGAAGAAAATGGCGGCAGCTTGATACTAATTGATCCTGACGTAGGGTGAAGCCGGGGTGCTCCCTTGATGGCCAGCCATCGCTGGCTGGCACTTGGGTTGAAATGGGCTCTCCGTCAACATGCACGGGCCACCCGCATATCTGAGTTGGACATCCCGGCCTTCCCTCTGCTCACAGCGCTGGGGCTGCTCTGCAGGGTCTGACGCAAGTCACCAGCTGGCTGGGCTCATCAGGGAAAGGGCCGAAAAACCCAAAGCGGGGTCTCCCAAACCCATCTTTCCTGCAGACATAAACATGCCTGCCTCGGGCTCAAACGCCTTCAGAGCTGAGCTGAAATCCAAGTGGTACAAATAGCATCATCAGCCAGTAACACTTTAGTCTGAATCGGCACAGCCTTGTCCTCAATGGGGCCAGTCACAGGGTCTGAGGAGTGCAGGAGGTGATCCACGCAGAGGGCCCAGCCCACACCTGGCCCTGTCGTGAGCTGCTCTTAAAGCCAAGCTCTGGCCTAGGCCCTCTGGCCCCCAACCTGTCTGGCATCAACTGTTTTGCCAACTGTGTGCTCTCACCTGGACCTTTCAGTTGACCCCGCAGGCCTTCCACCTTCTCATCTGGGGATCTGAGAGAATACTTCTTGGTACAGGTGCTACGATGATGAAACACAGTAGTGTAGGTAGGGCTGGGACAGCTCCTAGCACATGGCAGCTGCCCCCCGAAGCTTCTGGAAGTTTCCCGTTGGGGGGAGGGCATCGGAGTGCTTGGAGGTCGGGAGCAATGGGCCGTAGGAAGGTTTCAGGGAGGCAGCTGAAGGTGCAGAAGGTGCCTACGACGTGGCTCTCAGAGCTGGGGCTCAGAGGGGGTGCCAGGCCCAGCCTCCACCCTCACCGAACCGAGTCCAGCGCTACTGGACACAGCCTGGGGCCCTTTTCTTTGCATCCCCGGGGGCAATCACTGCCCCAGAGCAAAGGAAGCAGGAGAGGTGGTAACTCAGAGGGGTGGTCCCTTTCTGCCACCCTCTGAGTCACCAGATGGGGGAGGGGGAGGGGAGGGGAGGGAGGAGGAGGGAGCGGGAGCGTTTAGCTTCCCTCGACCTCCCTCCGGAGATCTGGGCTTTGACCTCACCAGGTGGCAGCGCTGCAGCTCAGTGAACGGATGCACGAATCCAGAAGAAGAACCTGTGGCTGGGGAGATGGGAGGCTGCTGTCCGCGCCCTGGCTTCCTGGGGGCACGAGCGCTCGGACGGGGAGGGGGCACGAGGGGACACAGGATGACACACACCTCCCTACAGCACCCCTCCCCAGAGAAACCGAGGCCCAGCGAGGTTCCGGGACTAGTCCAAGGCCACATACAGCGAGTAAGTGACTGAGCTGGGACTTGAACCCACTTCTGTGTGGTTCCAAAGCCCCCGTTTTAGTGTCAGACAGCAGAGCGCGGACCACTCAAGTTCATGTCCCCGGGCTAACCCTACACTGCCTAACGCTTCTGGGCTTTGAAACGTGAGGTACGGAAACAATGCTCACCTTAGAGGACGGCTGGGAATGCACGTGGCAAAACGCCCAGCGGGCAGCGAGTAGTCTCTGGGGCTCCTGTACACTCAGAGACAAAGCTGACGGGCTTGCGGTGGCCTCGCGGCCCAGGGGAGACTATCCGACTGCTCCCCGCCTCCCCACACCATCTCCTCCATGCGCTTTCTCTTCCTGCTGCTCGGAAGGCGCTTCCGCCCCTCCAGCCTCTGCCCCAGGGCCCCTCACCAGCGGGCCTTGTCCGCGCGCCCCTGGAAGATGGCATGGCCTGCTCACCCCGGCACACTCTCACCCCACCCTCCTTGCCTTCCTCTCTAGCGTTTGCACCATGCAGCCTGCTGGATGTGCTCCTTCTTTAGCGCACATGGTGTTCGTCTCCCTCTTTAGAGCGTTTGCTTCTAAGGGAACAGGATGGGATCCTGTCCATTTTGTTTGTAGCTGTAGCCCCGGCGGTTGTCAGCAGTGGGTGATGCTGGCTCCCAGGGGACAGTTTTGGATGCCACAAAGGGAGGAGGGCGCTCGTGGTCTTTAGTGGGTAGAGGCCGGGCATGCTTCTGAACACCCTACAGTGCACAGGAACCATCATCCTCCCAAAAGAATACTCTGGCCCCAAACGCCAATAGTGCCACAGTTGTATCCCCCTTACTGACAACAGTGGCCAGCCCGTACACAGTAGGTGCTCAACGAATAACTGATGAAGAATGAAGAGCTACTATCACCCTTGTCGCCGCCACTTGTTATTATTTAAGAACAGAAACTGTTGAGAATAATCTTTAAGAATGGCCATCAGGGGACTCCCCTGGTGGCGCAGTGGTTAAGAATCTGCCTGCCAGTGCAGGGGACACGGGTTCGAGCCCTGGTCCGGGAAGATCCCACATGCCGCAGAGCAACTAAGCCCGTGCGTCACAAATACTGAGCCTGTGCCCTAGAGCCCACGCGCCACAACTACTGAAGCCCGTGCACCTAGAGCCCATGCTCCGCAACAAGAGAAGCCACCGCAATGGGAAGCCCACACACCGCAACGAGGAGTAGCTCTCGCTCGCCGCAACTAGAGAAAGCCCACGCACAGCAACGAAGACCCAACACAGCCAAAAATAGATAAATAAAATACATTTATAAATAAATAAATTATTAAAAGGGCGTCCTGGGAGCCGGAACTTCCTGGCTGTGGCTTGAGCTCTGCCCTCAGCAGCACCCGGAATGGGCTGCAAACTGGTCCCCGCTGGGCCATCATCAGGCGGGACCCGTCCATGGCTCAGGCCCCCTGAGGGCCCGCGCGATGCTGGCCTGCCCCTCCCGCAGCGGGCCTGCTGGCGCCCCTCAAGCCCACGCCCGCCAACACCGGCCCCCACGCCGGGAGGCTCAGGGTTGCCCAGCCGGGCCTGGGGCCGCCTCCACGAGCCTTTTAGGTGACCCCAGCCGAACCCTGCACCCCCAGGCCTTCTGAGTGAATTATGCTCTTTTGCTCTTTTCGAGATAAGGCCATAGGAGGGTGTGGGGATGTGTGAGGGGCCACAGGTGTTGGACCCTCCCCGGCCCAGCTCGGCCCAGCCTCTTGCCTACCTGACAAATTACCCCTGACACTTTTAAATGGCCAGCGCGGCTCTCCCAGGCTCTCCCAATGCAGAGAGCACCACCTAGAATACAGAATACACCACACACCACGTGGCCGTGCTCTCACGGGGAAGGGAGGGCAGTGTGAGAAGGAAGGTGCTGGCTCTGGCCCAGTCACAGGACTGGAGGCTTCTGTCGGCTCCCTCAGCAGGCCACCCAGCCCACAGTCCCGCTGAGAATGCCCACTGAGGTGCTCTCCCTGCCTGCCGCCCGCCCCCGCCCATCTCCCCAAGCCCGTCCTTCTCCTGAGGGGCCTCCTTGGGCTCACCGCTGGGCCTTTCTCTGCAGAACCCAGAGGCTGGCACACCACCTTCCTCTCCCACTCGCCCCACTTTCTCTTTCCTCCCCCCTTTCTCTCCCCTTGAAGGTCCTCAAAGCTTTTAAACAAGTCACCGATGCTAAGGTTTAGTAGCTGACTTATTAACTGGGTACAAGGCCATAGACAAAGGAATGAGTCTCTAATGGTGGAGCGTTAGGCAGCAGACTGCTCGGTTTGGGGGAACAGGATGCTATTTGGTGAGCAGGAGTTTTCCTGGTGTCCCTGAGGTCACGTGTAGCTGGCCCCGATTCTGCCAGGGAGGAAGGCTGACCCCAAACCCAGGAAGGACTGAAGGAGCAGGTGTGTGCCCAGTGACCACCCAGAATGAGCCAGGCCGCCGTGCAGGGCAGGCCCAGGGCACCAAGGGCTAGAAGGTAGGGCTTGGTGGAGACTGGATTCTAACTCTCCCAGCTGCCTTCTGGGCACCAGAGCGCAATCTGTGAGCTACCTGATCAAAGACTCCCACCCCTGCCCCAGCTCTAGGATGGCATGAGGCGTCTTGGCGGCACAGGGCCCTTTCAGGCTGCAGGAAGCAGAGACGACTGGCCCTGGTCATCTGCTACGAGCCCAACACTGACACCTGTGTCCTTGCATTGCACACGCCCCTGGCCCTGTTGTACAGAGGAGGAAGCTGAGCCCAAGACTCCGCCAAGGTCCGACGGTCAGAGAGCGGCTGCGCTGGAGCCCGTGTTTTCCACCATGACCTAAGGCGGCCTCCTCACGCCAAGTGTGAACAATTCAGGCAACCTCCCCCTGCATCCCCTCCCCCAACCCAAGTCACGGAATCCCAACACACAGCCTGAGGATGGCCAAGGTCTCAAAGCCTGCTGCCAGCTGGGGCGTGGGTGCGTGCAGCCCACCAGGAGGCCAGGCATCTCACAGCCCGGACGCATGTGCACAGGGCAGCCCTGGCTGCACCCCGCCCCCGGGGCATCCACCGAGCTCCACACGTGAGAGGGAGGCTGAAGGGTGTCGGGGGGTGTCTCAGGCACAGCTACAAGTTCCACCTTTCTAAGCACTCTGGGGACCTGGCGCTGTGACGAGATGTCCCCAGCTACCGCAAGCTGCCGAGTCAGCGGAGAAGCGAGGCAGAGCTAGCGCTTCTCAGGTGGGCGGGGGGCTCTGGAGGGAGCACTGGCTGTCGGGTCAGCAGAGGTTGCTGCCGACCCCATGCCCATGGTGCTGGGACGTCCTGGAGCCAGGACATCAGATCCGAGCCGAAGTCCCCCAGTGCCCACCTCCAGGGCAGTCCAGGCTGTTAATTCATCAGACCCTGGGGATGTGGAGGTGAGGGAGGGGGCCTGAGTGGGCCGGGAGGCAGGTCCCATCTGTGATCCCTGTGGAGCAGCTGCCAGCACTGGCGACAGCTGGAGCGTGACTTCTGTCAAACTGAGACAGGCCCCCACTTGGGGACCCTCTCCTGGCTCCTGCTCTTGCCCAGTCACTGATAATTCAGTGCAAAGTGGGTGAATCCTTTCCTTAACGAAAGTCCTCAACCATGAAAAGGGCCACCCATGTGTCTGGCAGGCCCCAGGGGGCAGACGAGAGCCCGTGGCCCCAGCCTGCTCACAGGCAGCCCGGTCAGCACCGGAGGGGCTCAGAATGTGAGCCTCCCCCCGAAGCCAGGTCCCAGGGAATCATCTCTTCAGTCCTAGGAAGAGGCAGTCTGACTTCATTTAACAATTTTTAGCACACTGCATCTTCATCAATTGCCCAATTAGGATGAGGGCAAAGCGACAGGTCAAGTAATTAAAGTGGAGGCGGGGCTCTGGCGCGACTGGGGAACTATCCTGGTGTGTGCCTGGGGGGCTGCCGTCGCACACTCTGCGTCTGCCTGCAGGTTCCCCAGCGCCTCCCCGCGTCTCCCCCCACCCCCCCCGCCGCCCCCGTGGCCTCCGGCAGGGACACTTCCTCCCAACCCAGCCGGACCAAGCATCCCCACCAGTCCCACCACCCCCGCGGCCAGGTGGGGCCCGTCCGGGGCAGGCGGGCCCGCGGGCCTGTCTGACCGCTGGGGGAGGGAGGCCACCCAGCAGGCTGCGGTTAAGCGGGGAATTCGACCCGCGTAGACGGACAGCGCAGCTCGACAGGTGGGGGTGGGCTTCCCCGCCCGCACGATCCGGCTAATGGCCGCCGGCGCTCTTCGAGTTTGCCGTGGGAGTCCGCCCTCAGCTTCGGGGTGGGCAGCTCAGCAGCGTCCGCAGAGAGGGGGCGTCATCACCCCCCCTCACATCCCCGAGACAGACAGACAGACGCGCACACGCACGCGCACACGCACTCCCCCACCCCGCCCCTTCCTCTCCGCGCCCGCCCGGGATGCGCGCACGCGGGGACTGTGGCCCCCGCCCCGCGGTAAGGGGGCAGCGGGCGCGGCGGCGGCTCGGGCTCGGGGGGAGCTTGTCCCTTGCGGGGCCCACGCGGGGACAGCCGGTCTCCCCCGGTCTTCCCGGCTCCTACCTCGCTGGAGCGGCAGCGGACCCCGGCCCTGGTCGAGCGTCCCTCGCAGGCTCCGCGCGGGGCAGGAGGTACCGAGCGAAACTCCGGGGCGCCCGCCCCGTCCGCCCGCACGAACCGCCCGGCACCAGTGGCCGCGGCCGCCGTTCGAGCCGCGGCGGGGAGTGGGCGGGGCCGGGGCGGGGCCTCACCCCCCCCCCACCCCTGCGAGCCGTCGGCTGGCTTGGGGACTCTGAGGACACTGGGTCCACCCGGGAGGTGCGCACGTCTGGGGAAGCACCTTCGCGGGGTTTGCAGGTGGCTAGTCGCGGGCTGGGGTCTCGAGGAGAGGAGTTCGGGGGCCACGGAGAGCTTGGCCGAGCCCTCCCGGACTTGAGTCAGATTTACCTTCAGATTTCAGCTGCTGCTTCTGCTGTTTAACCAGCATCATCACTGTCATCGTCAAAACAACACAACTCCACCACCAGCTAGTGTGTACTGATCACTCCCTGTGCACTAGGCACGGTTCAAAGCGCTTTGCTCCCATGGAATCCTCCCTCCCAACAACCCCATTGTACGGATGAGAAAACTGAGGCCCGGAGTCCTGAAGCGATGTGCCTGAGGACACGCGGTGTAGCTCAGTCTGCCTGGCTCCTGGATCCGTGCTTTCTTTCTGTGTGGCCTTAAGCACACCCCTCGGAAGTATAGAGTGGAAATACATGTGCAATAATGATCGCAACCAATATTTTGTATTTCTTCTTTCTTCCGTTTATATGTCTCCTTTATTCTCTGGGCTCCGGACCCCCAGTAGGTGCTCAATAAATATTTGTTAATCAGTGACTTGTTTGAAAGCTGCAGCTGGAGCCCGGTTGGATGGTTCAACCCAACAGTTAACTCTTTCTGGCCTGAATCCTTGCCCATCTTCGTTTCTGTGACGACGGCCTGACCGGCACCCTTGTCCAAGACGTTCCTGTGACTTGCTTACGGAACAGCAGCTTCTGCCCTCTGCTCTGACAGGTAAAGGTCACCCTGCAAGGAGGAGCCTCCAGGAGGTGAGCTTGGCCAGCCAGGCCATGGGAACCCTTCCGCTGGAAGGTCTGTAGTCTCTGCAGACCGTGATGTGGTCAAATACATGGGATGTGCATGTGTTTGAGGGCAGAAGTAGGCTTCCGAAGAATGAGACACCATCAGTGAACGTTATTTGCTGAAAACTGTAAGGCAGCAGTGCAACAGGAGCCTGTATGCTTCTAAGATCTCCTGACCTGGGCGTCACAGGACATTGTCACCTGTGAACGGGGTCGTGTGGAGTTGAAACCACTGAAGGTTTATGGGGAGGACACACCAGGTTTCTATGCACAGCACTTTAGGCCTGAAAACTTCCCAGCTTTCTCCCTCTTCTCTCGCCTTCCCCAGGAGTGTTCCTCTCCACGTCCCAGGGTGCCCTGATGGAGAGGACTCTCACCCCGCTGAAGGTGTCCACATCTCTCGACTGGGACCGAGTCTCACACCTCTCAGACTCCCAGACCCCACCACCCCCAAACTCTTCCAAATGTGTACTCCTTCTGCTTGGCTTCTTTGCCACATGGAAAACTCCTATAGGTCCTGCAAAACGTGCTCAATTTGCTCCCTCTGACCCAATACACATAATTTCTTCCTTGCCTCATCTGGGCCCGGGAGCCTCCTGACTAGCTCTTTCCCATTTAGCAACGGTGAGTTTGTCAGTCTCCCCAGCTATGCTTGTGAGCTCCTTGAAGGCAGGGGTCTTGCACACAGTAGGTGCACAGTTGATGCACTGTTGAATGACTGAATCTAAGTAGATGCATTTCCCCAAGACTGAGGTTTGTCAAATCAAGGGGAAAACCACCCACCAGAGCAACTGAACTGGATCAGTGATATGAAAAGATGAAAACTGGGCAGGGCAGCCAGGAGCTGTGCCTCTCTCAAGGGCTGCATTTAATGTTCCCAGCAAAGGCCAGAGATGCTGCCCTGGGATCTGTGTCCTACAGGGTCAGCTCTGCTGGACAGCAGCAATGTCTTCAGGCAACAGAAGAGTGTGTATTAGGGTTGGGGGTGAGCAGGCTGCCTGAAGGTGGGTATGAAGGAAGGGGTAGCTGGGGCATGGGGTGTCCTCCTTCGTGGGCCGATTGAGGGTTGCTAGAATGCCCACTTGCTCCCCAGACTGGGCCCCTCTTTCATCTGATGATGCTGTTCTCCAGGGTGAAGGAAGAGACCCATTGCCCACCTAAGGCATCCTTCAGAAGGACCGTCGGTCTCCGGGGGTGTTCACAGCCTCTCCCCTAGTCATTCTGCCTGAGGCAAGTGGGGAGCCCTCACAGGTGGGTGGTTGAGAGGAAGGGGATTTGGATCAGGTGGATGGGAATTCAACCTGATTCTGCCCCTAACTAGCTGTGCGACTTGGACAAGTTACTTGACCTCTCTGAGTTTCGCTTTACCGCCCTCTAACCAGGGCTGATTTCACGGGTATGTGACCTGTGCACTCGCCCAGAACCTGCTCTTAGGCTTGGTTGGTCTCATGATCTGCTTTGGCGGTCTTAAAATTTTTAATCATTTTGAACAAGGGACCGCATTTTCATTTTGCACCAGACCCCACAAGTTATGGAGCTGGCGATGACATCCCCCAACACACGCTTCATTGGGATAATGTTTGCACAAACGTCTAACAGCCGGCTCGCAGCAGAAGTTAGTTTCCCTTCCTCTGATCTGGGCTTGAAGAGGAAGAGGTCGCCAGGTGGACAGAGGGACAGGAAGGCAGTTTCAGGCAGAAAGGCCGGCCCAGGCAAAGGTAGGAGGACACCAGTTGCGTTCAGGGAAAGGCCGGCCGTCTGGGGCGGGCGGGGTGGAGGGCTGCGGGAGACACACCTCAGGACACGCGGTGGGGACAGAGTGAAAGGCCTTCTGGTTCCTTTCAGGAGCTCGGGCCTCAGGCCTGGGGGCCCGTGAGGGGCAGGGAGGGCCCTAAACACCAGCATGCTGAGCGGAAGGCTGCTCCCGTTGTGTTGAGCTGATGAGACAGGCAGTGGAGGGCGTGGGCGGGAGCCCTGCTTGGAGCTGCCCGCGCGCTCGCTGTCGACTTGATGGGGAAATTCTGTAGGTGTTTGTTAAGCCCAGCAGTTGCGCTTGGGGACCTGGGGGCTCTGGGCCTGATGAATAATGGAGCAGCCCTTCCTCTCTGGGCCTCTTTCTCGCTTTTCAACAATTCATGCATTCCCGTGGTTGAAGCGTTGCATAAAACCTCAGCTTTTTCTGAATCCGAGGCCAAGCTCGGCGAATCCGATGCCTGCATGCCTGAGGTCTTAATTAGAAACATACATACACGGGAGCGCACTCAGCCCACGTGCCCTGTGCTCCTATCAAGGAAAATGCCCCATTACCTCCCGAGGAGGCGTGAAGGCCGGGCCAGGCCCCCTGGAGGTGGAGGGGAGGCTAGCTTCCCCGGTGGGTGCAGGGTTGGGAAGGTCCACGGAAGGTGCGCCCCGCCCAGGGTAGGAGACTGTGACGCTCAGCCCCCTTCGAAGTCAGGCCTGTTCAGGGGACCTACTCTGGCTGACGGAATATGAGGAGAAGTGATATGTGTCACTGCCAGGTGGAGGCTCTAGGGGCCACCGACCACTTTGCCATATTCCATTTTCCCTGCCTTTGGGACTGTGGAGAGGCAAGTCAGCATGGAGCTTCTGTCGCTCCGAACCTCCAGGTGACTGAGGAGCAGAGCGCCCCCTGCCGACCTCTAATGGACACACAGCCTGAGCAAGAAAAACTTTCTTGTGAAGCCGCTTGGGTGGAAGGGTAGCTCGCCGCGGCCGCGGAGCTTGGTCTCGCCCGATTCGGCTCCCCTGCCCGCCGGCCCTTTCTTGCACCTTCTAGCACCCACTGCTCATTCGTTCAGCAGCGCGTGGGCTGCACTCTCCGTGCAGTGAGCAGATGGGCTGGGGAAACCCTGAGCGCCAGGTCTCCGTGGCTGCCAGCGCTGATGTGGGAGGACGGGTAACAGAGAGAGGGGGGCACCTTCGAAGGTGTCGGGATGGAGATCAGAGTTTCCCAGCAGATCCAGATCAGGTTTGAAATGGGCACGACCTCAGGGCCTGCGGGGCCTCTGTGTATGTGTGTGTATCAGAGGGAGGGAGGGGGGAGGCCCAGGGAAGAGAGAAGAGGGCCTCGAGGGGGTGGGTGTGTGTGTGGGCAGGACCGGGCAAGGCCGGGGAGAGGAGACCTGCGCTCAAGGGAGCGGTGCGTCTATGGCGCGTTGGCCGATGATAGTGACAGTGGTGTCTGCTACCTGCCGCAGCCTGCCGGGTGCTGGCACACACTGGCCCTTTGGGTTCTCACAACGACCCTCTGAGCGAGGACACCAGTACCCTCCATTCCAGATGAGAAGGCTTAAAGAAGCAATTTGCCCTGGAAATGGCAAAATGATAGTGCTGGAGGGAGCATGGCATATTCAGGCTCCATCCTCGCGGGCATCACCCACGCCGTGAGTGGGTACAACACACTGTGTCCTCAGGCTGGCCGTCAGGGCCCGGGCACGCGGGATCTGGTCTCAGCAGGGAGCTCTTTGGGACCCACGTGTTCGGGATGACTGGGCCAACAGGGAAGCCTAGGGACACAGGGCCACTGGCCGCAAGAATATTCAGGGCCCAAGAGACACTGGGCTTCAAGAAGCAGGAGACCGAGTCTCTGCTCTGCCTCAAGGAGGGTGCCGGGTGGCTCAGCGATGCTCCCTGGCGAGCTGGTGGGCGGGGCCCTACAGGGGGGCTGGGCTTGCGGATGTGCTAGCCCACCAGGTGACCTTGCTGACTCCCCTGCTCTTTTCTCAGCCGTGGGTTCAGGCCTGTGAGTTTCCCTGTTTTCCTCCTGGACTTGACTTTGCTGGTGGGGGAGGGGTTGATGGGACCACGGGTCCACCCCCCTGTCCCTCATTCCTCCAGACCTCACTCGCCCCTCCTTTGCGGTCGCCCCTGTCGTTCAGTCTCTGCTGTTTTCACGGCCCGCCCCCTCCTCCCCCGCAGCCCGCTAAGTGGCTCGGCAGGTTTCCCAACGTGGCTGGCCAAGAACTGAGTCCTTTTCTTAGCAGGACGTGCTCTCTCCTCTGGATGCCGCAGGGCGTGGAACCTGGGAGCGGTCCCGCCGCTGCGCATGTCCTTGCCGGGTGACCGAGCAGCCACTGTGTTCGCCCCACTGGCCGTTCTCCAAGCTGCCCTCCCCGTCCCCCAGGACCAACTGTTCAGCCTCTGCTCTCATAATTTGCCCCCTTGGCAACTGGATGATTGCTTATAAAACAGTTCCAAGGGCAGGGCAGCCCGTCAACCAAATGAAGACTCTTCTCCATTCCGACTGCTGACAAAGGTGCCGGTGCTCGAGAAACGGCACTGAAATGAGGGCCCTGGACGTGGCTGAATACGGCAGGGTGGGAAGACAGGAGCGGGGGAGGTTTGGCAGGAAAGGTCTGAAGGTGGCCTCGTGGGGACAGCTCCCTGCGGGGCTCAGGAAGCAGGTGGCTGGAGGAGGGTCTTTGCAAAGGGTGATGATTGCAGCCGGGTCGTCTGAGACTTTCTTGTTCTCTGCTGATCCCGGGAAACTCTCTGCCGGGTGACTCGTGCTCCTGGGCCTCAGGGAGATGCCAATCCTATGTGAACATCAGTGTGGACACACGTGGGCTAAGGTGTTAGATAGGCCAGGTGGCATAGGCCCAGCTCCTTAGAGACTGTCCAAACGTCCCCTCCATAAGAAGAAGACCGACGACAGTGGTTGTAAGCCCAGCGAGCTGGTCAGCGCTCCAAGGGCAGGGGGGCGGCTCAGCTGACTGGGCAGCTGCAGGGTGGGTGAGGGAGCCCGTAACAAAGGGCCAGAACCCCAAGGCTGGAAGGGGTGGTGGGGAGAAAGGGGCCAGGAACGGAGAGCGTGTCCGTGGACTTCAGACAGAGGTCAGGACCAGGTTCCTGAGAAGGCAGAGAGCAGCATTTCGTATAGTGATTTCCCAGCTTTGAAGGTGATGGAACAAACTTTGAAAGGTAGGAGTGAGGGGGGTTTTCTAAGCAGGCAGCATCTGGGAAGGAAGCACAGAGGAGCCAGCCGGGGTGGGGGGGTGTGCTGATGCCCGCCCCCCCCCGACCCACTCCCCCTGCAGCCGTGAGTGACCGTGTCCTACAGCCCCGGGTCTGCTCCCATCCCGGCCTGATGGTCAGGCCCCTCCCTCAGGCAGTGATTAAAGCTCGAGAAAGGGACCACTTTTGGTGGGGTGATCTGACTGCAGATATCAAAAGCATTGAAATTGTTAGCAGCCTCTGACCTCGTGATCCCTCTTCTCTGACCCCAGTGATCAGTATTCATCACAGCCTTATTTATGATGGACGTGAATAGGAAACTCCCTCAACACCTACTGTTCAGGAATCCATCAGGGGGCGCATGCTACGTATCCAAAGAACAGAGTGTTATAGGGCCATTAAAAATCAAGTTTTTAATTTAAGGATACAGAAAATGCTCACAGTATCTAAATATTATTTACTCTATATATACGTGTATTTATTAGATAGCTAAGTCAAGATCAGGACACAAGAATATTTATGTAATATGATCCACTTTGTGAAAAAATAAAATTACACGCATGTACAAGTGAGCAATAAAAGGTCTACAAGGAAGTATACCGAAGTGTGCACAGCTGTTAGCCCCTGGGGAAAGATGACGGGTGATAATTACATTCTCCATTCTTTTCTATATTGTTTAAAATTTTCTTACTATGAATATATGTATATGAATACTATAATCAGAAAAAATAACCATTATTATTTTAAATGAAGGTAAAATATACATAAGATGTACCATTTTAACCATTTTTAAATGTATCGTTCATTGGCATTCAGTACATTTACGTTGCTGGGCAACCATCACCTTCCAAAAAAATAACACTTTTAACTTGCAGTTTTCGGTACAGATTGCAGGAGAGGGCTGGAAGCTAGAATTTCCAAATTTCCACATGAACACATCTCTCGGCAATTTCCCGAAATTGACTCAAGCATAAACTCGGGTCTGCTCCACGGAAACATTGAAACTGACTGTATCATCAGGATTGTTCTGGTTGCAAGTGACAGAAAATCAGGAAAGGGAATTCATTGACTTATGTAGCCGGCATCTGGGCTTAGAGAGGACGGTGCGGACAGGTCCTCGGGGGAAAACCTGGGAACAGATCCCGGAAGAAGGCACGGGTGCTTTTCACCGAACCAGCAGGTGCTCACCACACAGAGGTTAGGGAAACATCCTCCCATCATGCACCAGCCGGCCCCTGCTGAGGCTGGTATCGCTGTGACACTGACGTTTCTCAATTGATAAGCTTTTTTATGGAGATGAAATTCACATGACATAAAATAAACCATTTTTAAAGTGAACGGTTCAGTGCACGTAGGGAGTACATTCACATTGTTGTAAAATCGCCACCTCTATCTAGTTCCAAAACACTTTCACTACCCGACAAGGACACCCTGGACCCACTAAGCAGTTAGTTCTCACTCCCCTACCCCCAACCCCTGGCTGCCACCAACTGCTTTCTGTTTCTATAGAGTTACCTATCTGGCTAGTTCATACAAATGGAATCTTACCATATAGAGCCCTTTGTGTCCGGTTTCGTACACTTAGTGTAATGTTCTCAAGCCTCGTCCACACTGTAGCACGTGTCAATACTTCATTCCTTTTTGTGGGAACATTCTATTGTATCACAATTTGTTTATCCATTTACCCGCTGATGGATATGTGAGTTGTTCCACCTTTTGGCTACTGGGAATAGTGTGACTATGAACATGCGTGTACATGTATTTGTTTGGACACCTGTTTTCAATTCTATCGGGTACACACCTAGGAGTTGAATTGCTATATCATAGAATAATTCTCTGTGTAACTTTGTGAGGAACTGACAGAATTTTCCATAGCGGCTAAACTGTTTTACATTCCCATCAGCAATGGACAAACGTTCCAATTTCTCCACATCCTTGCTAACACTTGTTATTTTCCTTTTAAAAATTATTATTAATTATTATTGTACCATAGCCCTCCTAGTGGGTGAGAAGCGTGACACTGATTTCCAGGATAAGGGGTCTGAGGATGTGGGTAGCAAAGGTGAGAATCAGAGTCTGGAACGGGCAGAGCTGGTCCCAGAACCCCTAGCAATGATGCTTGTCCAGAGGCTCTGGCTGTCCTTTCAGAGTAAGCGAAGGTCTGTAGGATTCACCTGGGCTTGGCTCTAGGAAGTGGGACTCCTTCTGGACATGACAAATTGGTCTCTCAAAAAAAAAAAAAAAATGGACCTGCTTCAGGTTATCTGGAAGCCTCTAGCTTCTGGAAACCGTGATGGAGAATGACATATCCCTCAGCCATCACGTGTAAAGATCATAGATTCTACTCATGCATGGGGAGAGAAAACAAGCTCCTTCCGTCAGTCATTACCATCTACTGGCAAATGTCTAAAATTTCCCGGCAGATCTGCTGTCCACTTGTGGGAGAAACTAGGTCAGGCTGTGTTTCCTGCCCCTTTTCAGGACAGTGATAATGATGGATGGCCCGCTGGGGTGAAAGGTCAGGGCTGCTCGACCGACCGGCTCGGGGACTCCGGCCGCTCCAGCAAGCCACACCTCCGCTCCAGCAAGCCACACCTCCGACACCCGTAACTCCGTGATCTCCAGCGGAGCGCACTCACGTGCCCTGGAGCGAGATGGGTCTGAGATTCAGTTCCACGTGTCGGCCATGAAGTGACTTGGGCAAATTGCTTGATCCCTCTAAGCTCTGGTTTCATCATTTGAAAACCGCACAGATTGCCCAGAACACCCACCTTGGGGGTTTGTGGGGAGAATAAAGGAGACAATGTATTCCAAGGGTTCAGCACGGGGTCTGGCTAAAAGGAGCAAGTTTTATTATTATTTATGACACATTCAGTTATAGATTCCTATGGTGGAGGGGGTCCTTCTAGACTGTTCATCTTCTAAAGCGCCAGGCGCGTCCCTGAGAGCACAGGAGAGGACGGCAGGGAACGAGAGGGCGCCGAGTTCTCTGGGCACCATGGGCGCACCTGGTACCGGGCAAGCGGGATGGGCCAGGAGCCCTCGCGGGCCCACTAGGTGGGCGCCGATGGCCGGTGCCCAGGCAGGCTCTGCAGTCATGGGGACAATGCCGGCGCCTGCGGGTCATAGCAGAGCTTCCTGGACGACACCGGGCGGAAAGGTGCCCATTTCCCCCTCCTCCCTGGGGTGTCCTCCATGTGTCCCCCCGTGCCCACCCCCGTTCGAGGCCCCTGCCTTTCGGCCCCGAGATGACAAGCCTTGTTAACTGTCTAGAAAGCTTTAACCCCTAAGCAAACCGACTGTGGTCCTTCTCCCAAACAGTGAGAGGATGGGGCCAGATCCATGGTTCTCAGCCGGGGTGGCTTTGACCCCGACCCCGCGGACATTTGTCCATGTCTGGAGACGTTTTCGGTGGTCACGACTGGGGAGGGGGGTGCTAGTGGGAGGAGGCCGCTAGTGGGAGGAGGCCAGGGGTGCGGCTAAACGTCCTGTGGCACGCAGGACACTCACCACCGCAGAGAATAATGAACCGCAAACGTCATGGTGAGACACTCGTCAGGCGGAGAAATCCTGAAATGAGTAAAATATCGGATTCAAGGGCACCTCCCAAAGGGTGGGGCGGGGCGGGCGGCAGCTCTCCGCAGAGGTGCGCAGGTTGCTGGGCGACCCTCCAGCCCGGTCTGCTGCGGGGGTCCCGGTTTCTGTCCCGGCAGAACGGACAGGCCTCTGTTTGACTTCATGCGTCACCTGGTTGGGACGATCGGTTATACTGTCTTCCCATCGTTAGGGGCAAGCAACAGCCACCTGAGTGGAGGCAAAAGCCCCCGGACGAGGGGATGAGGGGACGGTTCTGCCCCTTCTGAGTCACGGCCGAGCCTGGGGGGGGGGGGGGAGGCGGAGCTTCACCGAGGCCCCGAAATCACTCAGGGCCTGTGGGACCAAAAGATCCTCCTACCTCCTCAAATGATTACTCTGTGTGTTTTCAGCCTAATAAGATTTCCCAGCAGCTCCTCTCCGGCCTTTCATCTTTCCTCCAAAGTCAGTTTATTGTTTTTTGCGCTGCTTTGCTTTGCTATAAATCCTTCCGGCTGCAGCAGTGGGTTTTGCTACTGAGCCCTGGGTAAGGACTTCTGCGGCAAGTCCGGGCAGCAAGATGCTCTCTCAGACCTGAAAAACTCTCTTTGATGTTGAGCTCTTCTCTCCCGACAGCCCCTCCCGGCCCCCGCGGGCCTTGGAAGGTCGTCTGAGGCAGCTCGCAGAAAGGGCCCCAGCCAGGACTCAG
The DNA here is from genome assembly GCF_937001465.1 of Orcinus orca. NCBI lineage: Eukaryota > Metazoa > Chordata > Mammalia > Artiodactyla > Delphinidae > Orcinus > Orcinus orca. Next base: position 21,999,924 of record NC_064577.1, read on the forward strand.
TGTGTCCTGGGCTCTCGCCTAAACCGGCCAGTGGCAAGGAGGCTGGAGTTCCGAGATTGGCTTTCACCATGAACACCCATCCCCTGGGGCACTAGAGGACCCATGTTTACCCCAAGTCAGCCCCAGATGGTGTTCTGTTAGCCGAGAGGAGCCCGGCGTGGCGATCAGGTAGGCCACGGACATTCAGAGTTTCCCCAGGGAACTGTGCAGTAGCTGGACCAGGTAAAGCACCTGCCCGGCCCGGCCCCCCTCAGAGGGGGACTTCCTTTGCTCCTCTCTTTGACGACGGGGTGGGGAGCTTTGTGTCAGTTGGCTTCCCTCCTCGGCCATGGATGGCTGGGCCACAGGTGGGAGCCTGACCCCCAGCAGCAATCCACGGGCTTGCTGGTGACCAACGACACGGCCTGACCCGAAAGGGCCCCAGGCCAGTGTGGCTGGTTGGAATTTTGAGAAAACAGACAAGTAGAGGGGGCGGAGCACATCCAGAAGGTTACATCCTGGCGCTTCTGTTTGTATGTCTCTCTCGAGATGAAAAAATTACAGCGGTGGGCAAAGACCCGTGGTTGCATGGGCGGCGGCCGGGAAGAGGTGAGTATAACGTAGCAAAAGGGAGTTTCTTTCTGGAAGGAACAGCTCCTGATCTTGAACGTGGTGGTGGTTATGTGACTCCACACGCGGTAGGGTTTCATGGTATCACACGCGCACGCACACACGCGCACGCGCACAGCATGTAAAACCCGGTGGGATCCGAATAAGGTCTGTCCTCAGTTAACAGTATTTCACTCGCTCGATGTCCTGATTTTGACGATACGCTGCGGTTATGTAAGACATCATCATGAGGGGTATGTGGGCCCTCTGTATTATTTTCGCAGTCTTTTGAGCCTTAAATGATTTCAAAATAAAAGGGTTTAGAAAGAAAAAGAGAAGCTGAGATGCCGATGTGAGAGACAGAAAGAATTCACCTCCCAGAACTGCCAGAGACCCCAAGGTTTCCAGGCCCTGCTGGGCACAGCTGTGCTGACTGCAAACCTAGGCGCCTGAGCAGAGCGAGCTCCTGGCACATAGTCTCGACGTGCAGTTTTTATTATTTCCTTAGGAGACAAATCCCCACAGCAGAACTGCTGTGCGCAAGCGCGTTTTTAAGACTCTTGCTACCTGGTGCCAAACCGCCCTCCAGAAGAACTGTACCGATTTATATGCCGCCCGCGGCGTACGAGAGGGCTGGCTTCCCCAAGTCTTGCCAAAATTGGGTTTTAATCTTTAAAGAAGGCTTAATCTTTGCCAATTTGATAGATAGAACTTGGTGTCTCATGGTTTGCTTGTTTTCCTCCAGGAATTCTAAATTCTCGAACCAGGTCGGACCACATAATCGGCTACTTACCTAGAGATTTGGGTTTGTTTATTTATTATTTATTTATTTATCGGTCACCTTCATGAAGTTGCATTTCAAGGTTAAGCCCCGAACTTGATAAAGGTCACTAAAGAAAGGCCATGTGAAATTTGCTACTGCATTTATTTTTTTAAAGCTCCCCCAATATCCTAGAGGACGTCATTTCTTCTATGGCGCACTCTCTCTTCCATGTGATAAAATCACACCCGAGAATTTCCTCTGGGATTCAGTGCTAGGAGATGCTTTCATTCCTAGAGGAATATATGTGCTTCCTCTTTTCCAATGGTTCCCAAGTTTTTTGGCTGCTAGGAAATACAAAGCCAAGTATGAGGGTCAAACAGCAATTTTGTTAACTCTTGTGGGAAATATATTTATGTTTTTATTGTCTTTGGTCCTGACCTTCTGTTTTTATTTATTGTTCACTTGGAGTGTTTTAAGCCACTTCAGATCCCGTGGACAGAGGCAAAAGCTTAAAGCTCTCTGGACCGTGAGCTCTGGTAATCACTGCCACCTGGGTACATAGCCCAGCCCCGGCACCTCATATAGTGCTCACGGAAATATTTGTTGGACGAATTAAGGAAGGAATTTGACAACAAACCAACAACAGCATTGACGTTGATTGAATAGAAATGCAAGTTACTAGTTGATCCAAGAGCAAGAAAATGTTACCAGGGAAAGTAGAGCTTCAAGAAGCAAAACAGAAGGAAAAAAGTACCGAGAGTCTCAAAAATGTTCAGTCATTCTATTTCTGGGAGCCCAACTGAGGAAATGATCCAAAATGTATTCAAAATTTTAGGAACAAAGATGTTCATCGCTGAGTTGTTCAAAATAATTAAAAAACTGGAAACAACCTAAAGTCCAGTAATAGGGGAATTAGTTAGAAAACTAAGGTAGTAGCCATTTAAAGTATTCAGTACAAAGAGTTCTAATGACTTGAAGAAAACAAATGTGTGCAGTATTACATGACAAAGCAGGATACAGAATTGTATACTCATGTTTCCCACAAGGTAAGACGATGCACGCAGAAGGAAGGAAATAAACTGCGCTGTGATCAGTGGTTATCTCTAGGTGGTGTGATGAGGGGTGAATTTTATTATTTTATCTTGACTTTTCTATATTTTCCAAATTTTCAATAACAAGCATGTATTTTACAATAAAAGGCTTGATTAAAAAGAGGGGATAAAAAAGACACAAAGCAATAGCAAGACTTACTGAAATGCATTTTGGGACAAGAGTCTCATTCCATCAACGTGCAACCGAAGTGGTTTCTTGCTTCTCTTCCTGACAGCGGTCACTGCCCTGGAAGGCTCACCTACCTATGATGTGGTGTTTTAAATATGTCCCCAAATCCAAAGTGGCCCTTAGTCCTCTCCCCTTGAGTATGGGCTAGACTGAGTGACTTGCTGCTAAGAAATAGCAAATGGTGGAAGTGATGATGTGTATCGTCCAGGATTGATGGTCAAAGGCATTGCTTCTTTCTTGCTGAGTCTTGGATCATCCGCTTTGGGGGAAGCCAGCTGCCCTGTTGTCAGATGTTTGAGCAGCGCTATGGAGACCCAAGGGGTGAGAAGCTGAGGCCTCGTGTCAATGGTCACGAGAGTGAGCCTTCTTGGAAGCCGACACTCCAGCCCCAGCAAAGCCTTCAGATAACGGCAGCCCTGAGTGACACTTGACCACAACCTCATGAGAGACCCTGAGCCAGTCCACCCAGCTAGGTCACTACCAAATTCCTGACCCACTGAAACTGTGAGATAATAAATGTTTGTTGTTTTAAGTTGCTAAGTTTTGGAGTAATTTGTTATGCAGCAGTAGATAACTAATACACATGGTAACTATTAGATCTACATGCAGGTACGTAGGGTGTATGAGTATGTATGAAACTTTGAAATGATTCAATTGTGTATTCGAATTTGTGGTTTCCTTTACTTCTTACTGCATTTTGACAATATGTATCAAAAGCCCTGAAAAGGCTCATAGCCACTGACCAAAGATTCCAACTTTTTGCGGACTTCCCTGGTGGTCCAGTGGGTAAGACTCCATGCTCCCAATGCAGGGGGCCCGGGTTCGATCCCTGGTCGGGGAACTAGATCCCACATGCTGTAACAAAGAGCCTGCATGCTGCAACGAAGGTCCCACATACCACAACTAAGACCCCAGGCAGCCAAAATAAAGAAATAAATATTTAAAAAAATTCCAACTTTTTGAAATTTATCCTAAGGATGTGGAATCTTCCCACAAGAATATAATTCCAAGACCAGGGATTTTGTTGGTTTATTGCTGTATCCCCAAGATCCAGAAGAGTACCTGGTCCATAATAGGGGCTCAATAAATATTTTTTGAATGAAAGAAAGAAAGAATGAAATACTGGTTAAGTGTGTAAAGATATAAAGATTAGAATATTCAACACAGTGTTGTTTATGATAGAAAAAGTTGAGAACCTCCTAAACGTTAGGACATGAGGCTGAAAGTAAGTGAGGGGTTAGGAGGCATTATAATGCATATGTACAAAATGGAATACTATACAGCTCTTAAAAAACAACACAATTATGTGGAAAGATCTAAATTTTGCAGTGGAATCTTTCTTAGTTGATGTCCCCTGAATGACTGAATGGATTAACAGACTTTTTTTTTTTTCCTCTACAAAACACTAAATAATGCCCATGACATGCTGAACATCTTTTCTCTGTGGAATTGTGTTCTCACCATGACTTAGCACAAATCAGCCAACTTATTCCCCAAACATTTGATGCCACTATATTGTTTTTTAGTTAAATAATTTAAGCAAATGCCTCAGAAACTGAAGATATACGAGTGCAAAGAACAGAATTGTTTCAATGAAGACACAATAGCATGTTTAAGAAGGGTAATAAAGATGAGTTTTTAAAAACGGCTCTAGAGCTAGTTGTGGGCAAGGCTACTACAAAATACTAGAAAATATTGCAAACATCAAGAAGGACTTTGCATTCAGTTGCTTTGTGAATATTTTGCTTTTCTTCAAATAACCTCAAATTGGCAATTTTCAGTCAAGCATTATGGGTATAGTTTATGCAAGAAGGAGGCACGGAGAGAGAAGACCTCATCCTTTCTGAATGTTGTGTGTTTACATGCTCTAAGTTACATAAAATGTTTAAGGAACTTGCATGTCAACGTTTGCCATCCCCATTTTAGACGCCCAGCTTAGGGTCCCGGTAAGTTTGATATGAGAACTTCACTGTCCCCGTTATGAAAATGTAACAAAATAATTAATAATAATTAAGTGAAATGAGCAAATTATCAAGAATTTTTTTGTTTTTTAAATTTTATTTATTTGTTTGTTAATTTATTTATTTTTGGCCACGTTGGGTCTTCCTTGCTGCGCACAGGCTTTCTCTAGTTGCAGCGAGCGGGGGCTACTCTTTGTTGCAGTGCGCGGGCTTCTCATTGCAGTGGCTTCTCTTGTTGCAAAGCACAGGCTCTAGGCGTGCGGGCTCAGTAGTTGTGGCTCGTGGGCTCTAGAGCACAGGCTCAGCAGTTGTGGCGCACAGGCTTCACTGCTCCACGGCATGTGGGATCTTCCTGGACCAGGGCTCGAACCCGCGTCCCCTGCATTGGCAGGTGGATTCTTAACCACTGTGCCACCAGGGAAGCCCCTATCAAGCATTTTAAGTATGACAGTGGTTATCTTGGGATGGGGAGGTTTTCCTTCTCCTATCTGTATTAGCTACAAGAATCAGGTGTTATTTTGGTAAATTTTCCAGAAAGTACAAACACCCGCAGAGTATTCTGCCCCACCCCCACCCCAAGTCCAACCTTTCCTCCCTGGGCTGCCCTTTGCCAAAGAAATCAGCTCTTCCCTGTTGACAAGGTCTCTGGCCACTAGCTGGTGCTGACCCGCCCGGCCAGCCTTGACTCTCCCTCCCACACGCCCTGCGGGTCACCTGCACTCACTACTTCCATTTGTTTCTGACCTCTGGGAGGTCTCAACACCAGGGTTGTCCTGTGGGGGGAGGGTGACCCCAGAGCCAGCCCCCCCGCCTGCCAGCTTGCTCCTTCCTCTGGGGCTTCTCCAGGTGACAGCCAGCCAGGTGGGGCGGCTGCAAAGGGACCTGCTGGGTTTTGAGAACCGCAGTGCTATTTTTCTCTCTCTACCCACACCCAGACAGCTCAAAAAAAAAAAAAAAAAAAAAAAAAAAATCAGATGAAGGTGGGAGAGAGGCTTCCAGAAACAGTTACAGAAGGGCCTCTGGTCTCATAGGCATCAGAGTCAGATGAGAAAAGAAAACTTCCCTTGGTGGTGGGGTGGGCTTTGCAGGAAGCCGTAAGGGGAGAAGGCCCCCGGGAAGGTCCCGCACACCCCAGCCAGGCTGCCTCTTTGGTGCCCTAAGTGTTCAAGGTCAGAAAGGACAGAGAAGCCTCGCTGTGATGCTTAGAAGTTATAGAACTGGAAACCAGTTAATTAACCTGGGCCTCAGTTTCCCCATCTGTAAGGTGTGAACAACGGCTTCTATTCTGCAGGCGTGCCATGGGGATTAAACGAGATGATTACGTGGGAATTACGCAGCGAGCACTGGATACGAGTCATTCCTTCCCCTCCCACCTGTTTACTGATTTCCGTGTGGTTTTGACCCCTCCCACCCATCCTTTCCTCCATCAGACCACAGCCTCCCACCCCCTCCTCCAGGAAGGCCCCCAGCATGGCCCACATCTCTGCTCTTCCATTTGGCTAGGTCTGCTGGGCGTTGCTCACCGGGAATTGTTTTTTTTTTTTTTTTTTTTTGCCGTATGTGGGCCTCTCACTGTTGTGGCCTCTCCCGTTGTGGAGCACAGACTCCGGATGTGCAGGCTCAGTGGTCATGGCTCACAGGCCTAGCCACTCTGCGGCATGTGGGATCTTCCCGGACCGGGGCACGAACCTGTGTCCCCTGCATCGGCAGGCGGACTCTCAACCACTGCGCCACCAGGGAAGCCCGGGAATTGTTCTTTAATCTCTCTGGACTTTGCTTTCCTCTTCTGTAAGATGGGCACAGTAGATAGGACCTACCTCAAGGAGTCATTGTGGGCTTTAAAAAATGCACTTAAGGTAACCAGAAGAGTGCCTGGCATGCCTTTGGTACTCACTCAGTGTGTGCCTGTGTGCGTGTGTGCTTGTGTATACTTTTATTTTTTGCCTTTTCCCTCCGTCTGTTGAGTCCACCACTAGCTCTTCCTGTTCTTTAGAACCAAATTGTATTTACCCCTCTCCTGCCTAGAATAGGCCTCTCTGCAATGTATTTATTGAATTGGCTTTTTAAAAAAAGCATCTCAGGGAGACATCCTGTTCTGCTTTCTTAGAGCCAAAGCACTGCTTGCACATCCCCGCAGGCTCCGCTCTGCTCCCCGCCCATGAGGTGGGCTGTCGCCTTTGCCCGTGTGTGTTAACGTTTCAGCTGAGCCAGGATTTCACCCCAGAGCACACAACAGGCTGGAGAAGAGAAAGCTCAGGGCCGTCAACAACCGCCCAAATGTAACCGCAGCAGCAGTGCCTCTAGGTGCTGGCTGGTGGCACAGACTGATAGCTTGGGTTTCCTCGGCTCGCGAAGAGCGCTGAGAGCTGGTCCTGAATTGATTTTCGCATGCACGTCTTGTCTCCTTAATCAGCCTGCGAACACCTCGAGCGCACGGGCCATGACACGGTTATGCTTTGGGTCACAACTTGCCAGGCTCAGAGCAGTCTTGGCTTCCATTCACTCATTTATTCATGCAACAAACATTTTTTGGAGCCCTACTATGTGTGAAGTACTGTTCTAGGTGCTGGGATCCCGCAGCGAACGGGATGGACCAGCTCGGTTTTCTTGTAGAGCTTATATGCTGATGGGAAAGGGCACACACACACACACACACACACACACACACACACACACACACACGAGTGAATAATCAAGCCAGCACTTTTCTGAGCTTACCTCCTACCCATTGAATTCACGTGCCACGAGCCAGATTGTATGAGGCTGGTGGGTAGTGTGAAATTTGCGTTTATTCTAAGGATCATGGGAAGCCACTGGAGGGCTTTAAGCAGGTAAAGGACCTGCTCAGACAAGGTCACGCTGGCTGATGCACAGAGGGCCATGGGGCGGGGGTCAAGGGCAGCCTCAGGAGCCAGGCGGGGAGACCGGTGGACGCGGGTGGAAGTGGACGGCCTGGGGGCCTGTTTCAGGGCAAGGTTCTCGGCAGCAGCACTGCTGCCGTTTGGGGCTAGATCATCCTCTGCTGTGAGGGCTGACCTGTGTGTTGTAGAACGTTTAGTACCATCCCTGGCCTTTGGCTTTTACCTACTAGACGCCAGTATCCCCTCTCTCCAGCTGTGACAACCAAAAATGTCTCAACACATGGCCAAACGTCTGCCCAGGGGGCAAAATTGCCCCCAGTAGCGAACCACGGCTTTAGGGTAGACCCAGCAGGTCTTGCTGGTGGACTGGATGTAAGTGGGCAGAGCTGGACACAGGCTGGTACCGGACACAGGACAATCAGAGAAGCCCCTGCCACCGCAAGGCGCACTGCCCACCATCTCAGGGCAGGGACAGAGGGGCAGAGGGATGGGGAGCCTCTGAAGCCACAGTGACACAGGCTCGGGTCCCCCGGGGGGTTACGCTTTCACTCTGTCTCTTTCAACAGCCGTTTGCTGCTCATCGCTGGCGTGGGCCCCTCCCTCCCTCCTCCCGCGCAGAGCGGGACGGGGGGCTGCTGAGCCCAGGGTGCCTCAAGGCTCGTCAGTGCCCCTCAGTCTCCCTCCCTCGCGGCTCAGCCGCCCCTTCTCGCGAGGACCCAAGTCCTGTTTACAGAACATCCAGGCACACGCCCCCATCAGCCCTGCTCCTGGAGGCCGAGGTTGGCTCATTGATGACCTTCCCACCGGGGACCCCCCGATCAGCTGGCACGCGGCCCCGTTTCTCAAAAAGGGCTGAAGGAGAGAAGAAGCCGTGCTCTTGCTGCATCCCTGGCCCGGCGTGGTCTTGGGGGCCTTGCGCCGGGGCTCCCACCGGGTCGTGAAAGCTGGCGTCCATTGCGGGAGATGCTCCACACAGACCCTCGGCCCGATGGGGCCGCACCGTCATAAGCAGCGCCTTTTGCACGCGAGGAAACTGAGGCCCCGGGAGACACAAACAACTCGGCCCCGATCGAGCAGCTACCACCGGGGGGAGGCCAGCAGGATGGCTACAGAGCTTTGCTCTCAACCGCCCCTGGGCTGCCTCTCCTGGGGTGGGAGACGCAGGGTGAAGCAGGGGAGAAGCTCACGGGCGTGGATGCACCAGAGGAGGTGGCCACGGGCGCCAGGCCCACGCGAGGATGGGATGGGGCACGAGGGGGATGGGGGAAGGAGCCATGAGGGGGAGGGGGAGGAGCCACGGGGAAGGGGAGGAGCCACGGGGGACGGGAGGAGCCACAGGGGACGGGGAGGAGCCACGGGGGGGACGAGAGGCGCCATGAGGGGGAAGGGGAGGAGCCACGGGGGGGACGAGAGGAGCCATGAGGGGGAAGGGGAGGAGCCACGAGGGGAGGGGAGGAGCCACGGGGGATGGGGAGGAGCCACGGGGGACAGGGAGGAGCAACGGGGTCCACATCAAGCTGAGCGACCCTCTGAGTTGGCTCAGCCGTGAGCTGCCAGCCCAGCCAGAGCCCCACCTGGGTCGTAGGTACCAGGCCTGTGTGTCTGGGGGGCCGGGGACAGGCTTCCCGGGCAGCCGGGAGCCGCGATCTCGAGCTTAATGATACATCAGTCCTGACCTCCTGGTGTTCAGGCCACCCCCTAGGCCTCCGTGGCGCCAGGAGGACCTGCCCACCTGATCTTGCTGGGCCTTGGGGTTGCCCCGCGGGGTGAATCGCGGTGGGCTGAGCCAGGCCCTCCCTGTGGCAGCTGCTCCGAGGACGCTGCCCTGCTCTGTGCCGGATGCACGCGCTCCATCCCGCATTGCAGCCAAAGGGAAAGAGAGCGCGCGGCGGGCCTGACGCACGGAAAATAAAACAGCACCTGGTGGGCGCGAGGGCAGAGGCTGAAGAGCCATTTTAAGCCGCCCTCCACATGGCCTCTTTGCCAGGCAGCGGAGCAGCAGCCATGAGCCGCGTGTGCCTGTGCGAGCAACCAGCCCCGAGTGAAGCCTGGGCCAGCCCAGAAGCCAGCGACCACTCGCCGCTCCCAGGGCCCTAGACGTGCTCCTTGCTGCTCCTCATCTAAACCGGCAGCGGGAAGATCCTGACCTTTCGGGAGATGCAGGGGGAATACAGCAGCTTGCGGACGGGACGTTAGCCCCGTGGACACTGGCACTTGGGTCATCTAGTGAGCAGACTGGGGCAGGACCTTGAGGAAGGGACCACAGGGCAGAGCCGGTCGGGAGAGGCCGGGATCGGATGACCCCGAGAGCGAGAGTGGGGAGCAGCCCCCCAGAAGGAGGTGAGCGCGCGAGCCAAGACCGCCGCGGCTTCCAGAAGTAGTGATTTGCTTGTTTCGTTTTGTTTTCTTGGTCTTTAATTCTTTTTGAGGCTAATCTCCTCGGGAGTGTTGAGTTTTAAGACACTGGGTGTTTTGGAAGGCTACCTGTTTCACATGTGAAAATTTCCCCCCGTTTTTCACCCGTGAGTAAGTACAGGGTGAAGGCTGCTGACGCTGAACGCGGGGAGTCCTGAAGCTGAGCGCACAGTGCAGCCGACAGGATGCGTGGGAAACGTCTGTTTCTGGAGAAAAATTCCCAAGATTTGAATTCCTTCTGGAGCCCTTCTTCCAGGGTGGGTCTCTGTCTTGGGACGACATCCTCACCAGCTGCTGTGTGTCCTGTGCAGTTTCGGGGTGCAGGGACCTGGCAGGCTGGGGCCACGCCAACCTTCCCGTCTGCGCTGTTCCCCAGCTGGCACGAGCCCTGGCCTCCGTAAATGAAAGACTAAATGACCTGCCACTATTTTTATCCCCGTAACTGTTTGGGTTTCAATTCAAAGCAGGAAGTATTTTAGGAAATAAAGACAGTGACCCTAAATGGAGAGGCACACACGACACAGGTGAAAAGACAGCAGCGTCCACAGGGTGCACCCAGACTGAAATGCTACACTCGCCAGGTGAACACGATGAAAACTCATTGTGATGCCACAGAGGGATGCAAATGAGACCGGGGACACGAAGGAATGGTCATTATCTTTATTCATACACACTTGCTTCCAAACTACAGTTAATGTATCTAACAAAGCGTGTCATGCAAACAAAGCTTAGAGGTTATGGAACTAGAGCAATGCAGGAATTGTACATCCGTTTCACCTGCGATAAACCCAGTGGGACCTGACAGCTGAACGGCCTCTACGTTCTGCCAGCAGGTGCTTGACAGAAGGGAACACTGCAACCTCCGTCTCTTCCTCTCCCTCCTCCGTACACATTTGGGGTCTGATATAGGCTCCTTTTCAAGGATGCTTTAAACACGGCTTGTCCTTCAGCCCACCCTTCCCCCAAATTCATGCAGCAAAGCAGTGATTCCAAATGTTTCTGACCATCTACAAAAGACATTCGAAAAGACCCTAAGAGAAGAGACATGAGGCGAATTTTTACACTCAAAAGGAAAACAGCCTTCACGGATGATTCTGAATGGTCCACTAACCCCCTCAAGAAAAGAATCACAGTTTTCCAGGAAGAGTATCACCAAGAATCTACCAACAATCACAGGAATAAATACTCCTAAAGTGAAGCAGAGGGGCAAAGACAGAGCTGTTTGATCAGAAAATGCAAAGCCACCTTTTGTCTTCTTTTAGAAAAAAAGGTTCTTATAAAGTAGCCTTGACAAGTAGGGTCCCGTCTACTCACTAGAGATGATGCCAATGGACACATCTGCCGCTTCTTTCTTGGGGATGTCGGGGTAGTTCTGAGTCGCCCAGGGACCAAGTTCTCACAGGGCATCACTGAACTTTCACCATATATGCGAGACCTGGGGGCCCGTGGGGGCAGGAGACAGAGCTGAGGAGGCGCCCCCCATCCCCATGCCAAAAGGTGGTCGCAGAGCCTCACAGGGCAAGGAAATGGGAAAGCTGTCCCAGAGCTGCATCTGGAAAGGGGACAATGAAGCCATCTTTCCCGCGGTCCCAAAGTTTCTAGACTTTAGACAGTTGTCCCCAGTGTCTCATTAAAAACACGGAGGGCGTCATTCTGCTAACGTGTTCCACCTGGACTTCCAGTCATTGTGATGAGGACTCCATACCCCACTGGATGGGAAAATCCCGCAGTGGGACTGCAGGACAGGGGCGCTCTAGCTGACCCCAGCTGAGTCCTCCTACAGGCTCCGTGTGATTGGAATCTTATGAAACTGTCAGTAGTTTTATTTTAAAAACTCATTTCTAAGGAAGAATTGAGTTAATAAAGTTCTCTATAAAAAAGTACAAATAGCCCAGTATATTCAGATGTTCTGTTGGAATTAACAGATTAATTTCTTCCATAAGGTTTCAAAAAAGTCTTTGGAACGTGTGGGCCTTAGTGTGGGTCATTTTAAGGCTGTTTGATGACTGAGTTGGACCTACACCGTTATTAACGGACAGCCGATCACACACATCAGCGGCGCTGAGGTCCTGGTCATTCCGCCCTTCACCCTCCTGACGAGCCCCTGACATTATCGGATTAACAGAATTGTGGCCAACACCATTTCTACGCGGCTGCCTTCACCCACGTGTAACGCAGGTAACCTTTCTAACAACAGAAATATACAGCATTCCCTAGATGTGCTGCGTCAGCCCACACGGGAAATGACAGAAACGTTGACAGTCAGTATATTTCATAAAATGTAACCCAAGTAACTCAAGGAAAAGGTTTTAAAAACATTTCCCAACGCTCCCTGTCAAATTAGGGTGTGGTCACGAACAGCGAGGACGCCTTCTGCTTCCTGTGACCGTCAGGCCTTCCCTGTCCCCGCGACGCTGAGAGCCTTCGTCTCCGGGTCGCTGCCCCGCGTCAGGTTCACGATCGATCGTGACTCTTCAGTGCTGCCCCTGCTGGGCTTAGAGAAGCAGGAAATGGGACAAGAAATAGGCGACTTCACAAGACCAAGGTGAGAAAATGACTGTCAGGTGGTGTTTCCTTTCTGAGGCTTTTACAGACACAAGACCCTCACTTTGTCCTCCCTTCAGCGCTGAGCAAACAAACGCCGGCAACACACTCAAATCCCTCCTGCTACGTGGACTCGGGGAGGTGGGGGGGGACCTGCAGTGTTAGTTGCTTTTGCTTTGTCCCCGCTCCCCTCTCCCCGGACCCCCAGCTACAGGGGAAAAGTGGGTGCGAACCCACCTGCTGGATGCTTCAGCCCCGCCCAGAGAACCGGGAGCCTCTTCGAGGGGGCAGGGAGGACGCTGCTGGCGCTTGGGAGATGCTGGCGGAGGAGGGCCAGCAGCCGCACCGGAAACCACCCGCGGCTCAGCCTCGGGGACCGCAGCGCCCCTCCCTCCCTGCCGGCTTCCTCCTGCTGCAAGCGTCCACCAGCCCTTCCGCACCCAAACCCACTCTTCCCTAAACTCCCTGCCGACCACGGCTAAGGACCGTGGCTCAGAGGGGCTCGACAATCGTTCGCTGAATCGCGTTATCAGGGTCCTCACGCTCTCCTAGCTGACCGTCTCAGACCAAGTTTCCGGAGATCTCTTAACCCTCTGGCTTTCTCCCAAAATCCTGATAGGAAGAAGCCTAACCATCTCCGAAGACACGACAAGGCAGAGGCTCTGCGTGAACGTGAACAAAACAGCAGTAGACGTGACGGAGAGCCGTCGCTCGGTTCCCGGGGTCTCCTACCGACCTCCTGAATCATTCCAGCCTCGAGCGAACCTCCCATTCACCTCTGCGGGCTGCGCACCCCATATTCTTCCTTCAACCCAAACCCCTCGTGGGTCTGCAGGCGATGCCCAGAGGAGGGCCGCCAGCGCACTGGCCGCAGCCTCGGAGTGGCCGCCTCCCAGGGGAAGGTCACGGGACCGATCTGCACGGCCTTTCGCGTCACAGCGTCTGGCGGGGGACCCAGCTCGAGCTGGATTCCCCTGCGGGCCTGAACCTCCATGGGCCCCAGCGACACAGGGGCTGACCCTTCTTGGGCCCTTCAGGGCCTCCTTGTTATCCCAGCCCCTTGGAAGCGGCGGCCCCTTCCCTGTGGCTTTACTTTACGTGGCCTCCACGAAGGGGCAGACCTTTAGCAATCCATTCTGCTGACGGTTACCAACGTGACGTGTGCTTTCAGCAGAACTGTCCTGGGCTGCTCAGAGTTTTTAAAAGCATCAGCTTCTATCTACATCCGGGACATGGCGACGCACCAACACGCCCCATCACGGTAGCACGTCGCTGGCACTGGAGCTTCTACTGTTTTCCCCCCAAGTTTGTCCTCAAGCCTGCAGTCCCTCACGCAGAGTACAGGGCCCCCCAGACACGGTATTTCCTTTAAAACTTTGCCACACACTCAGAAAGGATAAAAACCAGCTGGGATGTTTCCTAGAGAAAGATGAATAATTTGGAAACGTGTCGGCTGTGTGAAGGACAGCGTGACCTGCCCGGGGCTCAGCGTGAGCAGGCAGCGAGAGGCTGGGAACACGTGGTTCAACCCCGCGGGCTCCTTGCTGGGACGTTCCTCCCCGCTGGGGCGTAGCTGGGGATCTGCCGTCCTGCCGCTGCTCCGTTCCGGGGCAGGGTGACCGGCCCTTCTGCTTCTTAGGCTCTTTCTATACTTGGGTCCCTTTTCTATCAGACCAAACGAGGTGCACCTGGGGAAGATGCGGCCCCCGGACGTGCACGGACCCATGGGGCCACAGCGCCGCAGCCGGGGCCCCTCTGGAGCCCTTGAGTCGACGGTCCATAAGAGGTGGCGGAAGAATTTGCTCTTTTCTGGTCTAACCTGTTCCCTACCCCGTCTCTTCCTCCAGTCAAGGCTTCCCAGGATGGCCGAGGCCTCTCACCCCTAAGACCCCTCAGCGGTCGTGTGGCAGCTGGAATTCAGGCAAACAGCCAGAGAGTCAAAGTGAGAAGCCGCTTCGCTGGGACACGCTTCTGGGGAACGGGGCACAGAGCAGCCCCTGTAAGGACTGACAACCACGTCCCTCGGAAACGTTCTTTCCGCTCTTTCTGACCGGCTCCCCTGAGGACCCCGCACTGCGATGCTGCGTCCCACGGAAGTGCTCCTCACAAGACAGGGAAGGCCGCTTCTAGCAACACCTGGGAGAGCATCTGCAGCCCCCCCAGGGCGTCTGCTGACGGCTCCGGGGCCTGGCTGTGCTCACCACGTCTGCACGTGCGGTAGCGGACGGCGGAGCGTGCCGAGGACGGTGAGATGGACGGCACGCTTCCGGGGCATCTGCACAGCCACGTCAGGAAGGGCATCCTCCCGTCCCTCCTACCCCGAGTCTCCAGCAGCAACAAGGCTGAAGGGAAGAACTGAGCGAGCAAAGTGCAGCCCGCGGGCCGTGACGACACCACACCTGCACGAACATCTCCTGCTACCACAGGAGGAAGCGTGACGAAGGCGACAGGGCTCAGAGGCTAAGAGGAGTCTCACCTCGAGAGTAACCCCACACCCCCGACGAAACTTTCGTTTGCAGGTAGAATCGAATGTTTTTATGTATATGTGTATGTAAGCCTAACTGATCATGCAAAGTAGCCATTCACCTTCGAAATCAGATCTACTGCAATAAAAAGTCAGTACGCCCGACACAGTGCCAATGCAGGGTACGCACGGAGTCGGCGTGGGGAAGAGGAAGCACAGCGGCACAAAAAGAAGCTAACACTTAATCAGAAAAGCAGACTAGAAACCGGAGCCGTCACAGTCGTAGCACGGTTGTGTCTTATAAAATTATTATAATACTCTGTGTACTTGGTACGATTATATCAATAACATAGATTCACTTGTTATTAAGGTTTATTCTAAACATGCAAAATTCATTGCATGATGCCTTTGCAAAACATTTTGAAATCCTTCTAGCAATACCTCTTTGAGCTGATACGCATCCAGGTTTCCTGTTCTACAGCTTGAGGTGTGTCACTCAACATGAACCGGAAATGGGGGACCAAAACCGTACTGTTCATCCCAAGAGGATGTTGAGGGCTGGAGACGGGAGGGGAATCAATTCTAGGGGCTGAAGTTACAGTCAACACTTGGATTAACTTACTGTACATCGTACTCTCGTAAACACCGCAGCCTATTAAATAAATAAGTACAAAAGCGGTGGGAGGTGTGCGCTCCGGCTTCTTAGGAAGTAGGCAGCGAAGTGTCGGTGTGAGGGGGGTTGGCTAACACTTGTGAGTAGTGGCATGATCGCGGGTGGCACCCTGGATCCAGAAGAATCTCCCAGAGATTAAAATGAACATCACACGCGCACTGACCTGCCCTTGATCTGAAATGACTTCACATGCTCGCTTAGCGGAGTCCTTGGAAGATTTGGCCTCTTAAAAAGAAATGCAAGTATCAAGACAGTTATCAGCCAGTAGGGTACGAGATGACAGATGCCCCCAACACTCATCTGAGGTCTTCTTCCTCTGTTTCTAAACTGGTAACTGCTGGACCGTAACTGTGAGTGGGTTACGACTGTCAACCTCTGGGAACAGTGAGCTTGCAGATGGGACCAGATTCCTCCCGGCCTCTTGGGCCCTAGGGACCGTTTCCATCGAGGCAGAGAACACCAGCAGTGGGTCCTCTGAAGCCCCAATCCCACCTCCCCCGGGTCCCACCTTGCTCACTCTCTGGGCTCCCCGTTCTTTTACTCCAAAGATGTCTTGGGCGGAGATGTTTCCGGCTCCCTGGACTGGGGCGGGTTCCTTTGAACATGTCTGGTTGGGGGATCCGGATGGTGAAAATCAACAGAGGGTCTGGAAAACATGTCAAATTGTACCAAAAAAAAGGGGGGGGGTAGAGTCTGTTTGCCTTCCAGGAAGGGTTAACCTACCGCCAGATGCGACCTCTACACAATTAAACTGGATGCTGTGCATGACACCATCTGCCGCTAAGATGATGCTCTTGGTTGCGAGAGACCCTGAACAGCTGATCACGTTTGGACTAATAACCCTACAGTTCTCAGGCCTCCCCTGGAAACAAGGCGGTGGCCTTCAAATTTTAGAGCTGAGGATCATTTCCCACGGCTGGGGGCAGGGGGCAGGGGCTGGGGAGGTGCCTGTTCTCGGTGCTGAGTTTCATACTGTGCTCTGTAGGATGGGGTGCACGAACTGGGGGTTGACATATGAGAACCCTTCAAAATCAGACTGGTCGATGTTAGCGATGACCAGCTGATCGGGTGGCGTTAAGACAGGCTGCCCTCGCGTGAAGAACTTGTCGAAGTTTTCTGCTCCTTTGCCGCACTGTGGAGAGAAAAGAAAAAGAAGGAGCGGTCAGTAGGTTATTAGAGCCCAGGCAGCAGCTCTCTGGGCCTCTGCGGGGAGGAGCGTGGCCAGGGCATCAGGGCTGGCTGGGCAGGACGAGTTCTGGAGGATTTGCAGGCCAACGGGATTCGAAAGCGAGGCAGAGCGAACAGAGAGAGCCACTCAGCTGTAAACCACCCAGCAGCCTCGGGACGGACACCCCAGGCGGGAGGGCCGTGTTGCCGGGAAGGCGCCAGTGAGGCCACGGCCTCTTTTATTTCTCGTCCCGTCACGGAGCCACGAGCACGAGGCCGCATGCGGGGGGCCGGCAGGCACGCGTCCACGCTGAACGGCTGGGATGTGGGTGGAAATGAGGGCAGTGGCCCCTGAACTGAGAGGTTGGGATACTGCCCACGTCTGGTTCTTTGCAAGCCTGTCTGTAATACAGTAAAAGCTGTGTTATTCTTGTCTTCCAACTGGGAGGTTCTAGAATCTCAGCCCCGAAATTAATCTTCAACCAGGAAGGGGTCAGCGTAGTGGCAAGGCTGGGCCGTTCCTGCCTGGGCTCGGCGGTCTAGGTACGTCTGTCAACCGGCGGACAGGTCGCCGTGGCAGGCATCGCTGGTGGCTTCGGTCTGGATCAGGTTTGTGCTGGTGCCCCGAGAAGGCAGTCTCCGTCCTGGACACTCACTCCTCTCCACCTGGGTCCACCAGGGCACTTCGTGAAGACGGGCTGCGGGCAGAGCTGCCCTGGAGGAGGGGTGGGGGACGGTCTGGAATCCCAGCCGCATAAGCAGAGCTGCTTTGGGAGTCTGACCCCGCATAAGAGGAAGGGGTGTCCTGTCGCTTTCCCAGCCACCGGAAGGCTGTGGCATGCTGGAGTCCCAGGATCCCAGGTGATTCTGAGACAGAGTTCTGGGAGGTGTTCTGCAGACACAGTGACCCATCCCCTGCCCCATCCCCGGCCGGTACTACGGGGCAGTGTGAATTGACTGAGCTGGCCTAAGGCGTCCTGCACCTTTAACAGAGCACGGCTCTAGGTAGGCTGCGAGGCGGGGTCCACCCCTTCTCTTCATCTGTAAAGTGGGGAGAACAGCTGGGGCCCCCTCCTGGGCTGCCACGAAGGTTGAGCGTACAGTGTTTCACACAGAGCCCAGCACGTGCGGGAGCGCACGACACCTGCTGCTGCTGCTTCTGTGATGACAGCTGAGTCTCGGGCCGCACTTTCTCACCTCCTCCGTCACAGCTCCTCCCCATCATCTAGAATCTCTCCTCGAGAATCTAGCTTCGTTATACTTTCCCCGCCCTCCTATCAAATAACATGTCTTGGTGGAAAGCACGCCATAAATTCAAGGTTAAGGTCTTCCTAACTGAGGCCTTTCCTTTCTGGGGTGGTTTTTATTTATTTTATTTTATTTTATTTTATTTATTTATTTATTTTTGGCTGTGTTGGGTCTTCGTTGCTGTGTGCGGGCTTTCTCTAGTTGCAGCGAGCGGGGATTAATCTTTGTTGCGGCGCGCAGGCCTCTCATTGCAGTGGCTTCTCTCATTGTGGAGCACGGGATCTGGGCGTGTGGGCTTCAGTAGTTGCGGCACACGGGCTCAGTAGTTGTGGCTCGCGGGCTCTAGAGCACAGGCTCAGTAGTTGTGGCACACCAGCTTAGCTGCTCCGCGGCATGTGGAATCTTCCCAGACCAGGGATCAAACCCGTGTCCCCTGCATTGGCAGGCGGATTCTCAACCACTTGCGCCACCGGGGAAGCCCTCTGGGGTGGTTTTTATTATCGTAAGCGACCCCTGCTTTTTAACTGGAGGCGAGTTCAGACCAGTGACTGCTGGGTGGTACGTGGGCGAACGAGTGGGGGGCTTGTCGGGGCCCCTCCAGTCACTCTGCGGGGGCCATGCTGCAGGTCCTGCCCATGCCTCGGGCCCTGCCACCTGCACGAGGGGCGGTGGGGCCTTCCCTTCACACTCCGCCTTCCCAAGGAGCACGAAGTGCCTCTAGGGCAAAGGTCAGCAGAAGCAGGGCCTGCGGCCTGCACCCCTCTACGTGCACAGGCCACCGTGAGCCAGTCGAAGGACTCTTCAAGGGAGAAAGGGCACGACGTTTCTCCCCAAGAATTAATCAAGGGTCTGCACTCGATACGTCAGTGAAACCAACCAACAGCAACCAACGTCCACAGAGCACCGCGGCCAGACGCCGCTGTGAAGATGACAACAGAGAAGAAAGAGCCCTGCTTCGGAGACACCAGTGGTCCTCATCCAGGGAAGGTTTTGCCCCCGCCCTGCAGACATCTGGCAACGTCTGAACTCTTTTTTGGTTGTCATGACCGGGGTGGGTAACCGCAAAGAGGTGTTGGCCCCGAGGTCCACAGGGCTGTGGCTGAGGAACCTGGAATATTCCAACCACGAAGCAAGGCTCGGTGGGTCCCAAGGTCAGTGTGAGGGCAAAGGTGGAGGCCAAACAAGGGAACCAGGCAAGCCAGCCAGATCTGAGAGCAGGGAATGGAGAAGCTGCAGACGCTCAGGGCAGGAGTCTTGTACTTAAGTGTTACAGCCTCGGGGACTCGGCTGTGAGCAGAACATCCTTCGGGACTCCGATTAATCAACACCCACTGCCTGGAAGGTTCCAAGCAAATCTATTCTGGGTGCTCCCAGCAGCTGGCACGTGTGCTTCCTTAGGAAGAGCTTACTTCCTTCACTGATTCCTGGTATTCACTGACTACGCAAAGATGAGTGAGAAGCAATTTCTGGGAAGAAAAATAAAAGGAGAAGTCCCTAAGAGGAAGAGGACGGCGACATGGTGAATTCTCTCTCCTCCGCTAGCTGGAGACCCGTCCTTCCAGCTCCAGGCCCGTCCGTCTGTCCTGTGAACACATCACACAGCCTCTGTGCAACCACAAGGCTCAAAGGAAAGACTGACACCTTCCCCTGAGCACCTCCTGCAGAGTACTCGCAGATCAGCTTCCAACGAGAATTTCTCAAAGCCAGGGCTCCGCCGCCAAAGAAAAATAAAAAACAAAGTAAACGAAGAGATCCCAAGGTCTCAGAAGGGGGACCACGTGACCATCAACACGGAGGAGCCTGGGGATGGGATGATGCCTGAGGACGGGAAGTTCTGAAGCCGTGTCCAGAGGAGGCTCCTCCTAAAAGGCTGCGCAGCTTGTGAAGCCCGGGGTGGTGACGCGCGGACGGAAATCCTCGGCATGTAAGCTGCGTGCCGTGACCATGCTGCTGGCGGGGGCCAAGGGGGATGGCGGAGACCGGGTCAACCCAACCCCGAGCGGGCAAGCGGCGGCAAAGAATGAAAGCTCTGTGACTGTGAGAGGCTCTCGGCAAGCCGTGGGGGGCCGCGTCTGGAAGAGCTGAAGGCGGGGTCTGAGGATGAGCTGAGGTCCAAGGCTCAGGAGGGTATCTGACCCCGAGGGGGATCACACCGGACGGAAGACCCGCCCCCAAGGGGCGGGGGCAGCTCGGCTGCTTTTACGGGTTTGGCTCGATGACAGTCAGCACTTACTTTTCCACCACAGAGGGTCTCCCGGTGCTTTAAAAATGAGCGCTCCGCAACTCAGCGAAATCAGGGCAGAAATAGCCTCCTTCAGGTCAAATTGGAGAAGATCTTGAACTACTTGTCTTTCAAGACGTTTGTGCAAGAAATGCAACTGTCCTCATACCACCACCCGCGCCACCACCACCCACTGCACGGGATAATTAAACTCAGGGCCCTTTGGATCCCTGGGGAAAAGACAAACAATGGCTTTAACCAGCTATTGTCTTTTACGGTAGAGAAGAGTCTCCCGGCCACCTGTGAGCCAGTCTCACCAGGGCCATCAGCTTGGCGGGAAATGGCTCTTGGGCGCCATCTTGGATCTGAGAGGCAGCCAGAAGAGGCCCGGGGACCGAATGGAGGGTGCGGGGGACACCAGGCAGGCTGGCGTGTCCACGGCCTCGGGGCTCTCCGCCACCTGAGGACACAGCAGGTGAAGGCAGCACTCGCTAGCTGTGAGCAGAACCCCACGGCTGTGTGTGCGCTGCCCCAGCTCCGGAGGCCACCCACACCTTTCGCCAACTGAAGCTGCCAGGATGCCCGCAGGACGTGAGGTCCCCACGACTGCTTGGGACAAAGATTCGGGGGGGAGGGCGGAGGAAGTGGCCCGAGCACGGCTGGGCCAGCATGTGCGCCCGGACAGCTCCTCTGGCCATCCCCGAGACCGGACGGCCTCCGTGTTCGCGGTGACGCACTTGACACCAGGCGGAGACCCGGGGTACGGTGGGGATGAAGCACCCAATCAGAGGCCAGGAGCCGGGGTCAGCTTGGGCAGCGCACGTGCCTCTCTGTAAAGATAGACGGGGATGCGAACACCCACCTCCCACGGCTGTTGTGAGGTCAGAGGGACGGCATGTGTGCGACCCTTTCTAGATGACCAGGCCTGATACAGACCTACGACGCCACACGCAGCACACGTGCCCGGCGTGGAGACGGCCACTGATTACAGGCCAAGGACGAGTGGAACACTATTAACAGTCTATCTCCTGCCGTAGCTCTGGATTCAGGACTTCACTCCTCTGTTTTCTGGACGCTCCCACCCATTTGGTAAAATCATCGACGAGTAAAATGAATCCAGGAGAAAGCGAGATGGCAGACGTGTGGCAAAGCCCCGGGTGGGATCTGGGATGCGCCGCTCCCCACCCGGAGCCCCGCGTGGCGCCCGGTCGGTCGGCTCACAGCCTCTGCATCTTTGCGGGGGGCCGTGGGGAAGGGGCGGAGCCTGAGCCGGGCTGTGGGCCTCTCGGCTGTGACTCTTACCTGGCAGAGGCCACCCAGAATGCACCACACATGTGCTGGTCTCAAGCCTGTGCCTTACACCTTGGTGTCTCGATGACGTAGAAATTAACCTCATGGTCACCGGCGCGGGACTTAGGGTGAGTGTGAGTAGCTCGAACACGCTGCCGTTACAGAGCAAAATGCCAAACCGACCCCGGGAGAGCACGAGGGTGTAGAACAAAGCCAGAGTAAAGGTGAGCAGCGCGACGAAGGAGAGAGGAAGCTTCGCAGGGTGGGGACCGTCTGCGCCGAGGACCAGACGCAGCTGGCTCGTCTTAGGGGAACCGTCCCCGCGTCCCGAGCCCCGGCCTGGGGAGTTGACCTCAGCCCCGCGCCGTGGTCCCCGTGGAGGGGTGGTGAGGACACGGCCAGCAGTGGGCTCGTATCCCTGACTCTTCATGTAGTTAAACCAGCGGCAGAAAGGAGTGGGCGCCTCCTGGGAGGTCACGTCCACACCAGGGAACCGTCCAGCGAGTGGGCTGGGCCGCCGGGCGGCAGCTGGGGTCTGCCCTTCCTAAGATCAGCATGCTGGGCGGGGGGCCTCCGTGCAGGGCCAGCACAGCAGGAGCGCACGCCAAGGGTTATGGGAGGAAGTGAGGTTAGTTTGCGCATTGCGTCACCCAAGGTTCTGGAGATGTGCTCACCGAAGGCCTGGACGCCCACTGAAGCCAGTGCATTTTGGTGCAGAAAGTCTGGAGAAGGAGAATGGGCAGAGGAGAGGATTTGGAAAACAGTCAGTGCCCGGCCTGGGGACAAAAGGAAAGGAGCGGGCCCCACGCAAAGGAGGCCACACGCCCATGTGAGCAACGTAGGGACAAAGTGTATAGATTCATGCACGCGTACAGCTTTCTGGAAGGTTACGGAAATGTCAAGTGGGCAGCGGGAGTGGTCCCTGGGGAGAGGGAGATCCCGCCTTTTCATTTTATATCCTTCTCTACTGCTTAACCGTCTCTTTCACCGCAAGGAGACTGTATTTTAACAATAATTTTTTTAAAAAGGGACTGGGGCCTCTTTCACCTCCTGCCAGCGTTCCCTGGAGACAGGCCCTATTTTCTCAGACAAAATTAAACAGGGCTCCCCTCACCTGCCGCCTCAGAGCACCTCTCAGGAAAGGCCACTTCTGGCCTGGAGGCGGCTTTGAAGACGGACACACTAAATGGTTAGGTTCCTGCAGGTGAGAGCCCCGTGTCGTTGAGGGCAAAGGTTCTGGCTTGCCGTGGCCTGTACCCTCTGCAACGAGAACACGCACGCCGCCTGGTCTTTCTTTACACGCACGGCCAGCTTCAGGGCGCTCAAGGCCGCTTTTCCAAGAGTGGCTGTTGTCATGCCCAGCATCACGGCGCCTTCACTCCGGACCATGGGTACCGGACTGGTCCATTCCCTCGGCCAGAGGCCCGCAGGGCCTGCATTCCCCGTGACTCCCCGCCGGCAGCTCCCTGAGCCTTGCGAGAGCGCTCCTTATTCATGTTGATAATTATTCAAAAGCCTCCTTTCTTCCCATTTCTCTCTCAAGCAGAAAAGCGTCTGGGAGCATAACTACCAAGGAATAGGAAGACATCCTGCCTCCAATTAACCAAGGAGAAGGTGCTCTTACGTGGGTTCCAAGGCTTAAGTCCCACCTCAGCACACCATAATACGGCAGATTCTAGCCTCCCAAGGCTGGTTAGTGTCCGTATGTTGTCAGAGAAGCTCCCTGAGCCTTGAGAATCTTGATTTTAATTAGCATCACTGCTTTGGTTCCACGGAAAGGTCAAGAGGATGAACCCCACCTGCCACCTGGGAGAACCCGAGGCTGCCGTCCACTCCAGGGTCTTCTTCTCCTGTGACCTGGAGAGCTGCTACCCTGTACAAATAACTTCTCAGAGCAATTATCAAAAGAATACAGTGCCATGGGATGTCCTTAGTTCTAGGAAATACACATGGAATTATTTAGGTGTAAAGAGGCATTATTTAGGTGTAAGTCTGCAACTTACTTTCAAATGGTTCAGAAAAGAAAATATGTACATGTGTGTCCTTGCCTACACGCCCTCACAGAGGTGCAGAGGAAGAATGGCACAGGGAATGTGCTGAAATGGTAGCACTGAGGGAATGTGGGTGAAGGAGATGCAGCAATTCTTTACACTGCCTTTGCAACTCTTCCGCAAGTCTGAAATTAATAATTATTTCAAAATAAATAAAAAATATTAAAGAGAATACTGCATTAACTTTGATAATCAAACCATCATCAAACTATCTAAACAAACTAATGACCCTGTGAGAAAAAGGGCTTTGAGGCCATCAGGAAAATGAACCTGACCGTGCATCTCACTGCAGACCCGAGGAAAGTCCTTCTCTTCCTTTTTCTCTTTTTGATAAAATAACGGCAGCAATTTCCCAAGAAAGCCTACCTGAGATAGACATGCCTATTTCTAAAGTGCTCTGCTCACCCATCAATCCTGGATACACTTCTCAGTGTTCACTTCGTAGATTAATTTCTAATAACCATTTCAGTACAGGGGGCGCTTCTGGCCGGCCTGTGAACTAGCTCTTCTGCTCGTTGGTGCCAATGGATAGAATCCAGAAAGGGAAGCACCAATTACCTCTCTGCTTCCGATGCTTGCGGAGACTGTTATTCCTCGTGGGTGGGCTGAACGGAGACGTGAAGGCTCTTCTTGGGCATTTTATTCACATGAATAATAAATCAGGACAAATGCCTACAAAATTCAGAGTGACGCTGGCTCAGGATCTCGGGCTCGCGTGTGCCTCTGAGGGCAGCCTGCAGGGAGTAAGATGCAGGCCTTCTATGGTTTCAGGAAAAGCAAACAGGAAGAGCTTTCCTTCTGCGGGGGGTGCTCAGGACGCTGGGCCATCGTCCTTTCGTGGGACCTCCTCCTTCACAGAGAGGCAAGTAAAGAGAAAACTGAAACCAGCTTGCCTTGTGCTTTTGTTCCACAGGGAGGAAGGGACGCTGCGGAGCTGCTAACACTCTCCAGGAGAGCATCACAGCACAGCCGTCTGCTTTTCCTTTGGCTTCGGTTTTTCCAAAGAAACCAGCACGCGAGGATGGGCCCGCTTCCTAGCAAATCATCTTCACCTTCACAGTCGCACACGGGCCACGGATTCTCCCACCGTGGGGGGCCGCAGGGCAGGCTCCCGACTCCCTCTTGGAGCTGGTGCACCCCTGAGCCTCCAGACTCGCCCCCCTCGGGGGGAAGGCCACAGTTCCACCCGCCTGACACTGTCACCCCTCTCCCCGCCCTCCTTCACGTGCGGCCTTGAACAGAACCCAGGCTGCCACTGCACTGCAGACCCACCCTTAATGTTGCCGTGGATGGAACGTTCTGCTGGAGCCTCTTCGCGGACCCAGTGCGTGGCGCCATGCACCGGGACGGTGGAGCCCACATCTGCCAGCACGTTGCTGCAGCTTCCGGGAGACGGGAAGGTGAGCAGAGCCAGGGCACCGTGGGAGCCCCGACCCTCCAGGGAAGCGCTGGCTGCCCACTGGTACGGTAGCTCAGCTGAGGGAAGTCAGTGACGCTGCAAAAACTTTCACTGGAGGGTCCAAAACGAACGTAAAAACTAAAACAAACATAAGACTCCCAAGCTTACAGGCAAGCCTGATCTCCCGACAACCGCGGGCACCTGCTGCTGGTGTTCACAGTAACCAAGGCCTTGATTTCGCGGGAGCCAGGGGCCAACGGTCCTTAATACGATAAGTCTCAGGGAAACTGATTCCCCAGCACTTGCTACAAACGCATCGAGCAGACTTCACCCAGACAGACACGGTAGCCAGCCAGGGCTACAAACACTGCTCAGAGGAGGAGAGCTGCTCTCAGCGTCGGGTTCACTGCACGCGCTGAGGAAGAGCCTCTGGCAGAAACACCTGCCTGACGGGTTTCTCAGCAGCGAAAGCCAGGCTGGTGCCACCGCATCTCTCTCTAAACAACAACGCTGCCCGCCAGAGAGGACGCAGCTCCGGGTTTTATCTAGAAACTCTTTTGACTCTGTAATTGGCTCTGGGTGAGGGAACTACACTTTCCCCCGAGAAAGCCGGGAACCCCTCTCGCGGAGTAACTCAGAGGCCGTCGGGTCTCCTCTGCTGCTGCCGTGTCAAGCCCCACGTGTCTGGCAGCCTCGACGGCAGCGTGCCGTACGCTGCTTCCTGCAGGTGGGAACGGCCACTATTGCTCCTGGCACGTGGTCTTGCCGCCCCAGCGCAGTGTCCCGGGAGACCGCTGAGATGCCCCTTCCTGAGATAAGGGCCTCATTCTGCGGCCGTGCAGGGGGCTTGCTGTAGGGATGAACTCTCTGGGGGCCAGAACCCTCCAACCTGTCCCCATGCCCTTGACGCTCTTCTGCTTTGGGACAAAAAGTCTGCTGCTTGTTCCCGTGGCCGCTTGCACCCACCGTGGTTTCCGCTTCCCGCCTCTCCCATCCCCTGTCCTTCTGCATTTTCTCCCAGCTTCTTCCTTTTCTGTGTCCAGACTCCCCAGCACAACGTGGGTTTCTGCCTGGGCCGTCTCACCGCGAGCAGATGAGCTCTCACCAGACAGGCCCTTCGCACGAATCCGTCCGTTTTAGGGCCTTGGTCCATGATTTCCACGTCTGTTTGTGAGTTCGGGGGCTGTTTCTTCACAGCCAGACGCAGTTTATTCTTTTTTAAAAATTTAACCAGCACTCGGTTGAACAATGACCAGACAGCAGCAGCGTTCCAGGAATAAATAAATACACTCCCCGCCCCAGACCCAGCTCCCGGCTCAACTGCCTGCCACGGGCTGTGACCATGCGGTCCAGTGAGTTCTGTGGCCCACGGGGAACGGTGCATTCTTGGCTGTCGGAGCCAAGGACCCTCTGGCTTCCCCTCATCTGAGTTCAGGGCCACCGTTGCCATAGGTGGGAAGCTATGAGAAGACACAACTTCTTCTGCCAGTGAGGCAGGAATAAGCAGAAAAGGAAGATGGATAAATCACGGTTGACTTCGCTGCATGGAGCCTCCTTCTGCAACGTGACTGACAAGTAGCTGCGTTTTGCTCGACAGGCAGAGCAGGGTCAGCGTGCGTCTCTACGTTGTTCCTGTACAGAAACTAAGCTGTGTGTAGGCTGCTACTGTACACCTTTCATACTTAACTTAAGAAGGCTAAAGAGATATGAAAGGGAAGATAGAAAATCCCTAACAATATTCCTCTGAGACGCCGGCAGCGCCATTTATCACTGTCTTCATCTTCCTCCCTCTTAAAACCAGGTTTTGTAACCTGGAGGGCCGGCATCCTCTCCTAGGAGAGCCTCCTGACTCAGGGCCCAGAACTGGCTGCAGAGAAGACGGCGCAGAGGAGACATAAGGCCCCTCCTTGAAACGCCAACTCAGGAGGAAGTCAACTGACCCGATTTTAGGTTTTCTTCGGTTTGTGCTAAAAGTATCTTGGAAAAATAAAATCCGTGGGCTCGCCACCAGCAGGAGGAGAGGCCACATAAGCACATTGGATGAGAAAGCTGCCGCTCTAAGAATAAGCCCTGAGCCGCCCAGCCGGTGCCCTAGCGCCCCGGGAGGGTCCCCTCAGCCAGCTCACGGGCACCTGTCAGACGAGACAGATTTGGGCCGCGTCACCACTGGGGGTGCTTCTGAAGCCGACTGTGGTGCAAAGCTGCTACCCGGTGCTCTCGGGAGCCCACCCCATCCCGGCCGAGACGGGGCGGAGCCGGAAGGCATGGATCCACCCGGCCCTCAGAAACGGGGTGCGGGGCAAAGCGGGACTGCCTGGGAGGCACGGCAGGGCCGCAGGTGGGGTGAGTGAGGGGGCAGACGTCTTACAGACCCTCGGTTTATCTCCAGGGGCATAGACGTGAAGACGAGCCACTGTGCAGTGGGGAAAGGATCGCGGGCCACAACACCGAAGTCTGCACCCTGGTTCCACCACCCACTGTGTGTCCTCCAGCAAGTGACTCAGCCTCTCTGTGCCGCAGGGTTCTCAACTGTAAACTGGGGACAACTGTAGCTACCTCACAGGGTCGCTGTGAGGGCTAAATGAACGAATTTGTAAAGCACTGAGAGCAGGGAGGGCCTGGGGCGTAGTGTTTGCCAAATAAATGCAAAAAAACCCCAAACCCCAAACAAACGGGAGACTCCAGAAGTCAGACAGGATGTGTCTGAACAAAGGCAGCAGTGCCGGCGATGCCAGCGGGCACACAGCCCCCGCGGCAGGGCTGGCCAGCGTGGGAACCGCGCCCGGGCCGCCGGGGGCCAGCTGAGGCCCAGTTATGCCGCAGGGCTCCCGTCGGGCGAGGCCAAGCCAGGAGAGCTGCAGCGGACGGGGTCCTGCCGAGGACTCAGCGCAAGGACGACAGCCACGTGGGGCGCACGAGGCCCGGGCCCCGAAGCCGACCTGCCCCAGTCCTCGCGTCATCCGGGGGACTCTGCTGCCCTCTTTGGGGCACAGGTGCCACAGGCTCCCCTGACGCTCAAGGTCAGCTCAGACCTCGCGCGCAAGGGCCAGGCTGGGGCCTGCAGAGGCCGGCGGTCAGCAGCCCCCTCTCTGCCGACAAAGCCCCCGGGATCGGGGGAAACAGGGCTCGGGAAACGGCCGCGGCCCCGACTCACCACTTTGGGCTTGAAGGGCGGCTGGACCTCCCTGTTCTCCAGCTTCTCCCAGTCGATCCTCCGGAAGAAGGTGTGTTCCCGCACGTCCCGCTCTCCCTCGGGCCCGCAGCCCAGCCGCTTGCCGGGGTGTTTGGTCATCAGCTAGAAAGTGGGAGGAGAGAGAGCTCTCACGTGGAGCATGGTAACCTGGTGACTGCAGTTGACAGTCCTGGATAGTACAACTGAGTCCGTTGACCGCAGGACAGAAGCAGTCTCACCAAAAAAACAAAGGTGATGTGAGGTGACGGATGTATTAACTCAACTGTGGGAGTCCTTTCACACTGTACACATACATCAAACCATCACAGTGTGTGCTTTAAATATATTACCATTTTATTTGTCAATTACACCTCAATAAAGCTGGAAAAAAAAGAAAGAGAAACAGAAAGACCCCCTCAAAAACCAGGGGAAAAGGGAATGCCAGGTCCAGCGCCCGCTCTATTGCTGCGCTGCCCCCAGCCCTGACGGCAGGGATGCCTGGACCACGTCTTACGATGCTCTGAGTGACGCCAACTCACACAATGGGGACACGAGTGGGCCTTTCTACAGTGATTTCTGTGATAAGGAAACGGGGAAGCAATCTGGACCCACAGCAAACACAAGAAGAATTTAAGTAGCCGTCTCTATATACTGTTTCAGGAGCTGCCATTCTCTACGTGCATTAAGAACACATACGTAAAAGGGCACGCAATTGCTAAAAACCGTGTGTGCCGGAAGTATCACAGGCCAGTATCACACAGGATGCTATATAACAAGCAGCACATGCCTATTTACTGCCTGGACCAAGATGCCCTCAGAGACTCATGGTTCGGAAAAAACAGTGCTGTCACAAGAAGGGTGACGAGTTGGGGCTTCCCTGGTGGCGCAGTGCTTGAGAGTCCGCCTGCCGATGCAGGGGATGCGGGTTCGTGCCCCGGTCCGGGAGGATCCCACATGCCGCGGAGCGGCTGGGCCCGTGAGCCATAGCCGCTGAGCCTGCGTGTCCGGAGCCTGTGCTCCGCAATGGAAGAGGCCACAACAGTGAGAGGCCCGCGTACCGCAAAAAAAAAAAAAAAAAAAAAAAAAAGCGTGACGAGTTAACTGCAAACCCAGTGGCGTGGGCATGTGGTCCCCCCACAGTGCCTCTTAGAACCGTCTGCATGGCATCTCCCCAGTGGACCCTCTTGTCCACGGCCACCAAAGGAACCCAAGCCTACCTACCCCTTTGCAGATGGAGACGGCCTCCCTGGACAAGGACTTCGGGTACGAGACGTTGTGCTCCATGATGGACTGAAACAGCTCGTCTTCATCCTCGCCATCAAACGGAGGCTGCGCCGGAAGAGAGGGGGAGGGGGCGCCTAGGCTGAGCGATTCCACACCTTGCCACGGCGCCCGCACACCCAACCCAGCACCGGGAAACAGAGCGGACCTCTCCCACATGCACGCGGCAGGCTGCAGGCTTAGCTAGATGACCTCGCGGGCTGTCTTTCATTAGGTTGGCGGTCGGGTGTGTTTTTCATTTTCTCCTCTGTCCCTTGCCTCACTCTGGGCAACCCCAAACACTCTTCAGGGAAGGTGTTTTTGAGTAATGTTTTTAAGGATTTGCAAATAAGTTACAATTAACCCATTAATCTTGTAATTATGTGTTAAACAATCTCACTACGATCAAGTGAGGTTACAGATGGCCTTGTGTTCAGAAGGTGCGCGAGGGTGGAGAAGGCGGATGCCTTTGGGTTCTGAACCTGGGGTGAAGGGGACGCAGAACACGGGCATAGAGGGCTCTCCCCAGGCCCAGGAATCCACACCCGGGCCCTCTGCTCTGTCGGGGGCCTGCCGCCGGCACGGCGGCGGTGACGGGGGCTTGCCATCCCCTGGGCACCTCTCTGTCCTCTTCTACCGCGTTTGCAATCCCCACCTGGACAGTGGGGGGCACGGCAGCACGGGGGCAGCTCACAGCTTTAAAGCCAGGTGGCTCTGGATCAGAACGCGGGCCCTGCCGCCTCCTGGCTGGGTGTCCATGGGCAGTGACCCACCTCTTTTGTTCGCAGTTTTCCAATTTGTAAAACAGGGCTCCCTGGTGAGTCTAAAGTGTCTGAGCTTTTGTCTCGTGCCCAGTGAGTGCCCAATGAAGGGTGCGGGGTGCCGATGCTGGTATTGGCCGAGGGCCAGCGCGGAGGCCGGTCCCCCTGCCCATCCCACTGCTTCTCTGCCTGACAGCATCAACCTACTTCTCCTGAGCACCTGTTCCGTGACGCCTGCAAAACAGGCAGTTATTTTCAAATCACGACGTATAGTGTGGAGTTCCTTGTTTTTCACTGGCTGTTGCCCCCCCCACAGTTTCTCTGTAGCTACCCGTGCTCCCGGTCAGGCTAACGCTGTGAGGTGACACATCGTCGGAGATGGACTCGTGTGTCCAGGGCACATATATACCTGCTTCCAGCGTTGTCTTCTAATAACTGACACTTCTACCAACATCTCTGTGCACATCACTGTTTCCTCCCTGACTTCCTAAGAATAACTCCCAGGTGTGGGATGATGTGAACATTCCGATGGTTCCCGGTCAATCTCTCCAGGTCGCCCAGGGAGCACCCTCCCAGGTCACTGCTTGCTCTCAGGCCCGGGTGCTGAAGGCCTGTCAACGGTGGAGCATTACAGTCACATGCACCTTCCCCCCCAGCGACGGAGCCTGGGGACCCAGGGGTGACGTGCGGTGCAGTCCTCGCATACAGGACCATTTTGGATGGCTTCCCTTCCCTCTTTCCCCCATCCCTGTGTTACAGTTTTAGATTTCTACAGATCTGGACTCACTGTTTCAAGCTAAGCTACCTGCTAACTGAAGGCCTGGCTTGGTGTAAAAAAATGTCTGAACGGGGAGTGCTCTCCTTGGTGATGTGTAATTTGTGGATTTTAAATAGGCAAGTGAGGGGTGAGGTTCACGCTTCCCAGAATGGTTCCGGAATCACTGACTAGTCAGTGGTCACGGGGGCCCTGCCATGGTCATGTACAGATCACTGATGCGGGGTGGGGGGGGAGTACCCAGGGACAATTCTGGCTGCAGTTCTGGGATAAAGGACTCGTTACCGAGTCACCAGGAATGGAGACCAAGCATAAGTGACCCTGGCGGGAAGGCACATAAGAGGAGAGGGCTGGGTGCTTTGTGACGAACGCCCAGACGCTCTGAGCAGCAAGATGCTCGTTACCGGGCCGGGTAAATACGATTTATGCGCGAACGTAATCTTATTTGTCAAGCGATCCAGGAGCTGCAGGAAGACTCAGGGTGTTTCACACTCCACTGTCCCCCTGCCTGCGGACAGCAAATAAAGCAAACGAGAAGAAAACTGCGATAAACTGTCTTCTCTTCCTGCTCAACTTCAGCCCTCTGTGATTACAGAGGATACACTGAGACCTCAACCCCATCGACAAGTTGATAATTAATCTCCCTTTTCAATAAGGACATCCATTCCCTGTAGCTTGTGGGCGTGACCTGAGCAGAGCCTTCATTATCCTTTCTGGGCTGAGTCACGGCCCAGGAACATGTTTAAATTTGCCCTGAGGGGTCATCAGGACTTAAGAAGGGGGTTCTGAAATGAAAACCCCGTGTTTGTGGCAGGCGCGGTGGAGAGTTAGAGGACCCGCAGTGGGGCCCGACGACACTGCATCCCAACGTGGGATGCTTTTCAAATGCCGTATTTAAGGAGGGTCGCCATTTCCATGTGACTCTGAATGAAAGCAGGGCTTGTTTCCTGGACTCCAGAGTCAGAACGTTTGAGTGGGGTCTCGAGGGGAACTCAGCTTTCTGCGCCTTTGCGAACAGATAGCTCCCACGGGGGCAAACAATTCAGTCAAATTTTACTGTCAAAATGCCAAGGAGGGGAAATTAACTTAAGGTGCAGGCGATCTGTGTTCTGCCAGCGGCTGTCTCGCTGACAATGGTTCTACGGAACTGGCTTTTCTGTGTTTGCACACGGAAGTATATAGCCTTAAGAAGAATGGTTCCTTGGGGGAAGAAACCTAAATAAATAATACACAAACCACTTTTTAAATATCAAGTCTCAACATCATTGAGAAATAAAGACCAAATATAGGTGGAACCTCATCTTTTAATACTTAAAAGACAACTTTAATATCTATATGATGTAAGACACAACGAAAGAGAGAAAGGAGAGACCACGGGGGTCTCCCAGCCCAGAGGGAAAGCCAATGGTCTCGCGATGGTCTCCACGGCCCGGGGCCTGGTGCCCTCTCTTCCTCTCTGATCTCAGCCTCCTACTCCGTCTCTAGCTCACTCCACTCCAGCCACATGGGCGGCTTCCTCTCCGTTCCTTAAGTGTAAAGCTGTGCACTCCCACCCCAGGGCCTTTGCACTGGCTGTTCCCTCTGTCTGGAATGCTCTTCCCCAGGATGTGCACGTGGACATCCTCTCACTTCCTTCTGGTCTTAACTTTATCTTCTATGTGAGGCCCTCCCTGGCGCTCCGAGCTAAAACTTCAACCCTCCCCCAACACTCTATGTCCTTCTGCTTTGTTACTTTTCTTCTTAGCTTATCACTGTTACAGTCCACCAACTGCAGATCAAAAATGAAATAAAAGTCCAAAACGGTTTAAAAAGCAAAACTTGGGAATTCCCTGGTGGTCCAGTGGTTAGGACTCCACGCTTTCACTGCCAAGGGCCCAGGATCGATCCCTGGTCGGGGAACTAAGATCCCACAAGCCGTGCGGTGTGGCCCAAAATAAATACAAAATAAATAAATAAAAAGCAAAACATGAATTTGCCACATACCAACAGATACTTAAATAACATTTATATTGCAGTTACAACTAGGCACATAGCATTTATATTGTGTTAGGTATACTGAGTAATAGCAAGATGATGTAAAGTGTACGGGAGGACGTGCCTGGGTTACACGCAATTACCACACCATTTATACAAGGGACTTGAGCCTCCAAGGACTCTGGTTTACCCGTGGGAGTCCTGGAACCAGTTCCCAAGGATGCCGAGGAGGGGCCCGCACATCATTTCCGTATCTGCCTGTCTACTGTCTTTCTCTGGACTGTAACCTTACTGAAGGGAAGGGTCTCTGTCTGTGTTGCTCACAGCCATTCCCACGCACATTGAGTAAGTACGCACTGAATGAATAATAAATGAGTCAATGGATGTAACATGTCAGAAAGGGTGACTTCTCCCCAGGAACAAAGATTTCTTTGGGGGCAGCTCTGCTACTCGACGTGGGTGTTTCTTTGCATTCTCTCTTACAAAGGCTCTTGGCTAGGGACGGGCACACTCCCTGGCACACTTGAGGGCTGAGAGTTAATAAAAGCTGCCCACGACAGAGTCATTAGTAGGTACAATGGCAGAGATCTGAAATGTGTGAAATGCACCGCTGTCATTCTTAATCCACTGAGATTTGGGGATGGGAGCTGTTTGTCAACAGCAGCGGGTGTGACTTACCCTAGTAACACAGATACTAAGGCCACCACCTTAGAAAGTGCCCCATTAGGCAGCGATGCCCTTGGTCACCTGACACGTCACACAGCCAAGGGAAACCTAATCTGCCTTTTCTTAACCGGAAGTTCAGCCTCGCTGGGCTTTTGTGAAAATTACAATGAATTGCCCAAGGAGAGAGAAGGGCAGACGGGAGAGGCTATTAAAACACTCCTTCCAGTTTAACTAACTTCTTCCTTTACAATAATACCGGCTCTACACCCGGGAGCGGCCGGGGTGATTTCTGCAGAGAAACGTGCGGTGAAGGCCAATCCCACCCAAGGGCTGAGACACCGAAAACAAAAGGCCA
This sequence comes from Orcinus orca, assembly GCF_937001465.1. Lineage (NCBI taxonomy): Eukaryota > Metazoa > Chordata > Mammalia > Artiodactyla > Delphinidae > Orcinus > Orcinus orca. Next base: position 22,033,813 of record NC_064577.1, read on the forward strand.
CCACTGTCCTCAAGGTGCAGGGACCTTTGGCGGGTGATGCAAAAGCTGTATGGTCCACACGCCAGGGTGTAGCTTTCCATTTGGGTTTTTAGGACTAGAAGATCATTTCTGTACAATTTCTCCCTCTTTCACCAGGATCAGGGGAGTCAGACCAGCGCCAGCCATTCCACACGGCCAGGTCCTGCTATCGTGGTCCCCACAGAGCTGAGCCTTCATGTTACGGGGCAACACACAAGCATGGAAACACAGGGAAACATTACCTGCCCGGCCAGCATTTCATATAACAGGACGCCGTAGGCCCACCAGTCCACGGATTTCCCATACGGCTGATAAGCGATTATCTGTGTGAAAACAAACACATCAACTACATTTAGTGGCCAATCAGAAAGCCTGTGTTGGAACAGGGAAGTCAAGCGTGTAGTCATTTACACACTCCGTGCATGCAAATGAGGTGATGGTAACATTTGTCACTGGGTTTTGAAGGGGACCCTTCGAATCAGACACACAGAGAACTCTCGCCCCATGATTTTGGAATTTCTCTTCTGAATCCACCGGGAGATGCCACGGCACTGCTGGAAGGTAGATTTACTTATCTTCTTGGGTGAAAATGAGTTGTCTGCAGCTGGGGATGGGCCCCGGGACCTTGCCCCTTTGAGACTCTCAGACGTGCTACGGGGGCTCTGCACCTTCCCCCCACCGCCCCCGTGGAAGGGGGTGATACTGACTCAGATTTCGGAGAGGCGTGACTTATCACAACACACCTGCCATTCTGCAGAAAAACTGGACTTTGGGGTGTTCTAGGGTATCTTCCAAGCGGCCCCTATGTCTCATTAAACGTCCTGGGACATCAGCTAACCTCCTGTGTGTCTGCCCACCCTCATTCCCTTAACGTGTTCCGAGTACTTCTCCCCGTGGCACGAGCAATGCACACTCCTCTGACGTACCCCGGTGTGGGCAGGACCAAGGGGGCGCGTGTTTCCATCTGGCAGCTTTACAGCTCGTTTCCTTGACAAGAAAATGATAACCAAAGGAACCTACAAAGAGGCCTTAATTCCTTTTGAAGACTACCTTTGTTCTTTCCTGAAAACATAAAAAGCACAAAATACCCTACGAAAATGGGCCTCTAAGTTATTCCCTAATGACGTGGAATGGTGGCGGCCACACCGGTCCCCAGACGGGAAATGACTGCATCAAAGCCTGACTGGAACAAGTAGAAGAGCAACAGAAATCCTCTTTGGGAGAGGACAGACACACCCACCAAGCACCTACTGTGTTCAGATAACTCTGCACACACTGTGTGCAACCCAGTGAGCCAGAAATTCCTCTTCTCATTTTTTAGGGACAGAACCGAGATGCAAGAAGCTTATGGAACTCGCCCGAAGCCAATCAGGTAACAAGCGGTGCTCTGAAAATTGACAGGCATGTTTTAAAACTACAGTTTATGGGGATTCCCTGGTGGCGCAGTGGCTGAGAACCTGCCTGCCAATACAGGGGACACGGGTTCGTGCCCCGGCCCGGGAAGATCCCACATGCCGCGGAACAACTGGGTCCGTGAGCCATGGCCGCTGAGCCTGCGCGTCCGGAGCCTGTGCTCCGCAACCGTGAGAGGCCCGCGCACCGCGATGAAGAGTGGCCCCCACTCGCTGCAACTAGAGAAAGCCCTCGCACAGAAACGAAGACCCAACACAGCCAAAAAAAAAAAAAAAAAAATTATAAAACTGCACTTTATGGCTTTCAAATACATGGAATCACTCGCACTGGGATTAATAAATTATGAATCAAAGGGCTTTGAGAATTAGTTCAATGAGATTTGAAATCATCACTTCAGTTGTCGTAACTATATTTCAAAAGCACTTGAGTAAAACTTGTTCTTGTACCTGTATTAAAACCAGGCCCTGCAATCTGTTCTCATTAATCAGTGTTTTAGTGGTTTTTTTTAACTTTTTATATTGGAGTAGAGTTGATTTACAGTATCGTGTTAGTTTCAGGTGTACAGCAAAGTGATTCGGTTATACGTATATACATGTATGTATCTATATTCTTTTTAAAAAATTCTTTTCCGTTATAGCTTATTACAGGATACTGCATATAGGTCTCTGTGCTCTACAGTAAAACTCTGTTGTTCACCTGTCTTAGTTTCCGCTTGTCCTGAACACAGGCTGAGATGAGGCCTCGCACTGCTGTGCGAATTACGAGGCTGGAGAGCAGTGGCGGCTGGATGAGGGGGACCACGCTTTATTCCAGGCTCTGTTTCTACACATACGTGAGCAGTCTCCCCAGCCAGACCCCCTGCTCGGGTGCTGGAAGATGCCACCCGCTTGGAGAAGTGGCAGCAGTCAGGGGTGTGGAAGCCCCGATCCTGGTCAGAATGATTCACACACCCGGACAGCCAGGCCCAGGGGAAGCTTTTGTTCCTTCGTTTGTTTTGACTCTGTCAGCTTTGGTCCAACTTGCTTCTCAGGGTCCACTAAGCTCTTCTGACTTGTGCTGATGACACCTGGCGCTTCCTCCAAGGCTTAGGACAGCAGGAGGCTCAGCGCCAATGGCTTGTTTCTGGGCGATGGCATTGGTCAGCCCCTGGAGCCGGCCAGCTCACCCTGCACTGAGCTTACAAGGTTTCGCCTTTAACTATTAATAAGAGGACGGGGGTTAGGACTTAGCTGGAGCATCTTCTCCTGGAGACGTTCACAGTCTGTCACCCCTGGCTCACGCCCTGGATGAAATGAGACGGTTCAAAGATCTAAGCTACGAGAGATGGGGGCAAGCCCACCGCTGCAAACGCACATTCAGCACGAAGCGTACTTCCCTCGACGATCGGCTGCTAGTAACAAACACCTCCAAATTACCCCAAACCTCACCGCAAAGGGGAAGCAGTGTTGAGGAGAGCGCCCCACTGAAGATCTGAACACTTAGAAGCACAGGATTTAGGGTGCTGGTGACACTGTCCCCTGTGAGCTGTGTAGGCCTGCACTGTCCCATGCGGGAGCCACTGAGCCACGCGCGGCTATGAGCCTCTGACACGCGGCCAGCGCAAACGGGCATGAAATGCTTTGGGTGTAAAATACACATCCGATTCGGAGGACTTAGTGCCCCAAATGCAGAATATCTCATGGCTAATTTTTCATTTTGGATATACCGGGTTAAATCAGATATTAATTTCACCCGTTTCTTTTCTAAGTTTTTAAGAAAACGTGGCTGCTTACATGTAGTTGGGGCTTGCATTTACTTCTACTGCTCAGGGCTGGTCTAGACTGAGTTCTATCGGCTCCTGTTAGCCTAGGGGGCCAGCTTTGGGCTGCGGACGCAGCTCAGGGGCCACAGAACGGACGGGAGGCTGTCTTGGGTCTGTCCCCAACGGACACGGGAGCAGGTGTCTCTGGCACTTGGAAGCTGGCAGCCAAGCCCGGGCGATGTCTGTCCCCCTGCAGCCCCCCGGCGAGGGGCTGCCCCGGTGACATGGTTCCCACCGCAGAGAAACTCACAAAAGGAGAGGCGGAAGGGGCTGGCGGCAGCCTTCCCTGCGGCACAGGGAAGCCAGAGGCAGAACCCGGGGCCTCTGTCATCCAGGTTCACTGCTACTTGTTACCGCGATCTTCATGGTTATGATTCCCTGAGCCAGGTGCCTGAGGGCTGTCAGGACGCTACAAGTGGCTGCCTGTCTTGTACAGCGGGGTGTGAGTGGTCTCCTTCCAGCCTGGGAACAGGACCTGGGCAGAGGGTGGGGGGCGGCTTCTCGCCTCTTATGAAGCCAAAGGCCCACAGCAGCTGGAAGGACGTGGCTCCAGGGCCCCCCACCCCTCCCCCCTCTGCAGGGCTACACACCCCAAGACCTCCTGAAGCGGACGGGGCTTCAGACGCTTCCCTGGAGGACTCGGGGGGCAGCGTGGTGAGGCTTCAGGTGCTACTGACTGCAGCAACAATGACTGGAGCCCGTGTCACCACCCGGGCTTTCACCAAGGCCCGGGGTCTTTCTCTTTCTTAGCTCCTGGAGCCCTCACGACACCCTGGCGGTAGGAGCGTCTGATTTCAGACATGAGGAAATGAAGTACAGGGAGGTTAAGCAGCCTGCCCAAGGCTCCACAGCCAGAGGTGGCAAAGCTGGCATTCGAGCCCTGGACGTCTGGCCTTGGCCTCCACGATCCGGACCACTTTTCTCAACTGAAGGTTCATCCGCTCTTGCGTCAGCGTGGCTCCCTAGACGCCATGGCGGGAACCGGCCCAGGTAGGGAGACTCTTGCCGAAGAAGGGTTCAAATGCTTAACAGGGTCTAAATAGCTACGACGCCCACTTGAGTCAGCAGGTGGCCCCGAAGCCTCGTCTTCAAGGGCTCCGGGGACTCGCGCTCCCGCCCTTGGCCACGCTTTCCTGGACTCTGCTCCTCACCGTCCCAGCGTGCGTCCTGGCCGAGCCCCCGTGCCCACGCTAGAGTAAACGGCCCGCCTGTCGGCCGCCCTTGCCAGGCTGCAGCACAAAGGAACGCTGGCCTTTACTCATAGAACGCGCTCAAGTCCTCTGACTGTCTCAGGGAAACAAAGCCTATTACTTCCTCCTTTTATCAACGATAAAAACATTTGAATGGGAAACTTATGGTTGTTTCGAAAAACATCATAAATCCCCCAGGCTAGAACATGGGACACTGGAGGCCTTCTTCACGGAGCTGGTGGAAATGCTGACTTGTTGAAATAGTACCATTTGGAAAGAAAGATGACGTGCCTGGGTGTTTTCTGGGTGTTCCGTTCTGACAGCTACAGGGCCCTGAGCTCACTCAGCGTCTCCCCAGCTCCCTGCTCCAGGACCCACAGCCCAGGGCCACGCAGATCCCGACGCCTCTGCCACGTCAGTTACACTGAGGTTGCTTATCTGCCCCCACTCGACCCCAGGCTCTCCCCGCAGGGGCCGGGCCGCCCTCCTGAGCACCCCGCACAGCAGACTCTCCCTAAGGTCAGGCTGGAGAAGCCAGCGGATCTGGTGCAAGCCTGCTCCGCGGACACCACCGACCTCGAGTGCAAATGCAAAGTGCTCGTCAGACTGCTGGACTGCTAAGGCTGCACGGGCCTTCGAGACGGTCTGGAAAACCATCCTCAGGGTTCTGAGAAGGAAGCCGAGAGGCTTGCTGGAAGGTCGCTGGGTGGGCGGCACGGTCTCCCAGCTGCGTCCACCTCCGGCAGCGCCAGGCTTGGACCAGAGCGTGGTGCACAGGAAGCACACCGGGGGCGGGGTATGGACGAGGCATCCCCAACGCTCAGCCAAGGTGCTCCCAGTCAAACCAGTTTGGGGCAGCGCCCACCAGCCCAGAGCACTGCAGGAAGCAGAGTGCGGCCAGAAAGCGCCGAACCTGACTGCCGGAGCCCAGCTTGGCCACGCAGGAGCTGTGTGACCTTGGGCAAGGCGCTTAGCCTCTCTGTGCTTCCGTTTCCTCATCTGTGACACTGGAACCCCAGCACCCCACATACTGGCAAGTACGTGGTGTGTATAGAAACGTGTGTTTATTGCAGGTGAGTTGAATATGCGTAACTCCACAGGGTCTCACGGCAGGAGCAGGAAGGCCCCGGGCACGGCAGGCAGGTGAAAGGGACTCAAGGGAATGAGCTAACCCAGGCCCACAGGAAGACGAAGGAAACATGTTGAATGAGAGGCTGCATTAATCACATGTATTAAATGCTCTGAAACGATCGTCAGCACCTGGGAATTCTGTCAACGATGAACCTTCTGTTCATTCTCTCAGCAAATATCGTCTGTCCGTGTACTGGATGCTGTTCCAGGCACGAGGCACAGAAGTGAATAAAACAGATTAAAAATCCCCCTCTCACGCAACTGAATTAATTTTGATCAGAGCAGCAAAACTTCCGGTTTCTCTTCTCTGTGGTATTAACACACCCTCCCCCACCCCTTCCCTCACTGCCACTGTTTGGGCTAATCGTGTGTCTCTTGCGGCCGGGCACCCTGCGAGGGTGACACGAAAATGGATAAATACACTAAAACGTGATACCTTACACATCGAGGATCTTAGTTCATCACACGAGAAATACCTGCGATACTTGAAAGCTCTGGACAAAATGCATAATATAAGTAGAAAGGAATTCTGGCACAAGACGAGAACGGAAGGTTTGGAGTCTGCACTACATATTTCCCGTTGAGATGAACACGGTGGCCAGGACTGGGGCGAACAGAAAACGACGTCTCTAAAGGCAACACAGGCGCCTTAAGGTCCCGTTACAGTAACCACCCCCCTGCCTCCTTTACACCCGGGAACGGAAGGCAGAGAGCAGGACAGTGTATGTTCTGCTCCCCGAGGACCTGAAGGGGATCACGTGGCACAAAGAGGGTTTGCAACTACTGACCCTGGCTTCAAATAGCAAGTAACACAGAAGAGAAAAGGAAGGAAGCAAGGAAGGAAAACGAGAGCGAGAGCGAGGAGGAGGGGAGGAGGGGATGCAAACGCAGAGCTTTCAAAGCCTGGTGAGTACAGTCCCCGTTCCCAGTCCTATCCTGGACCTTTGTTTGGAAGGGAAAGGCCACCCAGGCTGCATTTCTTCTTCTTCTTCTTCTTCTTCTTTGTTTTAATTCATAAACTGCTTTAAAGAGAAGTTTTAGGTTCAGAGCAAAACAGAGGAATCTGCGGAGTTCCCATATACCCCGCCCCCACCAAGTTCAACACACCGAGGCAGTATCTTAGTTACAATCGCTGAACCTGCATGGATACATCGTTACCACCCAAAGCCCAGAGTTTACATCAGGGTTCACGCCTGGTGCTGTACGTTCTATGGGTTTTTGAAAATGTATCATGACACGTACCCACCACTGTACTGTTACTGTACGGAATAGTTTCACTGCCCTCAAAACGCTCCGCCCACATGGCCCTCCCCCAGCCCCAGCAATTACCAATGTGTTTTATTGTCTTCCTAGTTCTGCCTCTTCCAGGACGTCCACACTCGGGCTCTTACAGCGTGCAGTGTTTTCAGACGGGCTTCTTTCACTTAGTCATGCGCACCGAGGTTTCCTCCACGGCTTGAGAGCTCATTTCTTTCTAGTGTTGAATGATACTCCATTGTCTAGACGTATCGCCGTTTATTTGTTCACTCACCTACTGAAGGACATCTCGGTGGCTTCCAAGACTTGACAATTAGGACTAAAGCTGCTGTAAACACTTGTGCGGGTTTCCGTGTGGACGTAAGTTTTCACTTCATCTGGGTAAATACTCAGGAGCATGATGGTTGGATCGTTCGGTAAAGACCACGTTTAGCTTCGTAAGACACTGCCGAACTCTCTTCCACGGTGGCTGTGCTAATAATTCTGAAAGAGCCACGAGTCAAATTCCGAGTCGCCTGCCAGACTTCTGAGCAGGCAGGAAGATGGCCCCGCCCCTGGTGTCTGACACTGGGACGTGTGCTAGCGAGATGTCTGTGGTCGGGTGAGGCATCAACAACATGGAGTTACACGGGGAGAAAACATTCCCGTTTCAAGGCTTTGTGCAAAAGCTCTAATCTCTACTTGGGCTAATCTCCCTCTATCTCCTCGGTAACATTTGCTTGTCAAGGAATAAGTCAGGAAGGTGACCGTGAAACGACCAGGGCTGGGAAAACACCACCCCAGTTGGCCTGGGTCACCCAACCTCTTCAGCCCAAGGCCGAACTAACTTCCATAATTTCTTGTTACGTCAAAACAACAACAACAACAACGACAAAAAACTAAACTCCTCTTTGGATTCTCTTCTGCCAACCTGATATTTTCAAGAACCTCCTTAAGAGCGAGATACACTAAGAATATGATACCCACAGTAACAGGGGCCAAGGTTTAGCCCCGCCTAAGCCACACTGCACTGGGCACGGTGCCCGTCTCCCACGGGGGTGGCTGAGGCCCGGCCAGCTTGCAGGCAGTGACACCGCGGGGTGGGGGGGGTGTGCAGAGCCAGGACGCGACCCTCTGTCACGGTGCCCCTCTATGTGAGCAGGACAGGAGTGGGGTGAGGACATCTGGGGCGCTGCCCTGCCCCCGGGACCTTTACCCACCCTTCCTTCCTGCTCTGCCTGGTGAAAGATGACGATGATGATTGCGAGCAGGTAAAACGCGTCCTGGTCTACAGCGTCGTTCACCTGCGGCCGAGACCCAGGACTCCGTACGGGGCCGGGGCGCTGGGGCCAGAGGAACAGAGGCCATGGACCATCTGCCTAAATACAGACGCTACAAACTGAGCTCGCGATATGGACTAGCTGCTCTCTCCTTGCACCTTGCCCGCGGACTTCCCCTGGCGCTCTGCTCGGGCTGCCGCACGGCTCCAACAACAGGCGTCTACTGTTCACGGTTCTGGAGAGTCGAAGCGCAAGGTCAGGATGCCGGCAGGGCAGCAGCCCCCTCGCTGTGCTCTCACCAGCCTGTCATCCGTGAGCTGCCCTCCTGGTGTCTCTTACGAAAACCTCAGTGCTCTCCGAGGGGGTCCCACCCCAATGACCTCGTCTGGCTGTGGTCACCTCCTGGAAAGCCCTGCCCCTATGCACAGTCACACTGGCGTCCCCTTCAACACACCGGTTTTGGGGGAACAGGATTCCACCTGTAATTCCTCCCAACAACCCGGAAGGCCAGGTTCGACTGGAGAATTCAGGGGCCCCTGAGATGCCCTCCGCACGCGGAGACATGGCCCGCCTGACTGCTCTTGCCGCCCCCTCCACCACGGCCATGACGAGCCTCCCGCACGTCCCAGCTCTGTCCCATCTGCCCGTCGGACGCTGGCGTGTCTGCGCCAGCAGGGCGGCACCCCGCGGGGCGATGGCACGGGGAGCGGGGGGGGGAGGTGGGAGAGGCTGCGCAGGTCCTGGGAGGGACTTCTCAGACCCCAGGTGGGCACATCCCTTTGACCCTACAGACCCCAAGCCTGTGAGGACAGCTCAGGCTGGGGAGGCCCGACGAGAGCCCTGTAACGTTGGGGGCGCAAACTTCAGCCTGCAGCCCAAATCCAGCCCAACCCTGCCGGGTGCAGCCTGGGAGCTAAGCATGGTTTTAAGTTTCCTGAATGTGAGAGAAAAAATGTAACAAAGACGATCAGTCTTTGGAGCCTTTTGGCAGGAACAGCTGCTCAAACTGGAGAAATCTAAAATTTAGATGAAGGCAAAGGCTAAAGCACTTACCCTCTAGCCCTCAGCAGAAAAAGCTTCTGATCCCGGCTCTGTAACCCAGGGCAGGGGCCTCTCTTGCCTGGGTCCTCGGCGCTTTTGAGACCTGCCCCCGCGGGGTGCTGTGCTGCGGATTCTCTGCTGGCCCACACAGAGCTCAAAGCCAGCTGTGCAGGGGACTGTCCCCAAAGACGGCCACAGTGCCCCTCGCTCCCATCCTGTGTGGCCCCTGCAGCGTGACAGCACCACGCCTCCCACCAGGATTTAGTACTTATATCACCTCCCCTAGATGCCGGGCTGGCTGTGGACTTGCTCTGACCTGGAGGAGGTGGTGGGAATGACACAGTAATCAAGTTCTAGGTGAAGCTTAAGGGGCCTCCACTTTTTGGGGGGCCTGTGTTGTACCCTCTTGGGAGTCACCGTGGCGAGACGCTCTGGATAAACTATTGAATGAGGAGAAATCTCACGGAGGACAGAACACGGAGAGGAGGACCCGTGGGTCTCGGCCAAGAGCCAGCAGCCCGGGGCCCCCGTGGGACCACCCTCCAGGGCCCAGCAGGGCCACAGCGGCCGGCACATGCCGGGCAGAATCCCAGCGATAACGTGGCTGTGGTTTTAAGCCGTTCAGTCTTGGGTGGTTACACAGTAGCAGCAAGTTGAAACAACTGTCAAATAACAGACGCGAATGAACGCAGCCCTGCCCTGGAGGCAGGCCAGGCTTCTTATGGGCAAGGCTTCAGCCCCAAAGTCGCATCCCCATTTCACAGACGTCGCCCCAAGTTCTTCAAAGAGCAGAACTACAGCCAGAGCTGACTACACAACGATAAAGCAAAAGCCACCTGAAGTCAAACAGAAAGTCCTTCCTTCTCAGAAACATCACATCTGCGTGGGGCTCGGCTAAGGTAGAGTCGGGCTGAATTAATCCTGAATCGGAGGCGCCACCACCAGCCTCTAGTCTCCCTCTGAGCGGTTCTCGAGCTCAGCCACCGTGGCCTGGTCACTGGTCTAGGCTGCGGTGGCAGGCGGGGGGGAGGGGGGCCGGATTCACTGCTCCGCGCCCCCTTCGGAGCCCCCTTATCTCAGGCCTCGTCTGCTGAGCAGGGAGCCCTTCAAGCCCTTTGTTCACTGTGCTCTGAACCAAATAACCACTCGTGCAGTGAAGGAACGAACTGGGAGTCAGGAACACATTTGTGCCTGTAAGACCTTAATCGGCTGGAATAAAAGATTTTCCAGAATTCCAGTCCGGTGGTCTTCACAGATGCGTGTGGAAGGGGGCACTGAGGCATGAGGGCCCCGGCCCGGGGCCTGCCGTCTACGAGCCCTGCACGGGGCTCCTCTCCTCCCCACGGCTCCTCTTGTCTGGAGAACAGGGACAGCGCCACTCAGCTAAGGACTGCTGTTAAATGACACGAAGTCACAGGGGCAGGTGCATGGCCCACACCCGCCCATGAGAGCAGACTGGTCATCTCCGTCCAGACACCCAGCCCGTCCTCCCCACGGCAAGGTGAAAAGGGACTCAGTGAGCCCTGACCCATTTTCGCAAGATTTAAACAAATCCCCAACTGAAGGGCCAACTCATGTAGCCATGGGATTCCTGGAGTAAAGACTTATCAGGGCACCATTGGTGCTTGGAAAACAAAGACGGGGCCTGGATGGAGGGAGGCTCACTTGTACCCCCGGAGGGAGGTGGTCAGTCCCTGGGCAGCCCTCCTCCCGGGACCACAGCTGCTGCAGGGAGAAGCTGATGAGCCCCGGGTTCAGAGCCCAGCCTGCCTTGGATCTGGGGCGTGGGAAAAATGAACGAATCTCTGCCCCTTGGGTTCATCACCTGGGAAACAGGGCCAATAACACCGACGCTGCAGACCCAACTGAAGGATTAAACAGACTCACGTCGATGAGGCGCCCTTCCCTGGCTCTCACACGCAGCGGGCATCCATCAGGGGGCAGCTAAGTCACCAGGAGCTGGTCATCTGTGGAGGGAGGGCGGGGAGGGGGAGGGGGAGAACAGACTGGGGCTGCCTCATGGACCACGAGATCACAGAAGGGGTCAAATGCTCCAGAGAACAGGCTGAACTCATTAAACTCCAATGCCACGAAAATTATGAGACAGTTAAAGAGACGCAGGCAGACAATCAAATATATGAGATAATATAACCAACACCATTCCTCGAAAAGGTCTGAGAAGAGTTATATAATTTAAGGAAGAACTGCCCCCCAGAATGCCTGGCCTGGGCTCTTTAAACGTTTCTTGGGGGGAAAGCAGCTGCTTCATCTCCTCTGTGATGCTGGAGTCACTGGACCGTGACCTGGCGCAGAGGGAAGCTGGCCTTTGATAGAAAGCGTCTTCCGGTTTATCGTTCTCTTTCTTTAATCAAGGGCTTTCTCCGCGGCCGCCCGCCTGGGCGGGGTTGGGGTCAGCGGCCCAGAGGCGCTGATCTCAGAGGGGCCGCTGCTGGCACTCACCGGCTTCTTTCCACCTCGTTTTCCCGTTTCTTCCCAGCTTGGCAGGTGCTCATTTACGGCCTGGCTGCTCGGCCCTGTGCACCAAACGAGGTCTTTTCTCATGCGACTTTTACGTCTCTTTTATTCTCTGCCCCTCTCTACAGCTCTTTCCCCAGAGGCCAGGAGAAGCTCCGGGGAGGTCGGTACTCTGGCCCCTCGGGTCCTGAGCTGACTTCCCGTCCACCTTGGACCCTTGGGGACCCCCGGCAGTGGGAGAGGGGGGGCGCGGGGCCACACCCCTGCCCCCGCACGCTCTGCCACCTGCCACCAGCCTTGGGTTCCAGCCCCGGAGCTCCCGACCCCCCAGTGCCTGAGTCTCGGCCCTGTGCCCCGGCCCATCTGCCCTGCCCCGGCCATGGCCAGACACACAGCTCGCTACGCCTGCCCCCGACCCCCCCACCCATCCCTCCTGCCCCCGGGGTAGTGGCCCACCTGTGAACAAAAGCCAAGGGTCCTGCTGCCTAGAGCTCAGCAGGAGACAAAGAAAGAAGTAAACACGTGAGCACGCGACGTGGTCTATCCGAGGGTGACGTGCACCGCGGAAGGGGACCAGGGACGCGGCTGGAGGTCTGCCCCCTGAACCAGGGCGGCCGGGAAAGGTGACCTCCCGGAGGTGACATTTGCGCCAAGGCTTCAAGGAGGAGAAGGAGGGAGCAGGCTGACCCCCGCGAAAGGAGGGTCCAGGTAGAGGGAAGGAGAGAAGAATCAGGCATATTTTACATAAAAATGCAGACTTCTGGCTGTCGTCATGGGCAATCCTGTGCTGGCCTTCTCGCAGGGCTGAAAGGAGAGCCTAGGACCCCCGGGACGGGCCTCCAGCTCTCTGAACACATCCAGCCCAACACGGACGGCAAGTGTGCGCGTCTGCCTGCGGGCAGTTGGTGGCGGGGGGACCCGCAGGCTTCTCCTCCGGGGTTGTTCCGTGCTGGAGGGCCGTCTGTCGTCACCTGGGGACACGGTCTTGCCCATATCCCCGAGCTCCCCTGGGCTGCAGTGGCCCGCTCCTAACTGCTTCCAGCCCCTGACCCTCCTGACAGGGGGTGCTTGGTGGACCCTCGGTGAGCACCTGAGGGGGAGGGGCTTAGAGCTGCTGGCTCACCCTGGCTTCTGAGAGGTCTGCCCAGGATGGGCAGCTGGACCACGATCCTGACTCGCTGCCCCAGAGACGGAAAGGCCTGGTCAGGACTCAGACCCCTCGGACGTTAAAGAAGAAGTGGGCTGTAACATCTCCGTGCTCGTTCCTCACTGCCCTTTCCCTCAGGGAGTCTTCTCATCTCCCTGGAGGTGCTGCGATACGTGCACAGGATACACAGGCTTTGGGGTCGGAACGTCTCGGCTGCAAATCCCACCTTTGTCTCCTACCAAGTGGCGCAACCTCTGCTCGTGTATCAGGCGTGACCAAGCGGAAGCTGCGTTCCGAGGGCCCGCTCTGGAACAGGCACTGCCCACACTGTGGGTGACGCCCTCTGCGTGTGGGCCACACACCCCGGCACGACCAGGCCGAGAGCGAGGGTCCCACGTGGTGCACCTTCCGGAAGCTCCGCCCTACCGCTGCCTCGCTCTCCCAGGGAAGGGCAGGCGATGCTAGCGTCCAGGCTGCTGCTCCGCTGCGGCAGATACCTGCCTTGCGACCGGATCTCGCTCGCCCGGAGCAGCCGACTTTCAGATGGGGGATGAAACCCAGGTGAAGCCTCAAGGGCTCTCTCGCTGTCCTCGAAGGACCCTTTCTATGTCAAAGCAAGGAGTTCCCTTCACGTCGGCTTCAGGGATTAGCTCCTGATTGGTGCCCCTTTCCCAGCGTCCATCTCGGCGCCAAACATGTGTGTCAATGACATTTTCTGCCTTTGCTCATCTTTGCCGGCTAAGGAGATGCTACAGTACCGAGATCCATTTCAAGGCTTTTGACGAACAGCCATAAATATTTAAGCCTCCGCTTTGCCTATTTAGGAAAATGCCACCTAAGATAATTATTTTGCCTTTGCCTGACAGAAAGATTTACACAGAGGACAAGGTTATTTTCACCTCTGAGCAAATTCAGAAACTTGGAACCTAGATGGTCTTTTCTCTACCCTGCAATGATTCCTTGGGTGAAATATGCCAAATTCCTGGACCCTTATGAAGAAAATGCTAGCGTAAGGCGCAACAAACTAAGGTTATTCCTGACGGAGCTCCCAAAGGAGCGCGGATTCTTCTTCACTGAAAGTCAACCGGCATCTAGGTGTAGATTTTGGTTCCTGTTTGCGGCACCTCCTCTAGACGGGAAGCACTTCCAGGGCAAGGCCCCGCGTGCTCTCTTTCTGTGTCCCCACAATGCCACGCTTGGTACAGCAAGCGTGCAGGAAGCTCTCTGGACACACAGGCTGCCGCGGGTTTGAGTGGCTCAGCATGGCAGGCAGTGCGAAGGTCTGCAGGCGGCCTGAGCCTGGGGAGGCAGCTGGATTCCAGTCCTTTTAGCAAACGTGGCCCCAGGCTGTTACTGACTGCCTCGGACGCTCATCTGAAAGACAGGCCTGCTGGCCTGTTCCTCTACAGGGTTTGTGATGAGAAGAAAGTACAGAAGGTGCCCAGCACACAGTGGACACTCGGTAAATGGCAGGTGCTCCCTGATTGCTTGCACAGTAGGTATACGGAGAGGAATGAAGGCTTCCAGAACCTGAGGGTATCCGGAGCCAGAGCATGTGATCCAGTGTGTATCAAGAGGCCCAAAGCTTGTTTTCCATAAAGCCCTCTTTGACGGCCTGTTCCCAGCATCCCTCTCCCTGATGGGTGTTCCCAGCATCCCTCTCTCTGATGGATGTTCCCAGCATCCCTCTCTCTGATACCATGTCCTCAGGTTCTTAGCATGACATGGCCAACCCCATGCAGGTGCGATCTCCCAAATGGCAAACAACTTCTCAGTTCAAAGGGTCTTTTCCAGGCCAACCTAGTCTCTGTTGGCCCAAAAAAGTGACCAGGAAGACAGCAATGGCCAGGGTCTTCTAGGACGGGCTTCTGGAAGACTGCAAGAGGCTCAGAATCCGATGTGGCAAGTGAGTCAAGTGAACGAAGGACCAACCTGCCTTGCGACCGACAAGGCATGTCCCCTTGAGATGGGGAGATGACCCTGGATTATCTGGGTGAGCCCCATGTAAGCCCAAAGGTCCTTAGGAGAGGGAGGCTGGAGGGCCGGGGCTAGAAAAGAGAGGGAGAGAGATTACAAGATGCTATGCTTCCGGCACAGAAGATGTAGAAGACCCATGAGCCGAGGGCTGCAGACAAGCCCCAGAGGCTGGACCAGGCACAGATTCTCCCAGAGCTGCTGGAGGCTGTGCAGCCCCACCGACAGTTTGGCGCTAGCCCAGTGAGCCTGCTCTGGGCTTCTGACCTCCAGAACCGTAAGATAATAAATTTGCCCTGTTTTAATCCACTAAGCTGGCGGTTGTTACAGCAGCCACATGAAATTAGCACCGCGAGGAACCTTGAAAAAAAAGGCAACCAACTTCAATTATTTGGACAATGTCATCTCTGTGGAACGCTGTCACCCCTGGTGATGTCAGACGGCTGAGGTGTCGCTGAACACAGGAAGCTCTCTGTTTGAGCAGTAGGGACCTGGTCTTGAGGAAGTTCAAAAGCCACCTTTATTCCTCAAACTGCTGCCATTCCCTGTCACCAAGCTTTGACAGCAACTGGAGGGTGTTACCCAGAGTGGGCACAGCTAATAATCACAGCCTGTGTAATACACGTCAGCCAGGAGAAGGCTTCAGAATAAATACTGCATCAGGAGGTTGTATTTTTTTCTGTACCATGTCTCTATCCTTCATGTTTGAGAAAGATTTAAGCTCATTACATGCACGGAGATACTAAGGTGTGAGCTGTTTGCAGGGAAAGAGGTTACGTAGGTTATGTATCAAGAGAACATCCCATCTTTGCCCACGTAATTCAGAATTTAAGTTTCTAAGTCAATGTTCTAAGCCTGTGTTCCTACACTGTCTAGGAATGTAACAGGCAAAACAAGCCTTAACAAAGGGATAAAGATTAGCTTCCCTTTTGGAATAATGGGTATAACGAGGGTTGCCAGGTGCAAACACTGTACTAGGCACCTTAGTCCTCAGCAACTCTACAGGGCGGACAGTATTATCCCTGACTTGCCACTGTAGACACGGAGGCTCAGACAGTTTGAGAAACTTGCCTGAGTCCCCACAGCCTGTAAATAATAAAGTCAGGAGTGCAGCTCACGCTGGTCGGATTTCCAATCGCGTGTCTTTTTGATTATGCTACTGCCTCGGAAATAAATGCACGAGGCGCTATGCTGAATACATACCACAAAGCCACCCGACAGCGAACACGAGAGCTCTACAAAGAGCTGACGGTCGGCCTACCATGGAATCCATCACCCGCTCCCTGCTGGAGCTCAGTGGGGAAGGGACGGTGCCGTCCACAGGGTGGGGCGTGGTCAGAAAGGTGGCTACACAGCGACCCAGGGTTCTAACCCACCCAATCACTGGCATGTAGGAAGCTTTGTAAAATAGGAAGACAAGCCACTCAATACGTGTCATGACGAAGACAATGCAGCGTGGCCACTGCTGTCAACCCACAGATATTGGAGCCACTTTGCTTAGAACCACGTGGGTGTGCTTTTCCCATGATCCACTGCAGTGTGCCGCTGAGAGCACCAATCACTGATTTTCTGACACAGAAACCAAACTTACGGTCACCAAGGGGAAGGGGGGGATAAATTAGGAGACTGGGATTAACGTATACACACTACGGTATATAAAAGAGATAAACAACAAGGACCTACTGTATAGCACAAGGAACTACATTCAATATCTTGTAATAGCACATGATGGAAAGGAAATCTGAGAACGAACCTGAATGTATATATATACGTATACATCGATACGTACACGTTTATATAACTGAATCACTTTGTTGTACACCTGAAACTAATGCATTATAAATAAACTATACTTCAATAAAAAAACAAACCACAACAAAACAGAAAATAAATCACTCTGATTTTGCTAAAGAGGCATCACCGGGACCACCTCTGACCCAGCGTTTCCATGCAGGGCCGTCTCACAAGCAAGATCCTCCCTTCTTTGCCCCCAGTGTTTCTTAAGCTGGTTTGCTGGTGACCACGTAAGAAATACGTTCTACCACACATGCATCTCACACGTACGTGTAACAAAAACAAAAGTTCCGTGAACCAAGGCGTACCCTTACTCTGCGTGGGGAGCTCTCGCGGTTTCTTTTTCTGTATTATTTATTCCCCACATATCGACTTGGTGATTCAGGGATGACTCTACATCCTACGAGGGGGCTGTGTCTATAGCTTGAAAGCCCCGGGTCTAAAAAAACCAGGGCAGTCAGGGTCCTACCTCCGGGGCGATGTAATCTGGGGTCCCGCAGAAGGTCCTGGTCGTGACCCCGTCCATCATGTGCTCCTTACACATCCCAAAGTCCGCAATCTTGATGTGTCCTTCTGAATCCAGCATGACGTTATCTAACTTCAGGTCTCTGCAAAGAAGCGGGTGGCATCAGCGTCCTTCCCATAATGTCACATGCTTTGCTCTGCTGCTCGTGAGACAGAAGCGCCTGTGAGTGGCTGCGTCCCAATGGCACATTAACTACGGTCATGGGAGTGCTGGGACCAGGAATTAGGACTTATTTATTTTTCCATCTCTAGAGCCCAGTGTAGTGCCTAGCATGCAGCAGGTACTTAATAAATGCAGACTGAACGAATGACTAAACGACTGAGCTAGTGATTCCCGACCTTGGCTGTGCAGGTGAATCACCAGAGATCCCAAATGAGCAGCTCTGAGGAGACCCCAGTCACCGGTTTATTAGTGTCCCACCCGGAGAGATCAGACACACAGCCAGGTGTGCAAACCACGGGCTCAGAACAACCTCGCTGGGTCACCCGCGTCCCTTCCATTCTGCCCCGTGCTGTATGGTCTTCTAATTACTCTCCGCTTAATACTGGAGAACATTCTCCCTTCATTGTAACCAACAACGGGAGGAACCGAATCCAACAGTTGTCCCCTTCCCCTCCCAGCTCCCGTGTTCCTCTGCGGAGCACCGCCAACAGAAATGCAGCTTTCACTGGCCCCTCACCTCTGTGCCAAGTCAAAGGCAGAGGAAGGAGCTGGCAGGGAAAAGAAAAGCATGTTTTCTTACGGAAGCAGAAATGAGATAAACGATCTTGTGAGGTCCGGGAACCAGAAGGTGGTTCGGATTTGCCCGGAGGCTGTGCAAAGAATGGTGGTCCCCGCAGGTCTCCGTGACCCGGGGCGTGGTGGTGGTGTGGGGGGGGTCCGCTCCATGTTCTAAGTCCCCATCACAGAACTCACACCCACAGAGCCCAGAGGTCCAGCAAAGCCTCCACAGTGCTGCGGCCAGCAGGGCTTCGATACACACCTATAAATGATGCCTCTTTTATGAAGAAAGAACAACCCAATGGAAATCTCTGCTGCGTAGAACCTGCAAAAGAAAACACCTGTCAGGTGTCTGGCTTGCTTTCTTTGGCCTCCTGGATACTTTTTACCCTCAGGATCGGGCATCGAAATGGCAAAAGAACGGAAGACCCTGGACAAGCAGAGCTCAGCACTGCCCTATGTGTACCGTCAACCCTCTGCCGTTTTATGACTCCAACCTCCCCAAGGAATGATACAGCTAGTAAACTCAATGAAGCAGGTTTATCACCTGTCCCCAGATAAGCGCTTCTTGTCTGGGGCAGGTAGACAGGTAATTACTGCTGAAAAGACATTTTGAATACGATCCTTTAAAGAGTGGCTGTCTGCTGGGCTGTTCTGTCAGGGCTATGGTAGATTGGAGCAAATTTCCATTTTCCTATTCAACGGCAGAATACATTAGTGTTTGAAAATACACTTGTGCCCTGGAAGACAAAGGACAGGGTGTGATGCTCTCTGCAGGTGGTTTACTCACCCCCTCACCGCTACCCCAAGCGCTGGGAGAAATGGGACCCACGCCAGGATTCAGACCTCATGCACCCTTTTTATTTTTTTCATTCTTACAATATTCTTACAATTTTTAAAAACTTATTTATTTATTGGCCGCGAGGCACGTGGGATCTTAGTTCCCCGACCAGGGATCGAACCTGTGCCGAAGTGCAGAGTCTTAACCACTGGACTGCCAGGGAAGCCCCGTGATGCACTTTTTAAAATAATTCATAATAAAAAGCAGTTACTGCCTTCGCTTCAAAATTGTTCAGGGGTCAATATCTGAAACTCCGAATGAGTGCTGAAGGAGGTTTTAAAATTTGCACAGCGTTTAGGAGTTCTTGACGTCTAAGAAGACACAAGATGCTGCCCGTATAAACGTCATACCGGGAGGCTTCCAATAAGCACACGTGTTTATATGAGCAGAGAAACAACACCAAACCCCCAACGGGGGGCAGGGGGGCACCTCTGAGGGCTGGCAGGAGAGGGGGCGCCGAGGAGGGAGAAGGGGGTCACAGGTGACGGTCATATGATTTTTTCGTGCTTTTCTATATTTTTAAAGTGAAAAGCTTTCCAGCAGCACAAATACAAGGGAATGGTACTAAATGGGACGGCCTGTTAGCTCATGATGGAAGGTGGTTCCTTACAGCTCTGTGTTGTCAAGCTTCGTTCTGTAACCTGTGCATTTTAATGCTCTGTAACTAACAACACGAGAGACAGGGCCACCCGCCCCTCCGGTTTTGAGCATCCGCCCAAGACTGCCCCGTTCTGTCTCCAGCGAGCCTGCCCCAGACCGGCTCACCCCGCACGGGCCGGAAGTGCCCCAGGCTTATCTCTTTCAGACTGAACATCGGCCAGAACCCGATTAACGTTTGCCCACTCTGTTCATCAGGGCACCTGCGCACTGGGCATCCTCACTCCGGGGACAAAAGAGCTGTGTGTTTAGATTTGCTTCTGCGAGTTTCCCGTGACTTCCTGGCCCCTGGAAAATGGGCTGATTCCTCAGGTCTCAAAGCCTCGCCTCTAGATAGATGATTCTCTGTCTCCCCCTGGAGCCCACATCTCTCTCCGGGGCCGCCGATGCCTGCATCCCACTGAGACCTCCTAAGTGATCCCCCGCAACCTGCTCCTCCGGACGGCTGCCCCTCCCCAGTCTGCAGAGGGGCAGCACCTGGAGACGCTCCTCTCTCCTCACCCCCAGGCCCCAAGTTCTGGTTTTCTTCCTCCAGAAAGTCTCTCCATGCACTGGCTAGGCTTAGGCTCCAGCCTGTGTCCTCCACACAGACTGTCACCTGCCCGGCCTCCGCCGGCCATCCTTCCATCTCCTCTTGGCCAGGGCCCCATGGAAACTTCACCTGATGCTGCCAGGCCCCCCTGAGGCCCCTTCCAGGCTCTCTTGTTCCCCAGCCAGGCCCTCTGCTCGGCCCATCACCCAGAGCCCCTTTATTTGTTCAATTAATGAGTGAATGGCTCGATCGACAGGCGTGGAATGGGGTGACAGGGCATCTATACACCTGCATCTCCAGCTTGCCGGAAGTGGAATAAACTGCTCCGGAGGAGACGTTTAGGTGGACCCTGTCAACCAACCTGCCCCCGGGAAGGTGACGGTATTCCACCCCAAACCGGGCACAGCCCTGCCTCCAGATCCCCCCGGCAGAGGCTCCCGGGTGGGAGTGCCACGCGGTCTACGTTCAGGGGCTCAACTACAAACTACTCACACTGCTTGCGGTTCCTTAAATTTTCCTACTTGCTGGATGTGGTACATGAGGTCCCCGCCGTTGACGTATTCCATGACGAAGTACAGCCGATCCTGAGGACCAAGGTTGACAGGTGAGCAGGCTGACAGCAGCAGCGTGGCGGCCTCCACTCTCCCAACGGTGCTCTGCTGTCTCATTAGTAAAACGTGGGCCACACTGGCGGGTGTGCCCAGTAGAGTCGGTCCCGGTTTTCTCCCCCAAATAAAGAATAAGTAATAAGCCCTATTGCGTGAGGCCCTTGGGACGCACAGAGTCACGACGTAACCCTGAAACGACGGGTTACGTCAACCTGTCTGCTCCCAATCAGAGGAACGGCCTCCAACCTTCCCTCTTCTCCTACACGCAGAATACACTTCTAAGTTAGGGACGGCGTGAAGGGTCCATATGGGCCAATTACTTCGTCTTAACCAGTGTCCTGGTTCGCAATGTCTGGGAGGCAATGCCACGGTAAAGTAACGTGTTTACCCAGACGCTCCTGACAGCAAACTCGTGGTGAGGTCGTGCTTGTACATTACACATGCTCAGTGATGCTCACTGTGAGGGACGGGACTGTACGTGGAGAGGTTAACCCAATGTTCTCTTCATGCCCAAGTGCTGTTTTTCATTTTCTCTGTCACTGATATGCCAAGTGCTGGCCCCATGAAGCGCATACATCACAGAACTAAGTAAACCTGCGTATTTATGAGGACAACACGCTGGGACAGACAGGGAGACTGAGTGGGTGCAGGAGGAAGTAACTGCACGGCACAGGTAACAGCTGACCTCTGCTCTCTTCCAGAAAACACCACCATTTCACAGAGGTTAGTACACATTAAAGCAGTGCACAGGAAGAAAGAAAAATGACGCAGCTGCTGCCAACAGCCAGGGAAACGGCTCTGGGAGCTTCAATCTCTCGCTTTCCTGTTACAAACTTTCATTTCAATTTTATTTCTCTGCTTTGTAGCTTTCCAGAGCTTCATCAGTGTAACCAGGGTTACGGGATCTGGACTGGGTTTCTTTCTCTTCTCTGCATATCGCTAACTTCCCCCCTTGGCGCTACCTAGGAGCTGCCTCTGGGAGCAGAGGGCCGGCCGGCTGCCAGCAGCAGGCTGACCCTCAGTGGCCGGGCCCCGACCCTGCGGCCCCACTGTCCACCCGAGGCTCCAGGGTGCTGCTCTGCGAGTAGCCATGACGGCTACTGAGTACTGAGCCACATCTGCAGGAGGACAGCCGCGGAGGCGTGCAGAGCCCGTCTTTGGGAATGGCCTCACTGTGGTGCCGAGTTTCTATTTCTTGTAGGTTACTCGCAAGCACCACGCCAGGGTCCCACGACCAGCTAACTAGCGCTTTGGAGATTGTTGTGTCCTCTCTTTAGTTAACCTATACGGCAGGGCTCAGCAAACATTTCCTGTAAAGGGCCCAAGTGAATACTTTAGGCTCTGTGTGTGTCTTGTAACTACTCAGCTCTGCCTCTGCAGCATGAAAGCGGCAGTGCTGGGTAAGTGAAGGGGCAGGGCTGTGTCCCAAGAAAACTATTCATGGACCTTGAAATCAGAATTTCATCTAATGCTCGCACGTTACAGAACAGTCCTTTGTCTAAACCTTTCTCAGAGCTCACAGGCCATACAAAACAGGCCAGGCGGCCACCCCCTGCTGTGCGCATTCCGGAACATACTCTGTCACGAGGGTGGGTCTCCTGATGCTCTGACACCTGGACCGGGGGTCCTAATGAGCCAGGACTGTGAGTTACTGTTTTG
Source organism: Orcinus orca (assembly GCF_937001465.1). Taxonomy (NCBI): domain Eukaryota; kingdom Metazoa; phylum Chordata; class Mammalia; order Artiodactyla; family Delphinidae; genus Orcinus; species Orcinus orca. Next base: position 22,055,856 of record NC_064577.1, read on the forward strand.
TCTCTCTAAGTCTTAACACTGCCCGGTGTGTGTTTAGGAAACCTTTGCTCTAAGCTTTCACGGAACTAAATGGAACTAACACTAACTCTCTAAGTAGGGCACATCACAGAGGGGGACGCCCCGAATCCGCCAGTGGTACCCGGGCTGCTCGGCAGAGGAGGACGTGGGGCTGAGAGGTCCCCACGCTTCGTCTGTTCCCAGCCTCTTCCCAGGCGGAAGGCTGGCTCGGACTCCGAGGACCCTGTGCGGTTGGGGGCAGCTCCCGAGGGCCCTTACCACCGTCTGGAAGCAGGAGTGCAGCTGCGTCAGGAACGGGGGCTTGTCCGGCAGGGCCAGCACCCGCTTCTCCACCAGGGTGCACTCCACATCGTCGTCCTGGATCACCACGTCCTTCTTCAGTATCTTGATGGCGTACAGCTCCTCCGTCCCCTTCCTGTCCGCCAGCATCACCTGCAGGCAGACCGAGAGCAGCCTGAACGCTCCCGGCACACGGCGGCATGGGGGCGGGGAGCCGCTCAGGCCGTGCGTGGGGCTCGTCGCTGTTAATAAGGCTCCACCCCGTGTGCCGGTTTTGAAATACTGCTCGTCGCCGCACGGGAATTCCTCAGGCTGCCTAGTTTCTACGCTGCCGAGGTTTAGACTCCGTGCGGGCTGTCGCCACACGAGGGCGCCACTGCAGCCGCTGAAAGGGATACTCGACGTGCTCTGCAGGAGTCTTGCGTCAGGCACGTGTTACAGGAGCGTCCTCAGAGCACAAATGTGACTGACCTTTGTACCCTTCTCACAAGTCAGGAGCCAAGTCCAGAAAAAAGGGGGCAGGATCAAAATCAGTGCCTGGATCTACCATGAGATATGGGGCCAGAGAAGCAAACGTAGGTACACAGGCCGGCCACTGAAGAAACCCAGTTCAGCATCTGTTAATGATTACGTTTGCTTACTATGAGTCAACATTTAATTTTTTTTTTTTTTTTTTTGTGGTACGCGGGCCTCTCACTGTTGTGGCCTCTCCCGTTGCGGAGCGCAGGCTCCGCACGCACAGGCTCAGCGGCCATGGCTCACAGGCCTAGCCGCTCCGCGGCATGTGGGATCTTCCCGGACGGGGGCACGAACCCGCGTCCCCTGCATCGGCAGGCGGACTCTCAACCACTGCGCCACCAGGGAAGCCCCAACGTTTAATTTTTAGTTGTGAAAACTACTCGTCCAACATTCTGGAGAACCCACTCCGTCATGCGCCCAGAAACGGAGACACACCAGGAGCCTCGTGTGGCTTTTTGGATACAGTTGCTTTTAATGAAATGGAAGTGGGAAACCACCAGGAAACGTGTGCAGAGCACAGGGAATCTGAAGGGCTGCTCTGGAATCCTCGGGGAGAACAGGACTGACCCCAACGTTCTCTGCCAAAGCCTGGCCCCGTCGTGGACCCGGCTCTCTTACCTTCCCGAAGCTGCCCTTGCCCAGCACCATGAGGAAGTTGAAGTCGGTGAGTTTCACTCTGTCGAGGTTGTTGGAAGGCTGTCTCCTGTCAGGACTAATGCCTTTGTAGCCAGCAGGGCCGAGCTTGGCTTTCTAAACAACAAGCACACACGTGAAAACCGTCAGTCGTTCTCCCAGGGCAAAAAGTGACAGAAAACTCTGTGGCTCAGCTGGGTACTGTGTGGGGATGGGATGGGGTGAGAGAGGGAACCAGGGTGACGAAGCATCTCTTCCTACCTCCGTGGCTATACTCACCCTAACGGCAACGTTTTCAAAGGAGCAAAGGGTTGCCCGTACTCATCACAAGACGACTATGTCTTTTTTTAATTAATTAATTAATTTTTGGGCTGCATTTGGGTTGTTGCTGTGCGCGGGCTTTCTCTAGTTGCGGCGAGCAGGGGCTACCCTTCACTGCGGTGCGCAGGTCTCATTGCGGTGGTTTCTCTTGTTGCGGAGCACGGGCTCTAGGCGCGCGGGCTCAGTGGTTGTGGCTCGCGGGCTCTAGAGTGCAGGCTCAGTAGTTGTGGCCCACAGGCTTAGTTGCTCCGCAGCATGTGGGATCTTCCCGGTCCAGGGCTCGAACCCGTGTCCCCTGCATTGGCAGGCGGATTCTTAACCACTGCACCACCAGGGAAGCCCGACTCTTTATGTCTTTAACCGAGAACCAAGTCACAGGACTCTGGCAAAGGGAGGGTTAATTCTCACCCAGGGATGGAAAGGTTAACTTCTTGGGGAAAACGGGGCTTTGTGACAGTTAGTGTAATAAAAGAAATAAACTATGTACTGATGCTTTCCTTATTTGCAGATTTTCCAACTTAAGATTAATCTGCAGAAACCCATGCAGGAAGGGAGAGTGTGTCCTCTGGAGAAAACCTGCTTAAATGGCAGGCCGCGGGGGTGAGTTATTGCTACTTTAAAAGGTACCGTAAGAAGAACAGAGGGTTGTTTTTTTTGGGTTTTTTTTTAGGTAAAGAGCTGGACTCGTGAAGAATGGTGACGTAAGAGCATCTGGTTTCCCACGAAGCCCACAGTGCTCTTTGCACCTGAAGATTCCTGGGTCGTGACCTGTGAGTTACCCCAAGGAGTTCTCATCCACTAGACTCATGCTGTGTAAAGACCACCCCTCGGTACTCTCACGGGGAGTTAAGAGTCTCAGGTCAGAGGCGAAAGGTGCAGAGAAGACAAGGCAAGGGGACCACACGGGGCATCTGGGCTGGTGGGGGAGCCCGTGGAGGCGCTGGAGCAGGTGCGGGCTTCCCCACAGGCTGAAATCCACCTGCCGGGGAGGCACCGGTTGCCGGTCAGCAGCTGGAAAGGCAGCCCTGAGCCGAACGGCAAAGACTCTGGGGCTCTGGCCCTGTTCTTAATGAGGGGGTCCAGCAGATCTGAGCAAGGGCAGCTCTGGCTCCCAGGGAGATGGCAGGAGGTGGAGAAGGCTCTCGAGAGCTGTTGTGTATGACCAGAGCGGCCCCAGCCCTTGGGGGGAAACGTGGATTACTTCTTTAGCAGCAGAGGAGGCTCTCGAGGAATCACCCACCCTCCCCATGCGCAGGAGCCCCTCATGCACAGTTACTGAGTGAGCTGCTGGCAGCCGGCTCTGCTGGGGAGGTCTGCGTTTGCAGAAGGAGCCCGTCAGCCGCCTCCGCAGCCCCAGGCCCGGTCCCGCACTCGGCACGAGCTGTGCACTCAGCATTATGGTAGAAGGAAGAAAGAAGTGAAGCCCGATCGTGTTCATCACATGCTGGGCTGTTAGGTGACGCTTTTCTCTGATCAAAATAACCCATTCGTAGAGAGATCAAACCCTGGGGCTTGAGTGCCAGCTCGGATGAACTGAGTGAACCCATCTAAGCAGAGGCACTAAAACATGGGGGAAGGATGGCCCAACTCTTTTGCTTCAAGGCTGGAAGTATTTAAGGCAGTTGTACTAGGGCCCTAGTGACAGCGCATGTGCGAGGTGGCGGGAAAGACGTGTGACCCTGGGACCACTGGAAACACAGATGCTCCAGAGAAACGAAACCTGAAGGAGCCCTCAGCAGGCCTCCCCGTTGGCAAAGGGTGGAAGGAGTTTTCAGACAGACTTGTGAGGAGCCAGGACGTAACCACGTGGGTTACGTTCACCCCCCTCAGCTGCAGGACCAGCCCCGTCCTCCAAACATCGGCCCAAGAACGAGTCCAACTTGATAAGCCTTCTCGTTTGTGCCCAAACTTAGATAATCAGGAAGCGCAAGACGGGAACACGGACTGCGCGCCTCTACTCCACTCTTCCGATGGCCACAAAGGAAAAAGGGATCCGAAAGCGGCACAGAGACCTTGATTTCATCGGGAACTTCATGACGACGTCTGAAAAGGCCCACATGCGGCGGCCTCACGCTCGAGGTGCTGGAACGGCTGAGAGGGAGCAGGAACGTGCCTGCTGCCGCCGAGCGCAGCTGAGGCCCTGAGCAGGTGCCCCTGGTGGCCCCGGTGGCCTTGCCCAGCCGTCCTGCCCCTCCCTCCTCTGGCGCTTCAACTCCAGTGCAGGAGGGGACACGGGCTGACGCAGCGAGGCCTCCAACCTGCCGCGGGGCTCACAAGCCCGCATCCGCCGCCTGTACCAGGGCCGCGGCCTTGGTCTCATTCCAGGGACAGGACACCCCTGCAGTCAGGTGCTCGCGGACCTCTGAAGCCGGATGCTGCTCTGAAATCAGTGTGTAGGGTCTGGGATGGACGACTGGCCACGAGCGACCCTGACTCCAAGGCGGACCACGAGCCCGTGGCCACGGTCGGCCCCCAGCGCGGGGAGGCCCCCAGCCCCAGGTGGCCGGAGGAAGAAGCAGCCTGGAGCCCTCAGGCAGCAGCCCTGCCCCTGAGTGCAGTTCGCCCCACAGACCCCTCGGCCTCAGCCCGCCACCCAGGCTGCCCCCTGCCCAGGCCCTGCGGCCACCGCAGCTCTGGGCTTTCAAAGCAGCTCTCTCAACAGCAGAAAATTCCACGAGCTCAGAATCTCATTATTCTGGGCGGGCCTGACCTGGGGTGGAGGAGACCCCGGTGGGCCCCTCGGGAGCCGCGTCTCTGGGGGCGGCAGCGAGGCCTGGGGGCCGGAGGGCTGAGGACCCCAGGAGGGGCGTGGGCACTGGCCCGGCCCCCGCCTTCTCACCCGTCCCCCCAGGCTGTCTGCGTGCGGCTCCGCCCCGGCCTGTGCCCCTCCCCAGGGTGCAGCTCACCTGTCACGCGGTCCTGCCCTTCTCCCCCCTGGTCTCCTCCTAACAGCTCCCAGGGCTGCTGGTGAGCATTTATTTACCGCGTCTTTACGTGACTGACGTCTCACTCGACAGCGACCCTGTCACACCAGATCCGCCTCCAGACTCGTCCAGAATCTGCCCTCTCCTCAGGGCCTCCTCCTCGACCTCTCTGGCCAGTCCGGTCACCACCCCCCTCGCCACTCGCTGGTCTCCCCGCTTCCACCCTACCCCCCGTCCGCTGCCTGCAGGGATCCTCTTCCAGGGGATCCCGCCCTGGTCCCCGACGGCCCGTCTGGCGGAGAGAAAGGCCGAGCCCTCCCAGTGGACGAGGAGTCCTGGCTGGCCTAGCTCGGACCTTAACCGCCGCCCCTCTGGCTGTCTGTCCGGCCCCGGGTCTTTGGTTGGCGCCTTGCTGTCTGGTTTGTCCCCAAATCCAGCTCAAGCGGCACCCCTCTGTCACCCTGATGTCTCCATCCTGGGATCTCCAACCTGGGGCCAACACGGTCTGTGACCGGTCCACGTGCCCTGAACCTCTGGCTCTGCGCCCCCGTGCCTGCCTGGACTGGCCCACAGCTGCTGTCACGGATGTCACGTCATGCCACGTTTCCCCAGCAGGGCTGAGCCCCGTTCCCAGCTGAACTCTCGTTCTCAAAACCTTGTGGCAGAGCCGGCTTCCGGGAGGACCTCAACACACACTTGTACCTTCTTCTTGGGTTTGCTGATCTGCCTTCCTCACTAGGCCGTGAGGCCCCGGGAGACAGGGACCATCTTAGTCATCTCTGTATCTTCAGGCGCAGCAGTCGTGGGGCCCGTGCTCATACACTCACTGACTATCTCATTCACCCACTCAGACACGTGAACTCACGGGGAGCAGTGGGACTGACAGGATCGGACGGGGCCAAACCATGAGCTGTAGGTCCGCCTGCAGCTGGGGCTCGCGGGGGAGGTGACAAGCGTTACCACAGAAAGGCGGCAGTTACCAGGTGGCCGCTTCTGAGAGCTGGCCCTGACGCCGCGCATCTGGACGTTCGTACCTGGTCACGATTCCTTCCCTCACGCCGTCACGGGTCAAGCTGGGGCAGCCACAGGGAGGGGCCACGAGGACGTCCCTACCTTCAGGGAGGATGACCACGTGGTGACCCTCCCCAGAGGCCACGCCAGCCCGGCCAGCAGGCCCTCGCGAGAGCTTCTCTGCAGGGACGCACCTCCTGTGAGTGGACCCGCTGGGATCTTGGACTGAAGAACAGCAATGACCTTCTGAGCCCAACCGGCCTCCGAGCAGGACAGAGACCTGCCCTTCCCGGCCTGCATACTGTTGACAGAACTCCGGGTGTCAGGAATGTAATTCAGACTCCACCAGGGGTGCAAACAAAATCAATATATGTCCAGGGATACAGGGTCTCACGGGAGAGCTGTGGGCAAACCCATGAGGCATCGGAATAATCGTGCTGACATCTCTCGCTCACAGCAACGTAAACATGACCCGGCCCAGTCTGATGCCCCACGGGGTCCGTGAGCAGATGGGAATCCACATCACGGAGACCGGAAAGCCGGCTACCTCCTGAAGGCTGAAACTCAGAGGAGAGAGAACATCACCAGGGCTGCCGATGCCCCATGCTGAGGAAGCTCAGATCCTGAGTGAAGGAAGCTGATGGAGGGCCGGGCTCTGAGCCGCAGCCGATGGCAGGGAGCTGCAGTGAGGCCCCGTCCTCCGCCCCGCAGGTGGGACGCCTCAGCCCTGATGTCCTGTGTTAATTTCTCTGGCGAGCAGCAGCCCGGAGTCCGCAGTGCGAGTCCCAGCTCAGCACATGGCGTGTGGCCGGGCACGAGCCCCCGAGCCCCTCGAGCCTCTGGTCCATCCTCTGTGAGACGGGGTGACCCTGCTGGCCTCCCTCTCGCCGGGCTCTTGGGAGGAGCACGGTAACTGGTACCCAGCAAGGGCTCGACGTGTGGCACCTCTCATTTTTCTTCCTAGTCACCTCCATTTTCCCAAGAGGGCCCAGTGGAGCCCCAGCAAGAGTGTCTGCTCAGCACACAGTGGGTCTTCAGAACCCCCGGGTCCTCGTGTGTGACTTCAGAACACGGTAGCACGTATTCCACAAATATCTGTGTGTCCGTCATGCCTCAGACATGGGGGCTAGGTGCTGAGGAAACCAGATCAATAAGTAGCCTCTCCTCTGAAGAACCTGCAGTGCAAAGGTCCTGTGGTCCGTGGACCGGCCATGTCGGCATCACCAGGCGGCTTGTCAGAAATGCAGCCTCTCCACCCCGCCCCAGATCCACCAAATCAGAACATGCTTTTCCAACAAGCCCCTCAAGTGATTCCTGCACACATTTACAGCTTGAGATGTGCGGATCTAAGACAATCGAAATGTTTCTCCCCCAGATTCAATGATCCCAAGACTGTTTTCACCTCTAAACACCTTCAATTATCACATCAATCAAGGGCAGCTCTGGAAAGAGCCCCTGACTTGGATTCTAAAGAGCTTGGCTCAAATCTTGGCCTTATCCATATTCGCTGTGTGAGCCTGGGCAGATTACACGGCCTCTCTGTGGCTTGGGTCCCTCACGTTTAATACGGGGCTGATAAGACCTCTACATCCCTGGGCAATGCTGCAGATGAAACGAGGAATCCTTTTTGAGAGCCACCACCACAGCTCCTCAGAGCACACCCTTCAGCTTGGTCTCCTTTCCTTTGCCCCGGGAGGGAGACACTGTTGGTGCCTACCCCAGGCTCCTGGCACACACCTGCTCCCTGACGGCGGGTCAAAGGCCTCTGTGAGCAGCTGCAGGCTGCCTGGTGCGTGGATCGGAAACCCTGTGCCCCGTGGGTACGTGTCGGGGCTGCAGACAGACTCCCCAGGGGCTCGGGACCTGTGGGGAGGTCGAGGCATGTCCCCGGGGGCTTCCGTGCCCTCCTGGTGGGCAGGACAGGAAACGGGTCTCAGCAACTGCTCACCCCGATTTCTGAAGAATCTTATGTAGCCCCCGAAGAGGCTGGGCTAGAACTAGGTGCAGGAAAAGACCTCGACTTATTAAAATGGCATAGAAAGTTTTAAAAGAGGAAATACAAATGGAAACCGTGTATAGTGTTGCAAAATAGAATAGTGACTTTAAATGCTGAAGCTTTAGCGTGCCCTTTTTTTTTTCAATTAGACTGAAACACAGCATGGTTTATCGGCTATGATTAAACAACTGAGAACCCAGGATCCTTAGGTTCCTTGAAAGATGGCATATCAGCGTGAGGCCCAGTCTGGTATCATGGTGCTAACTGGATTACCAGGACTCGAGAACAGGCAGTACTGTTTCCCCATCGGAAAATTTACTAATAGCCAACATGTGTCTCATTTTATACGACAGATATATTCTTGTGAAGTCATAACCGCCTGCCATCATTGAACGGGTTCACAATTTAAAGGACTCCTAGTGTGGCGTTTCTATAAATCACACAGAGCAAGTCGGAATACTGTAGAGGTGCCCAGTGGGTCTGTCCTGCAAGCACACAGCCTTTGGGGAACACTCTGAAGTTTGCTTTCCCGTTTAACTACATTCTAGTCGTTCCTATTTGGTAAAAGTGTTTCCAATAACACACATAGTATTTGCTAGCATAGTAGAAAATATGGCTTTGATGAATATATTTACCATAGATGTTTGTAAAGTGTAGAGAGAGGAACCTGACGACAGAAGGTTCTTCCTATTCTAAGATTCCGAGGGCAGACAGGCCAACAACGACCAGGTGTAGGGGAAGAAGAATAATTGTAAATTTCTTCTACAATTTTTTTCTGCTATAAAATGTTCTGTGTCTGTATCTGTACATCTGAACAACCTGGCAATGTAAGACTGATGGTGCTTTGGTGCTCTGCTCCATCAACCAGGGCGTGGGTAACAGAAAGAGCCAGGCCACGTATAACCACGGGCCCCACACAGCATCCTGCCTCTAAGGTGACGTGCTCACCTGCAACCAGAGCAACGTTAATTACCTACCACTTACGTGTGGAATCTAAAATACGACACAAATGAACTTGTCTACGAAACAGAAACAGACTCACAGACACAGAGGACAGACTGGCGGTTGCCGAGGGGAACGGGGTCAGGGAGGGAGGGACTGGGAGTTTGGGGTTAGCAGGTGCAAACTAGTGTATATAGGATGGATGAACAACGTCCGATTGTATAAGCACAGGGAACTATATTCAATATCCTGTGATAAACCACGTGGAAAAGATATGGAAAAAGAACATACATATGTATAACTGAATCACTTTGCTGTACAGCAGAAATTAACATAACGTTGTAAATCAGCTACACTTTAATAAATTTTTTTTTATAAGAGAAATCAAGTGGTTTCAGGAGAAGAAAACCACAAAGGAAGGCGTTTTCCATGACACTGTTAATGGAGCACGTCCTGTGTATTTCTCACAAGCCACAAGTCACGGCTATTAGCTCGACTCAGTAAGTGGGCAACGGGTTAAGATATGCTACTTAATGGGCATTAGAGCCTCCTGGGTAGCACAGTCAGAGTAAATAAAACGCCTGCTGCTCTCTGGCTAAATAATTTTTCATCTTCTGGAACATGCCAGGCATGCTTGCTGCCCGAGGGTCTCTGCACTTTCTCCTTCTCTGCCCACACGGGCAGGGCTTTTCCCGTCTCTGCTCAGGTGATGCCTTAACCTCGAGGCTTCAACGTGGCGCCCTGTCGTCCCTCAAGCTCTCCTCACTACCTATTTATATATTTCTTTCTCCCTTTGTCAGAAGGAGGGCGGGAACCTCATCTGTTCTGTTCACTGATGTGTCTCCAGTGCCCAGGAGAGAGCCCAGGGTGGAGTGATCCTCAAATACTTCCAGACTGAATGGAAGGATTGGGGAAGGCAATTCCTTCTAATATGAAACTTTATAAAAGGCAGAGTTATTGCTTTTAAATAATTTCTATAAGAATGCTGCTTCTTGTTATAAAAGTAATACGTGTTCAGTTTAGAAAATTTAACTGGCATGGATAAGTTAAAAAAAAAGGCAATTTAAAATATCCATTATTTTAATCACGAGATAATCACTGTGAACATTTTGTGAGATACGCTTCTAATCCTCTCTCCTCATGTTTTCGTATTTGACCTGCACACAATTCTATTGTTTGTAACCTGTCTTTCCCGTGTACGATGTGATCTTTTTAAGCTACAGGCGCTCTTCTACCGCGTGGCTTTAGGGACTGTATGATGCCCCCCGCACCACTGTGTGGCTCTCCTGCACTTGGTCTAACTATTCCCCTAGTGTTGGACACCTAGGTTGTTTCCAATTTTCACTGTCATCAACGTGCAGATGAACAATTTTGTAATCCACATCTCTGTGCAACCCCGATCTCCCCAGGATAGGTTCCTGCTGTGGAATTGCCAGGTCAAGGGGTCCTGGTATTGCAAAGGCTGGTACACACGGCCGGACGTTCAAATCTGGCCGCGGAAAGTCAGAGAGAAAGGGGGGGAACCCAAAGCCTCAGGGCAGACTCGTCCCTGAAGGCAGGATCTTGGTTCCTTTTGGGTCCCGTGTCTGATTCCGCGGTTGGAAGTCCGAATAGCACTTCCTTTTCAGATTTAGCTTCGTCTATGTGCTTTATGTCAGTCGCCAAGATGGAAGCACACCTTCACCTCCAGGTAACACGGAGAGCAGTCTTGGGAGAGGAGTTAATTGGCTCAGAGAGTTTAACAGTGGTTCTTAGGTAAGCGAACCCCTCAAGTAACCCCACGTCCCCGACTCGGCAGTACAATCCAAACTGCAACTGCAACCTCCCTGCAGCCTGTGTCCTCCTACACACCTGTGTGGACACCTGCCCACTAGAGTCCTCTCCTGGATTTGGGAATCACGGGGAGACAGCAAATCACAGGCGTGTGCCATTCAGCTGTGGGCAGGGGCCTCAGAACCAGAGCCCTGCAGCCACAGAAAGTCCTTGAAAAGGTCAGACCTGCCTATGGTCCAGTTGAAGATGCTCCTGTCCAGAAAGCTAACTGCCCCGCAGGGCCACGGAGCTGGGTCATGACCGCACCGGGCGGGGGAAGAGAAGAACGCTACCCTCCTCTCCATCAGTCCTTGAGACAGGGCCCTGGGGCATCCCGCAGAGGGTCATTCCCCGGTGCTAAGACTGAGGGGGCTTTTAGTATTTGAAAGAAGTTGGAAATAAGCTACTCAAGGCCACCCGTGTTACAGATGAGGAAGCTGGGGCCCAGGGGCCTAGTGGCTGTGTCTAAGTCGATTTTCCTCCCTAGCTTCTGAATCCAACACCCTGATCTTTGAATTCAGTGCTCGCCCCCCTATATCTAGGGTAGGCAAACGTTTCCCATAAAGGGACAGAGATTAAGTGTTTTCTTTGCAAGCCAAATACCGTCTCCGTCGTAGCTACTCAGCTCTGCCGCTGCAGTGTGAGAGCTACGTGAATGAGCTCTCGGGTGAACGACATGGCTGTGTTCCAATAAAACCTTATTCACAGAAACAGGCAGCAGCCAGGATCTGGCCTGTGGGCTGCAGTTCGCCGACTCCTACCCTCAGTCACGCAGGTCCCCAAACCGTTCATCCTCATTTGCAGTTAGATCCAAACCCAACGTCTCTCTCCTCGCTAAGCGAGCAGAACGGCAGCAATTAAGAACCTCAGATGCACTTGAACTAAATTACTACTCAGCCTCTTCCACGACCAGCACCGGAAAAAGCAGCTTTGCAGCCAGACAGCGTGGCGAGTGGAGTACTTATTCGGTAGAGCAAACATTTCTGGGGAAACCGCATTAAGTCATTTTCGGAATGAGAAGCATTTGAACGGACACGTCCACTCAGGCTGTCGCCGCTGCTGCACTCGCAGGCAGCCGGCAGGCCTCTGTTGTCATGGCAACCGAGCCACACTCCCGGGAGACACGCTGGACTGGTGACACATCAGCACTTTGCCCACCGTGGAAAATACAAAGCGTCTGGTTCATCTGGAACCGCGTGTTACACACCTCTCTCTGGTGTCCGGCTGCGCTGTTTTTCTGCAGGCAACCTCGTTCCCCCCCATCTCCCAGATTTGTCCGTTGATGGCTGACACACACCTCAGGCAGGCTCAGCCACGACCGTCAGGTGGTAATAGTACGACTGGTCTCACCTGCTACAAAGGTCCTGGAAAGGCTGCCGACCTTAGTTCTCCCCAGTGGCTGAGGATCCAGGCTTACGTGAGGAGCTGGAACCAAAAACTTTATCCTTTCTAAGTTGTTCCATCTGGAAAAAGACCGTCTTTGACCAGCGAGCTGAGGGCGCACACCCGTCTAAGGCCAACCTCAGACCAGGGAGCTGAGGGCGCACACCCGTCTAAGGCCAACCTCAGACCAGGGAGCTGAGGGCGCACACCCGTCTAAGGCCAACCTCAGAGGAAACCCTAAGGGGAGTGCTCACGGCCACAGCACATCACTGGCAAAGGACCTGGGGCACTTAGTAATTTTTTGAAACCTGTATCCTTCTCCTGCTACAAACACCCGCCTCTGGGATCAACACGGCACCGGCTTTGTAAGTCGGCTGGGGCAGGGTCAGAGCCGAATGAACTCACGAAGCCATCAAAGTAAATGACCTTCCAGACTGCCGGCAATATTCCTTAGAAGTGGGGGAGCCTTCTCTGCGCTGAGAAAGCGGAGTAGATGTGAAGTGGGCTGGACTCGGCACGAGCAGACTGCAGGAACCACTGGGACCTCAAGGAACCCCGGCCTCCTCCCCTTTGCAGGACCATGATGATTCCCTAAAATCAAGGAACAGCTGGGAGCCCAAAGTGAGAACCTCATCTTCATGCCCATCAAAAAACAAAGAGGTGCAGAGTCAAGTTCACTGCTGTCTTCTGGGTGCAGGTTTTCGTGCTCTTTTATTTGCAAATCTTTACTGCCCTCTTGTGGTATTTATTTTCTGGACCGACTGCATTTTGACTGGACTCTTAGCAGAAATACGCCCAAGTTTACTAGTCTGGCCCCACAGAGGTAAAGTTCCCTTAGATGCTGCAAAGTGGCACAAACGAGCTGCAAGTTATACCTTCCCGGCTCTACCTTTATAGAGGATGACTCAGATCTCTCGTGAGAACCAGGCCTTTGCGCGACGCCTATGCAATGTGTGCTGATGCCCGAGTGTGTTTCAGAGTCGCCATGTACGTGATTTCTAGAAAACAACAAAAACCAACCACTTTTAGACGTCTCTGTGTCCTGAATCTCTTGCCAAACCTCTGACTGGGCCCAGACTCTGCAAACCACAGATGCAAAACGTGGTGACAGGGAGGCTGTGAGGGTGGAGGGGGCTGGCTGGTGTGGTACCTGAGACCCGCTGTGTCTATCTTACAGGAAGAAGCACAGAATAACCTGGGAAATAAAGAAATGCGGACAGTCACAGGAGGGCAGAATTCCGTGAAATGGCCACCCCTGGGGAAAGTCAACTGGCGCTAAGCGATCACAGAATGTCAGCTCCCGAAAAACAAACAACAACAAAAACCCAAACCGTAACTGGCGATAAAGCCCAGATCCTTGGGGAAAGTTCCAGACATTTCATCGCCGTTCAGCTGCTGCAGGCAAGGTGGGAAGGACCGGGCACCTAGCAAAAGAGGTTGGAAACTTGATCCCCATGGAGGTAAAGACAGAAAAAAATATGATCCTTTCCCTAAAACGCTGAATCCGTTTGCTCAATTACTCAATTTAAATTTTTTCTAAGATGCCTCTAATTGACAGCAGCAGGCATTTTGAAAGCGGGACTGACTGCAGTTAAATTTAGCACAACATTTCCATAATCGTCGATTTCATCCTATCTTCGCTGAGCGTTTTTAAACTGCACCAGTCTTTGAAAAGGAGGGACCTAATTATAGCTCAATGGGACACCTGCTTCCGAGACTGGCGGCAGCTGCGCTGTTCTGGGCTGTCCCCTCACGCCACCGCCCAACATGGCAATCGGCTGACAGGGGACCTGGGGGGCGACATGGATGGGAAGGACCAGCTCCGGCACTGCTGGCCTCTCCGGGGCCTCGGTTCCTTCATCTGTAAAACGGACTCAAATTCCCCGCCTCCTCCTGTGTAGGGACCCCCGCCCCGTTTACTCAGGAGCTGCTGCCCAGCTGCAGTACCAGAAGGATTGCACCCCGAGGCCGCGGCGGAGCGGAGAGGACGCGAGGGGACGAGGCCCCTCCCCAATGCCTGGGAGCTCCCAGCTACCCTCAGGACGCGCGGCCAAGCCACGGCGTCTGCTCTGAGGGTCTCGTTTCCAGGCCCGGAGGAGGCCCTTGAGGACGAGCTTCGGGGGAGAGGATGTCTCTGCCCCGGAAGCGGACGGGAGTCTTGTGTCAACAGGCCGGGGAAGTAAAATGTAAGTGAATTCAGTTACCGTGACCCCAGGGGTCCCCACAGGCTGCCGGGACCTGGGGAAACGTGGCTCGGAAAAGGACCAGGCCCGGTGAGGACCGAGATGGTGGCTGGGTCGCCCCCCTCCACCCGCCCCCCTCTCTGGGGCAACTGGTCACACGCTCCTCTCCAGACGCCAGCTGAGAGCACTGGTCCGGGGTGCCGGCCGTGGACTGACTACCGACAGGTCTACGCTCAGAAAAAGCCACAAGGAGAAGATTGGCTCACAAGCCAGCGAGGGTGCTGCCACGAAAAGATGTGAACAAGTGACGGGACCCCACTGCCACCGCCGGGTCAGGGTGACCTCCCCACATCCAGGTGACATTTCCCTTCTCAGGTAGAGTCACCTGGGTTCCTTGTCCTAAGACCCCATAACAAAAGGTGCAGGAAACATAAAACACCCCCAGCACAAAGCGAGCTGGCAAAGAGGCTTCGCAGCCGGCACCTCCTGCCCCTGGTCTTAGGTGGCCTCCGGGCAGGAGGGTCTCCCTGCTCAGCTGCAGGCGGGGGCCGAAACCGCTCCCCCGAGAAGGGCTCCGTGTGCCGGGTGCACCCAGGGCCCCGACTCGGGCCCACGAGCCGCTGAGAAAGCCCAACAAAGGAAGGTTCCTTTAACTGGGTGACAGCTTCTCAGGAAACACTGATGCACAGGGGCACGTCCACTAGGGCTGGAGCCCTGAGCCCTGAGCCCTGAGCCCGGGGCAGGACGCAGGGAGGATGCCGAGAACAACGGCGGCGGCAGACACATCTCGGTGCACCTTGTTCTGGGCACTTGTGACACCTGCCCGTTTAAGCCTCCGCCCGACCCCAGGAGGTGGTACTTGAATCGTCCCCATTTTAGACCTGGACACACTGAGGGGACTAGGACGGCCACGTGGCTTGGGCTGGTGGGGCTGGGTTTGAACCCGGGCAGCCTGGGGCTTCGGAAGGTGCTGCCGGCCGGCGGGGGAGGACAGTCCTTCTGGAGGGGACGCCCCTCCCCGGAGCTGGAGAGGCCGCGGTCACCGGCCAGCAGGGGCCCAGGGAGGTGAAGCCCTCACTCTAGTCCTTTCTTCTCCTTTCTCTCTATTTCCCTTTCCAGCCACATCTGAGCTTTGCACCAGCTTCTCCTGTCTGCTGGGACACACAGCCCCATAGTACGTGTATTAACTCTCCGTGGAATAACGAAGTTTCCAGTACAGCAACAGAGACAGAACGACATTGCGCAGGCACGTCACAGCACTCAGAAGGCCTCTGGGCCACGATTAGGATCCGAGGACCAGGTGCGAGTCCAGCTCATCAGAGAAGGGAGAGGGGCCCTCATTTGAAATGACGGGTGTCAGACGGCAGGCGGTCTGTCCGTCTGGAAGCAGGAGGTGACTCCACGCCCGGGATGACCCAGAGGCGCCTGCCTACTCTGAGGACGCAGGGTGTTTCCACTCGGGGGGCGCGGGGGGGGGGGCGGGGGGCAACATCGCCCAGGGGCTCAGCATACTCAGGAGTGGCCGACCTCTGGAGATGTTCCTCGAAAGCGGACACGCCGCATCGTGTGACAACATTTTAAGACACACACAACAGGAGGGCAGCGACATGACAGCTACCACACTCTGCAAAGACTTGTGAAACCTCAAAGAATATTGTTTTCCTCCCCATTCCCAGTCACCTGGGTCACTAATCTCTTGCGGCCCCTTCAGGAGACACGCCTGTAGTGTCAGGTACAAGTTCTGGAGATGAGAAACTTCAGAAACATGACTTATTCGATGTTTTCTTTAGTACAGTGCTTTTGAAAGACTATTAATGTTGATTCTAGCTTAGGGTAGGGGTGGGACTTCTTCTTGCAAATTTTGTGCCCAAGTGTTCGAGCGTTTAAATTTTCCACTTGCTTCCAATATGAATATGCTGTAACAATCTCAGGCTAATTTAAATTATTAACAAAAGCAACACACTGAGAACACAGCTGGTATGTGGCCCTAACCAGCTCCCCAAAAGACAGCAGTGTTGTCAGAAATGACAATAGAGCAGATTTTTAAAATAATTTACATGCAAGTTGAAAAATTCCATTGGATCCTTTGGGGACAGAATGGTTGATTAGGTTACAACAATTACATGAGTTGGGAAGAAATGAGAAAAACATGAAATAGAGGTAGGAGTATGAAGCCAGGCATGTGGAACATCACAACAATTTGGTGATTTCAGCCCATGATATATTTACACTAATCTTGCAGATCAGCACACACACGTAGTGCAAGTACGTCGCACTGACTGCATGCTAATGTAGGTGTAATGCCTAAATCAGACTGGAACTGGGTCTTGATATGTGATTAGAAATATGTGTTACCAGAAAGAAAGGAAAATGTGTTGTCAGTTTACAGATGCACTCTTCCCGTTCATGTGCTGCTTTCCAAATTGGCTTCAACTTCTCATGAATCACTCACAGGAGATTTCACTATTTCCCTGGCAAAACTTTAAAGGCACCTAATGTGACGATGGGGGAGGCCTGGAATATCCTCTGGGTGGTCGACACACAAGCGTTTTCCTTGCTGGGGCGCCGTGGCCGTTTGGACAGGACCCAGTGGGCATGAGTTTCTAGCTACCAGGACACACAGTGCATCCTTAAGAGTGGGGAGCACGGCTGGGGGCTCAGGCCGGGGGTGGGGCACAGAAACCGGGCAAACGTTTTTGTGGGAGGGAAGGCGGGAGAGGACAGGGTGGCGGAAGCACTACCTCTAAGAGGCGGACGTGACACCCTGGGAAAGGCAGGAGAGGGAGAAAGACTGCGAGGTTAGCAGGGCAAGTGCTAGCTGCACAGGAGGACAGCAAAGTGGGTTCCATGCACCGTAGGCCCCGCTGACAATGCAGACAAAGAGCAGGGGAGAGACGGCGGGAAGGAAGGTGGGTAGCGCTCGGCGCTCGCGGCTGCAGGTCTGCCGCGGGCCCCTGCAGGGCCGGGAACTAACCCTTCCCCAACGAACCGTGTCAAACCACAGGGGCCGTGACCCTTCTCTCTTCTTCCTCGTGGCGTCTGTGCGGCCAGACGTGGCATCATGGCAACAGCTCCACAATATTCACGTGTTTCCTTTGCTTTCGGCCAATCCGCGGGACGGGGTGATGGGACACAGGGGTGCTGGTTAGTCGAGTGTTTGCGGTGCTAACAGCCAGTTACCAGGCCGCTTTATACACAGATCGCTGTTACTCCATAAACGAGAATAAAACCAAACCCACTTGCCACTAAAACTACGTGTAACGACATGTACTTTTTCTTGATGATTCAGAAGGCCCAAGGTTACTGGCGAAACGTAAAAGCATTGAGCAACTCGTTGGCCAAGTTCTGGTTGACCAAATGCCAGGTATCCACCAGGTTTGACTCCTCAGGCGACATCCGTTCACCTTTCAACCTCTAAAATAACCCATCATGACTGGAAAACTTTACTTTTCTCAAGTACTAACGTGAGAAAAGCAAGCGGAGACCATTTTAACAGAGAATGCGACACAAGCAGTCATGCGGCTCATTCTCCAAGTTCATACAGCGTGCGGGTCAGCTGCTGGGAGAAAATGTGAGGGAGGCTGACTTTCTGAAGCCAAATTCCGCAGCCTGAAAGGGTCACGACAGCCCTGGTCCTGAGCAGAGAGGAGCCCAGAGACAACTGGATGATATTCTGTGCTCGGAAGCCTTTGCCCACAAAGACAGGACACTGGGCAGCTTGTGAATTCCACATCTGTTTTCCACAGGTCTGGATCGGTGAGCTCTATTACATCTTAAAATTATGGCCCTTTAAATCTGTAATCACAAATCTATTTATAATTATTCTCAAAATAGGGCATTTTATTCCAATCCCCAAAGCTCTATTTTAGGCTAGAGATCTCAATCCACATCCAGATGAAAAGGAACCAACAAGAGAAACAGAAACACCCTCCCTGGAGTCCTGGTGCTGGAAAGGGCTGCGGATGAAGTTTCAGCTTGCCTTTCTCTCCTGCAGCTTCTGTCAGAGTTGCCCAATCTCTGCCTGAATACCTCGAGGTAGCAAGGTCTCCAGATTGGCCAAGATGCCTTGGGACTTCCGTGACACAGCTGTAGGGGGTCACACCTCCAACTTCCATCTGCGACAGCAGACAAAAATCCCCCAGCAGGGACACTTCTGTGCAAGCGCCCTGCAGCCTGCAGCCTTCCAGCCGCCCCCGGGCAGTTATTCTTAGACTTAAATGGACCCAGAAAGGACTCTAAGCTGTTTCAAGCTTGGCTATAGCAAACCAACCCAAATCTCCTTTAAAAAAAATAAAAGGAAAGGCTTATGCGGTGAATCAGCCAGACAGGCGGCAGGAGCCCCGAGGGAGCCTTCCTGGACCGCAGGCCTGGATGTCAGGGTGGGCGGGGAGGAAGCAAAGCCCCTGCTCAAAGTAGACAAAGTCACTGTCGGCTGCAATTAGCCTAAATGTCAACCACCTGGTTTTCAATGACGCGCTGAAGACACAGTGCTGAATCCACTCAGCTCCTGAGCGAGGACGCTCCGGGACCCCACCTGTCTGTCGGTTTCACGCCAGGGAAGGGGAACACCCAAGGCCAAGGTCTTGAAAGGCAAAGGCGACCCGCATCCATGGAAACAAAACCATCAGCAAAACCAGAACAAAACTCCCGAGAGCACCCCAGCCACGGTGAGCCCGCTGAAGCCTCCGTGTCCCCAGGCCTCGTTCCTGCCACGTGACACCAGGCCAGTCACCACCTTTGCAGCGGTGAGGCTGCACCAGCATCTCGAGAGCTGGACAGAGAACCGACCTGTGGCCTGAGTCAGCACCTGCTCCTCTAGGTTAGCTGCCGGGTGTGGGCTAAGGAGAGAGGGTCAGGACCGTTACCCACAGGGTGGAGACACGGTAAAAGCTTTCACATCCCGTTACTACTCAGCAACGTCCTTAGCAACAAGGTGCACGTCTTAGCTCTCTAGCCCCGAGTAGAGGCAGGATTCAGCAGCTGGAAATCCCCAGAATTACCCATTTCTGGAGCCCACCAGCAGGGTGGGAAAGGAGCTGGTCCATCTCCAAGGGTGACCATATTCATCGCACGTGTGGGTTTGCCCCAGTGCTTGAGGGACTTGGGGTGTAAGTGGAGGGAGACTGTGGGCCTCGGCCCCGGACAAGGGCTTCCCTCCTCTTCCCAGACACACACCTGAGCTCAGACGGCCTCCCTGCGATGTCGACAAAAGCCAGGAAAAGGTGGATTCCTCGCGGGCCTGACGTTCAGATTTCAAAGCATTCAGAGCAGGACCCAAGGTTCTTACTCTGGACTCATGAAGGCGACACATCTCACAGGTGTGTCCAGCAAGGCAGCGGCCTTCAGTTTGCACAAGGAAACGTCGGGCCAGTTTAAAAGGCTGGAGGATTATGTAAAGGCTGGGCTAGGATCCGATGAGCCTGAGACAGGGAAGCAGAGGAGGGAGGGTCTTTCCAAGGGAACACAGCAGGTTCTGAGATACGTGAAAGAACGTGGCGTACACCTGGGGGAGGGTGTCATGGGTGCGGGGGGGACAGGACCAGGACAGGGGAGAGAAGCCTTATGCCAGATGGGAGCTGGGTCCTGCTGCTCACGAGCTCAACTAAATTCCTCTGTGCTTTGGTTTTCCCATTGACAAGGGTGATTTTAACACCCCTCCCAGCTCTGATATTCCGTTATTCCATCTTTCCAGGGGCCAGTAAACTTTTTCTGGAAAGGGCCAGACAACATGTATTTTATTAGGTTTCATGGGTCTTAGTCTCTGTCACATGACTCAACTCTGCCGTTGTAGCCTGAGAGCAGCTCCCGCCAGCAAGGGAATGAGTGGACGCGGCTGTGTCGCTAACACTCTACGGACCCTGAAATTTGAATGTCACCTAGTTTTCAAGTATCACAATATTACTCTTCTTGGATGTTTTTTCCCAACCATTTAGAAGTGGACAGGTGGGATAAACAGAAAGGTCATGCATATACTTATATATATACATTTATAACTGAATCCCTTTGCTGTACAGCAGAAATTAACACACTGAAAATTAAAATTGAAAAATAAAATGACATAAAATGAGATACTAAAAACAAGAAGTGGACGCGTGGTTGGCTGTGACCCCGCGCCACCTGCCATGGATACGGGGGTGATGGAGTCTGCCCTCACTACAAACACCCTGGAATCTGAACTTGTTTACTTGTTAGTCAACAGGTCACGTCTTCTCCACCGGCATGTCTCAAGCTGTGACGGGAACACGAATCACCTGGGGACGTGGTTAGAATGCAGATTCTGACCCAGTACGAGTCCAGGACGGGGTCTGAGATTCTGCAGTTTCGAACCCGGACGGCCGGACCCAGAACCGTGCTCTTCACCCCCAGCAGCCGCCTAGATCCCGCGTGTTTACGTGTTTAATGTCAAAGCCCCCAGATGCTGCTGTTACACGGAGCAGACGCGGAGCTGCCAGGGTCAAGAGCATGAAGGTGTCACCCCCCCTCTAGGGATCCACAGTCCTAATTCTCTGTAGGCTACGTTCCTTGCGAAAGACAGCAAACACCATCGAGTGTGCTGTTATCCTTATTCCAGCTTTTCTCTTCTAGGGGCCTTGCACTCCTCAGGTGATAAACACGTGCATCACGTCTACGTCACGTCGATGGACACTGCTTTCTCTTCCCTCCTTCCCATCCCTGTCAACAGGGGGAAGCATGCTGGCACCCGCGAATCCCCTGTGGGGACCAGGGCCTGGGGACACGTGATAACTGCTGCTAGTACTAGGTTTGCCCTGTTTCTTCAACCAGCAACACCCAGCCACAAGGCTACCTCCACGGCTACAAACACAAAGCTTTTCTGTCATTTCAGGAATTCACGAGGATGGAACAGACGACCGGGGTGTACTGTCTTCTTCTGGTTTCCCAAGAAAATCACTTCTGTAAGATAAATTATACTGAAAACATGTTGCCCTGCTGTAATATGAATGCATTCAGCCTCCCTCACAGACTAATAAAAAGTTCTGTGCAGTTGCTTTCAGAGGCTTCCTTGGAGTTTGCTCTGCTGAGGGGCAGGGCTAACCCCATTACAATGATCTAATAATGGAGGGTGAAAATGGTTTCCAACACCAAGCCTTGTCCCATTTTAGTTTAAGATTTTGCTCCTAAGACAGAACCGAAGCACAAAGATTAAAATAAAATCTCCTTTAACTGATGTACATTTTATAGATTTTTTTCCCCTCTTAACATCACACAGTCCAGAAAGTAATTATGTAAGCCATTTAGGGGGGAAAAAAGCAGAATCCGTATCAGGGCACTTAGATTTTCTGTTCTGTGTACAAAAGGTCATCTGAAAGTACTCAGGTTTCCATAGTAACAGTGGCAGGCCAGATCAAATCAACAAACAGCTACAATTTATCTGAGGGTCTCCAATGAACTATTTCTTTCCCATCGAAGATATCCTGAATTAGCTGAAGTCTTCAAAGACAATGGAGGCTTTTGGAAAATCCGATTTCAACACCAGTAAACAGAGGAATGCTTGCTTGCTCTTTCCACATATAACCTAGCAATTGAGTCTCATGTGCGGTGATTTAAAATACCTTAACTCTAAGCATAATCGGATCACGTTTAGTTAATCAGTAACAAGGATAATCTCAAAACGTTTCCCCAGAATAAATAAGAACAGATACATATGTGATCTTCAGGCATCTGCAGAGTTTCCAGGGTGATCCTGGCTAGTAGTTTGTGGAGCTCTACCACAGATCCTGCAAAGCAGCTCATTCTCATGCGCCACGGGGATCAATTTTATCTTGGCTTCTTTTGGGTTTAGACCAAATGGTCACAAATGCAAAAAGCTGTGAAGACACAACATCATACATTACTGACAGAAGCCACTGCTAATCCAGCTTTAGATTCTGACCAGTGGACATTCTGTAGAATCTATTCAAACAAGTCTTCCAAATAAAATATTTCAGCCACAAAAAGCTAGTGTCACCTATTTCCAAAATACCTGTTAAAATCAACATAGCTCCGGGATCCCAGTCTTCAGGTCACATGTTTACTACAACACGAGACGTAAGACAATCGTGTGTTCAGAAGACAGGCCAGAGGTGCCCTGCCCCTTCACTTCCCTGGATGTCTGACCTCCGCTCACAACTTTCCAACTAACCAGAAAATCTCAATAGATTTCACTGTGACTTTTGAGATTATTACTAGAAATGTGTATTATTAAATTACTAGATAACTCAAACATCACCCCAGCTTTCTTATATCCCTGTCTCTAATATAGTTACTTAGCCATGCAAAAAAATTAGACTTATCTGCACCCAATAATGGGCTCAGAGTCTTTTTTTTTTTTTTTGCGGTATGCGGGCCTCTCACTGCTGTGGCCTCTCCCGTTGTGGAGCACAGGCTCTGGACGCGCAGGCTCAGCGGCCATGGCTCACAGGCCCAGCTGCTCCGCGGCATGTGGGACCCTCCCGGACCGGGGCACAAACCCGTGTCCCCTGCATCGGCAGGCGGACTCTCAACCACTGCGCCACCAGGGAAGCCCCAGGGCTGGGCTCTTAACCACACGAGGCACTACCACTTCTCAAAAGAACGTGGTACCCGTGCTCAACACAGAAAACGCCTGGAGCTTAGCCGTTATCTCCTGCTCCTGAAGGGACAGGAGGAGAGATGGTGGTCAAGACCACACCCCACGAGCAACTGCCGTGTCTCACACATGGTCATCAATTTCTCTCTTTTCTATAGAACTTTAAAACTATTTCCCTACAGGGAGCTCACACACTGCAATTTAAATAAATTCATCTTGTTTTCCTGAACGCTTATACTCCATGGAGTTATTTATGAAATATCGTCTGCCGGCCTTCCCCCTGGGCACTACTTTCCATTATTTTCTGACAACAGAAAAATTCCGACGCAGACAAAGCCCGAAGCGCGTGGCCTCTGAGCTGTCTTAATTCCGCTATAGATGCGTCTGTTTTGCTTCTTAACTTTTTCTAATATTAGATTTTCACTTACGCGGGAGTGGAGCAAGGCGGGTAGCAAGAAGAGAAAGAGACGAAGGTGCTTTTAGCTCCTTATCATGTTGTTTTTTAAATTATCTAAAACAAATGATGAAAGTGACGAATCCACGACAGTCTGGCAGAAGGGTGAGGCCTCCTTTGAGGAAAGCTGCTTGACGTTGTTTTTTAAACCTCGGACTCTCCTATAACCGTAACGACGTGTGTGGGAGACAAGCAACCCCATAGGTAGAAATGAGTTCCTTTAAAGCCCATCTGTACCTGAGAGTCATCAGAATACAAGTTAGAGGTAGTGGCAGTGATACTGGATTAAAACCTGATGAAGGTTCTCGTCTCTTCTGGCTCAGTTTCTCCCCGGGTAGCAGGGCTGGTCTTGGTTAGAAGGCCATGCCCAGGGATGAGGGGCCGGGTCTTAGGAGAAGGCTCTGCATCAGACCCTAGGGAGGGAAGGGGTCCTCTTCCTCGCCTCCCTTTTCCTCCTCCCATTTTCTTGATTCTGGGACAAACCCAACTCTGCAGGTAGACGTGGCCCAGATGGCTCCGGGGAAGAGTCAGCCGACTGACAGACACAAGGCAAAAATGCTCCAGCTCACTAATAACCAGGGAAATGGACAAATGCCAGTAAGTCCTCTGAAAACGTTTTCAACGAGGAACAGGTGTGGTCAGAAGATACCCTTTCTTCCAACGGGTAAGTTGAATGTCGGGTAGAAGTCCCCAGGCATAGCTCAAGATGCGAAAGGTCCAGACCCCGGATTTGGCAAGAGATCTAAACAGCAACACGGCAGGCGCAGAGCTGCTGGCCGGGACCCTAAACCAGGCCCCTGCAGAAGCGCCCCTGCAGACTGGCTCCTCAGCGTCGGAACTCTCCTCCCCTGAGAACTGCTGAAACGCTGTGTTGTCCAGGGATTATCTGATCCATTGCCAGCTACACGAAGTTCCCAATTTACACACATTATGTTCCAGAAATCCGTGTCAATGTAAATGGGACAGGTCTCTCCATAAAAACAATGTTGTTAAACGGCGACAAAGTTCTTACCGTGAGGCTCTATTTCATCACACGGCGGGTCTGCAGAACTTCGAACGTGCCCGTTATTTACAGCACGATGGCAACGTGAAAACTCATTTTTTAAAGGGAAGCTCCTAAAGTTAAAAAAAAGTGCCCTCAGTAACCCAGCTTTTGCAGCGGAGCATACAGAGCGGGCTGCTGAGCCAACACCCGCACAAGTGCGCTCTTGGAACTTTCTCCTCACTAATCTTCGGAACAGTTCTGTGAAGTAAATACAGCTACTATTCCCATTTACAGCGAAGGACACGCACAGGAAGGTCACATGGCTAACAGGTGGCAGAACCAGGTCTGACTCTCGGGTCCACGGGCTGAGCCAGGGGCTGGTAACCCACGGGCCGGAGCTGGCCCGGCGCCTGTTCTCGTAAGTAACGTGCTGTTGGAACGCAACCAAACCCATTTGCTGACATCTTGTCTGGGGCTGCTTTCATGCTACGAAGGCAGAGGTGAGCAGCTGTGCCAGAGACCCCGTGCTGTGCAAAGCCGGAAGCATTTATCAGGGGACCCTTTAAGGAAAGTCTGCTGGGCACGGCTAACCCATCGCTGGTCACCTCTGAGGGAAAGCAGCCCCTCTTCCTGGCCTCTGACCACACGCCTCACCACGGGGAGCGGAAGGAACAGGAGACCTGGATGTCCTCAACAGCGACGGGAGGCCCAGGGGCTCACTGACCAGCACAGGGGGTTATGCTTATTTCCCAATACGCTTCCTGCATCGTTCCCAAAAAGATCTGAAGCAAGGCTCACAGGTACAGAACCTAACCTCCACAGATGGGGGGACGGTTTGCTTTATTCATTGCTGGAAACCTTATTAGTGAACAAATATATAATTTATGTTTGTGAATCGGGGTCCACATGTACTTTATTTGAAGACAAACACGGAACAGGTTAAAGGCCCGCGGACGCGCTGCCCATGAACATCACAGTCAACACATCACAAGGTTCTGGCTTCGACTTTTAGGCAGACGAACTCCAGTGGGACAACGCATTACAGAGTAAGGTCATTTCCAACCATCCTGGGATTCTCCTGGGTTCCTAAGAGCTTCACTCACTGATCATTCTGTTTGCCAAGATTCTAGATCAACAATAAATTTGAAATCTTTTCCCGTATTATGAGCAGATAAATACTAGTGCAGTGGCTGAGTTGTAAACGCTCATTTGTTTTGACTTTTCTTTCATAAGACAATGACTTTTAATTTCCGGGGAAGGATTCGAAAACCAGAGTTGAGTTAACTCTTCCTAGAAAACAGAGCTGGACACGGAAAGAATAACCCTATAGACTAGAGGTTCTACAATCCCACTGAGGAAGGCTTGTTCCTAACAAGACTAACTGTCGTGTTGTGTTTCAGCCAATCCTGATTCACCACGGAACTTGAAATTTTAAAGAAAATTGCACTCAGCTGAATCAAACTGGGAAAGTATCTGTAAAAGAGTGGGTGTGGGGCAGGAGCACTGATATGGAAAGCAAGTCCACGGCATGTATCACATGGAGGGAAGGGAACACAGGGGATTCTGTAGATGCTGGGAGGCGGTCACGCTGCGGCTGGGGGCTGAGAGGGACGAAACAGGGGCGTCCAGAGGCAGCGTCCTAACTCACAGCCTGATGCCACTGGGGCCCGTTCGGGCAAGCTGGCTGCCACCCAGGGCTGCTGCGACGTGGACCTGGCCTTCACAGCCTGGCTCACAGCAGTCTGGTGCTGGGGAAACCCCGCAACTTCCCCATTTCCAGACCCCACCACTGGACAATCGAGGCCCTGCCTAGAATCCGATCTGCCCACTCTGAACGGCCGCACGAGAGGGGTCCCCAGACTCTCAGCATCTCGGTGATGCTGTTGTAGCGGCTTCCCGCGCAGCCTCTTGCAGAGCGCTTTACGAATGCTCTAAGTGAGCCGCGGTGACTGGCAAAGCCTGGGGACACAGCCGGGGGCGCTGAGAGGAAAGTCTGGAGCGTGGTCCACCAGGCGCCCCGGGCACAGCGCTCACAGAGCTGGACGGGGGAGGCCCTTCAGCAAAGCCCGCGACGCCACGGCCGGGTCCGTGACGTTCACACCCCCAGAGCCGAGGCGTTGAACAGCGCCAGGCTCAACGCACGCGGCCCCTAACCCGCCCCCGGAGAGAAACGCTGCCCTCCAGCCTCAAGCCCTCTGGCCTGGGTTGTTTTGTTTTTGTTTTGAGTTTGGAACGCTGACCTTTGTAAAAATCTAAACTCACCGCCCAGAAAAACTGGAAGGTCACTCACCAGGAAGCCACGGAAATGAAGCCTGAGACGTGCGTCAGTGTTTTTCCACCAGCAAAGAGAAGCCTCAGACGTTACCACGAGCGACGCCACCGCGAGGCCCGAGCACCCTCCTCCCCCAGATGCGCCCCGCACCTCCCGTGGCCCTGAGCCCCACGGCCGGTGACCTACACCTGTACCCCACGCGGGACGCAGGCAGGGTCTCCTTATCCCCTGGGTTCCCTTCCGTCCCGACACTCTTCTAGAAGGGTTCCCTTCTCAGGGGGCGGGGGGCATGGGGTCAGGGAAGCAGCCCTCCTGGCAGCGTTCCAGGCACCTGTGCTCCTGTGGGGGGGAGCGGGGAGATGGTGACGGGAAGGAAGAAGCAATCAGACAAGAGCCACGCCTCGCAGAGGCGCCTGAAGCGCCCCCAGACCCTAGAGGGCGGCATGGCACTTGAATGCTTCCAGCTACGTAAGCCCGCACCTGCACCCCATGCTTCTAGCTATGTAAGCCTGCACCTGCACCCCACGCTTCCAGCTACGTAAGCCTGCACCTGCACCCCATGCTTCCAGCTATGTAAGCCTGCACCTGCACCCCATGCTTCTAGCTATGTAAGCCTGCACCTGTGCCCCACGCTTCCAGCTATGTAAGCCTGCACCTGCGCCCCACGCTTCCAGCTATGTAAGCCTGCACCTGCACCCCACGCTTCTAGCTACGTAACCCTGCACCTGCACCCCATGCTTCCAGCTATGTAAGCCTGCGCCTGCACCCCATGCTTCCAGCTATGTAAGCCTGCGCCTGCACCCCATGCTTCCAGCTATGTAAGCCTGCACCTGCACCCCATGCTTCCAGCTATGTAAGCCTGCACCTGCACCCCATGCTTCCAGCTATGTAAGCCCGCACCTGCACCCCATGCTTCTAGCTATGTAAGCCTGCACCCCATGCTTCCAGCTATGTAAGCCTGCACCCCATGCTTCTAGCTATGTAAGCCCGCACCTGCACCCCATGCTTCTAGCTATGTAAGCCTGCACCCCATGCTTCCAGCTATGTAAGCCTGCACCCCATGCTTCTAGCTATGTAAGCCCGCACCTGCACCCCATGCTTCTAGCTATGTAAGCCTGCACCCCATGCTTCCAGCTATGTAAGCCTGCACCTGCACCCCATGCTTCCAGCTATGTAAGCCTGCACCCCATGCTTCTAGCTATGTAAGCCCGCACCTGCATCCCATGCTTCTAGCTATGTAAGCCTGCACCCCATGCTTCCAGCTATGTAAGCCTGCACCTGCACCCCATGCTTCCAGCTATGTAAGCCTGCACCCCATGCTTCTAGCTACGTAAGCCTGCACCTGCACCCCATGCTTCTAGCTATGTAAGCCTGCACCCCATGCTTCCAGCTATGTAAGCCTGCACCTGCACCCCATGCTTCCAGCTATGTAAGCCTGCACCTGCACCCCATGCTTCCAGCTATGTAAGCCTGCACCTGCACCCCATGCTTCCAGCTATGTAAGCCTGCACCTGCACCCCATGCTTCCAGCTATGTAAGCCTGCACCCCATGCTTCTAGCTACGTAAGCCTGCACCTGCACCCCATGCTTCTAGCTATGTAAGCCCGCACCTGCACCCCATGCTTCTAGCTATGTAAGCCTGCACCTGCACCCCATGCTTCCAGCTATGTAAGCCTGCACCTGCACCCCATGCTTCCAGCTATGTAAGCCTGCACCCCATGCTTCCAGCTATGTAAGCCTGCACCTGCACCCCATGCTTCCAGCTATGTAAGCCTGCACCCCATGCTTCTAGCTACGTAAGCCTGCACCTGCACCCCATGCTTCTAGCTATGTAAGCCTGCACCCCATGCTTCCAGCTATGTAAGCCTGCACCTGCACCCCATGCTTCCAGCTATGTAAGCCTGCACCTGCACCCCATGCTTCCAGCTATGTAAGCCTGCACCTGCACCCCATGCTTCCAGCTACGTAAGCCTGCACCTGCACCCCATGCTTCCAGCTATGTAAGCCTGCACCCCATGCTTCCAGCTATGTAAGCCTGCACCTGCACCCCATGCTTCCAGCTATGTAAGCCTGCACCCCATGCTTCTAGCTACGTAAGCCTGCACCTGCACCCCATGCTTCTAGCTATGTAAGCCTGCACCCCATGCTTCCAGCTATGTAAGCCTGCACCTGCACCCCATGCTTCCAGCTATGTAAGCCTGCACCTGCACCCCATGCTTCCAGCTATGTAAGCCTGCACCTGCACCCCATGCTTCCAGCTACGTAAGCCTGCACCTGCACCCCATGCTTCCAGCTATGTAAGCCTGCACCCCATGCTTCTAGCTATGTAAGCCCGCACCTGCACCCCATGCTTCTAGCTATGTAAGCCCGCACCTGCACCCCATGCTTCTAGCTATGTAAGCCTGCACCTGCACCCCATGCTTCCAGCTATGTAAGCCTGCACCTGCACCCCATGCTTCCAGCTATGTAAGCCTGCACCCCATGCTTCCAGCTATGTAAGCCTGCACCTGCACCCCATGCTTCCAGGTATGTAAGCCTGCACCTGCACCCCATGCTTCCAGCTATGTAAGCCTCTTCGCAGAGAACTTCGTCTCTGTTTCTTGAGGGCACAGATTACAAGCTGGTTCTCACTGGCTGGATCCTCCCTGTGTCTAAGGCAACAGATACATGTTTGACTAACACAAAGTTCAACCTTTAATTGGCTGCTGATGCTAAACTGAATCAGAACATGCGCCGCGTGAAAACCTGGCCTTGCGGCTTCCCTGGAAGCACTGGAAGATCCGGCAGCACGTGACCCGCTTCGAGCTCGGCCGCCGTCGGCTGGGGCCCGGGGTGGGGGTGCCGCCTGCGTGCGCACCGCATCCCGCTGTCCCACCCGGCCAGAGGCCCGCTGTCACCGCCGTTTACTTATATTCTTGGGGACCGATTTCACCCCTTTACGCTCCCAAGGGCACCCAGGCTCGCAGCCCCTGCCCTTAAGTGTTTGCCATCAACAGCCTCTTTAACCAGGTATCGGTGGCAAAGCACTTTGAACATTTTTGTGTTTTACGTCCTTCGGAACCCAGTCTCTCTGGATATGACCTGTATGCGTCTCTGGGACAGGATTTTACTTGGAAGAAGAAAGCCACGGCAAGAAGAGGAGGCGCATGAGAGCATCGTCCCGTTAGTGCCAATGACACACGAGAGCATCGTCCCGTTAGTGCCAATGGCGCACGAGAGCATCGTCCCGTTAGTGCCAATGGCAGGTCTCTGTGCAGACGCGTGTGTGCACGCGTGCGCTTCTTCAGGGCATCCTAATGAGCCCGAGGAAGGGAAAGCTTCCCAAGGGACGGGCCAGGTACAGAGACTCCATGGGCTGCTAGAATGAATCCCTCCAACAGCCAGCGCACAGGTGATTAGAGAAACAGGGAAAAATAAAAAGCTGTGACTTGGAACATAAGGCGGATGCCTGGAGGAAAGAACGTTCATGAAAGGCCGAGACGTCTGCTAAGTAGTGAGAAGCAGGGATTGACAGGAGGAGAGAGAGGGAAGTCGGGGTGGCAGGTGACAAAACCGGGACAGAGGCAGACACGCACCCAGGGGGAGGATGAGAAGGAGCTGCCCTTCCCAGTGATCTGCAGTGAAAATTAAGCTTCTGGCCTGATAATGACACCTGAAGAGCCTCCCAGGTTAAGGCCCAGGTGACTTCCTGCCCACCTGGAGGAGGCTAGACCCGGGCCGTCTCCCCGCTGATGCCAAACCGATTCCTTAAACAGGAACCAGCCACACTCACTTCTGGGCTGTTTCCAATCTCCTGTCTCTAAACGATCAAAGCCACAGAATGTCAACAGCTTGCAAAGGAAGGTGATCGCGCAACATTTACGCTTTACATAAAGCACAAGAGTAGCATTTAAATGACGGTCTGCCTTCCAGACACGGGATCACAAACACCTGGCCCTTCCTGGAGCGGAGCTTTCTACGCGGAAAGGTGGTCAAGCCGCCGCGCTGTCTCCTCACCTCGAACTTCTGCCTCAGCTCCGCGTTGCCTTCCTCGTCGCCTTCTGGAATGGGCACGTTGTAGTACTCACCCTCCTCTTGGTTCAGCAGCTTGTACCTTTCAGAGACAGGGGGGAGGAGGGGCTGAGCCCCATGCTGGTACCACCCAGGCTCACCCACACCCCAAGGCTCTAGTCCAGCTGTTTCTGAAATGCATCCCCCGGGGAGATGGTACCCAGGTAACTTGGTGATCAACAGTCACTCTGGACTTAAACCGGCCCGTTTCCGGAATCTCTAGTCGTGCGAATATTTCCGGACAATTAACCCTTGGCTCACACAGACACGCTCGGGCTTCCTCACCATCCACTGGCCGGCATCTTCATCAGCTCCGAGACTCCGAAGGAAAGGGACCCCATGAAGTCGTTCCTGGTTGTTCGATCCCAGTCCCAGATCTCTACGGACAGTCGTCGGTCTTTATCCGAAGGTTTTAATTTGCTACGAAAGAACACACACACACACACACACACACACACACACACGGTTATCTTGATCATGATTTGGGGGGACATGTCACATGCTCATGATCTGAGCCTGAGATTCAAAAGAATCTTGTATTCAATTCTCTTCCTGGGGTTCTCCATCATCAACAAAGTACCAGCCCCTTGGCTAACGAGGCTCTAGACTAGGGGTTAGCAAACTATGAGCCAAGGGCCAAATCAGGCCCACTGCTTGCTTTTGTAAATAAAGTTTTATTGGAATACAGTCATGGCCGTTTGACGAGACACATATTGTCTATGGCTGCTTTGAACCTAGAACAGCATAGCTGTGTACCTGCAACAGAGACTGTATGACCCATAAGGTCTAAACTATTTACCATCCAGCCCTTCACAGAGCAAAGCTGGACAGCCTCTGATCTATATCCTAGACAGAGCTACCTTCTGGTTGTGCACAAATGCTTCCTGTGTTCTCCTCTACAAAGAGGACCTCTTGCTGTGCTCAGCTGCACTCAGTGCTTTCTTGCCCCTGACTTGCTTAGGCCACCCCCTCCTCCCTTCTTTCCCTCCTCCCATCTCTGCCTCTGAAATCCTCACATTCCTTTCACATCCACTTTAAATGGCACCTTCTCCAGGAAGTCTTCGCTGCTGAGACATAAGGATAATCTTCCCATTTCAGTGGCAACAGCAGCTTCTGTGGTACTCACTTACTCCATGTTTTTAAAATTATTGTTTAAACTCTTACCTACACCCTCTTGTAACCCTTAAAAAAAACCCTAAGTCCATCAAGAGGTGGGACACACTATACATTTTTATATCATCTGTAACGTAAAAGAATTTTTTTGCACAGAAGTTACTGATGGTAATTTGGGGCCTGCGTCATGTAAGTCTTGGTAAACCGAGTTTCTATCCATCAGACAGGGGTGACCACACTACCTCTCTAGCTGCCACAGGAGAAGGGCTTAGGGATGAAACAATGTTTAAAGACGTTTATAAAGCCCAGCTCATCACTGCTAACAATGTGAGGGAGGAAAGCCATCAGGAAGAGAGGATTCAACTTACAACGTAAAGGACTCATTCCACTGGGGGTTCAGTGTGGAACGGATGGTTTTGGTTTTTTGTTTGCTTTCGTTCTTGGGGTCAGGAATAAGCTTCAGCTTCACATAAGGATCTGAAAGCCCATTTGGATCCATAGGGATGAGATTTTTTGCATCTCGTACTGTGAAGAGAGAAGGAAGAAAGATCCAATGTTACAAAACTAGAACAGACCCTCGTTGCCGGGCGTCCTGCGTCAGGACCCAGCTGATCGAGAGATGTCAAGATGGCGTTGAAAGGAGAGGAGGTTTGGATCAAGAGCCTCGGACCCTCAACACGAGAGGAGCTGCCCCCCGCCACCCCTGCCAGGGGTAACGGGTGTTGGGGAGGCCCCTGTGGTCAAGCCTTGAGACGCGGCATCAGCCTGGCCCAGCAGCACCTGTGACACCTGGGTCACACCCCAAACCTGTGAAGCAGCATCTGCATCGTAATGAGATCCCCAGGGGCCCCTGGCAGCCCCCTCTGGGGGAATGGCCCGCCTCCCCACCCAGGCAACCGGCAGACTGGTCTATGGTCCAGCGGCACTTGAACTCCTGGAAGTCATCTCTTTCCTCTGCAAAGGCTGGTGGTTTCCAAACTGGCTGTATGTTAGGATCGCGTGGGAGGGGGTTGAAAATTCCAACGCTCACAACTAACTCAGAATCTCTAGTCAGGGCGGGGGCAAGTTTTTAGACGCTCTCCAGGTGAACCCTTGTGCAGCAGCGGCTAGAGCTACCAGTGCACAGGCAGTAACGCAGGAGGTGCCTCACAGGGGCTGCAGCCTGACACCAAGGGCAGGCCCACCTTCCAGCAGCGCCTGGGGTGGCACCTGGGCACCGAGGAGACACACAGACTCACAGGCCCCACTCCAGAATTTCAGACTCTGAAGCGTTTCCTAAGACTCCAGGTGACCCCAACGTACAGTCTAGATGAAGAAGCACTCGTGTGCAAACGCAAAATAACGAGGAGGAAAGGCTGCTTCTCCCGCAGAGGAAGGCAGGCTCAGAGGTGCAGCTGGCGGAGGCTCGTGACAGTGCGAGGGCTGAAGCCCCTGCCCGTCAATCATCCATCACTCTGATAAGAAGGGACAGAGGCCGGAGTCCACACACCGATGTCTTCCTCACCCTCTTCCCCAACGTGGCTGAAATCTCCCATCATCGGGGCCCCTGGTGAGCCGGATGCCATGGGGACACATCCACCTGGGACCAGGATCTCTAGGCCAGCGACTTTCACAGTGCAGCTCCTGGACCAGCAATGTCAGCATCACAGAACTGAGTCAGAACACAGAGCTGAGTCAGAACTTGGGCAGGGGGTGCGGTCAGGTGACCTGTGTTTACCAAGCCTCCGGGTGATTCTGTGGGAAAGCTGGCGGACCACTGCTCCAGCCCGTTAGCACAGATGGTCAGCTTAGTTTGATTGTTAAATGAGGGGTTTGGAAGAATTTCAGAAGGTGCTAGCATTGGCAGTGGGCAGGGATAGAGGGGGATGGAAGGGTGCTAAAGACACTGGGTCTCCGGGCAGAGCCCTAATGGCAGAAGCCACAGACGAGCGTTGCCCGAACGACCGGGGACACGCTGAGTGCCGTCACCTTCCTTGCCTGCAGCCTTGGCACAGGAAGGTGACAGGTGGGACCGTACTCTAATGGTCTGAGGGGCAGTGAGCTGCCTCAGGGCGACAAGCCACAGGGAAGCTGGCCGTGTGTTTCTCGTACACCACTTACGCCCTCCAAGGATTCTTTCCCGTGAGACAGTGCCTAACCTCATCCAGCTGGCAGGGGACAGACAGAAGCAAGTACGCACCCCAGGATCTGGAGCTCAGCCGACCTGCTTCCAAAGCCCACCTCCATCGTGTAACCCCAAGTACTGGAAACTTAAGTTCATGAGCCTCTGTTTCTTCATCTAGAAAAGTGAACAGGGGCATATTTCCAGGGGTACAGGATTGTTGCGAGAATGAAATAACGTATATAAAATGTCTTATACTGTTGGCAACTTGGAAAATGGTGGAGGAAAAAAAAAGACTGCACAACGTGAGCACATACGACGCCCCAGACGCGGTGTTTCGGCCTCATCCCTCTGCCCACAATTTCAAAATCTTCAGTGAGGTAGGAGGTCTCCAGGGGCCCTGGCCACCTGAGAATTCCCCCAAGCTCACGGAGGTTTTAACGCAACGCAGAATAAAACAGCAACCCGAGTATCACAAAAGATGAAAACTTTGAGCATGGAAATGAAGTTCTCCCACGGAGCATGGAAGGGCCAAAGGTTCTCTCCAACTGATCACTGGAATGAGAACCAGACGCTTTTTAAAAGGCAGAACAAAGCTCCGGAACGTCTAACACGGAGGCCGCATCCCAGATGAACTAACGAGGAACCGTCAAGGCTGCCAAGAGTCCTGCCAGGTGCAGAATGAGTGTGGGCCCCGGCTTTTCCATCCAAGAGCGAGGGTCCTGACGGCCGGCACACACACAGCCATCTACGGCCTATGTCTTCTGAATGGTGCTGAGTTAAAGTCTTGATGGGATTAAAGCTGTGAGCTTCCTACTGAAATACTATCATTTAAGTTGAAAACAGTCATCAATTCCAACGGTCACCCAAGTAGACGGTGGGTCCACATTTCAATTTCTTAGTGTAGCGGAGAACAGCCCCCCTGCCCGGACACCTGAATCGGGCTTGGGAGCCACCAGCTCGGGGTCCCACCTGCTGGGAGTGTGGGCTCGGGGACCAGGCCGCCTGTGTTAGGGTTCTGGCTCTGCTGCTTTGTGGCCGGGTAACCCTGGCAACAGACTTAACCTTCCCATGCCTTGGTCTCCTCATCTGGGAAATTGTGAGAATTATATACGTTCCTACATGTAAGTGCTTGGAACAGTGACAGGCACACGGTAAGAACCCAATAGTGATTATCATCCTTGTTGTTGCTGATGGAAGTTTCTGGCAGAGAACACAACCCCGAACGTTCAGACGTTCAGAAGCTGGCCTGAGAGCTTATGCTGTGAAGAACTGTGTGAGGCCTTGGCATTCGCTTTTCAGAATGGAAGTCTGTTGTCATTCTAGAACTTTAACAGAAATAGAGAATATAAT
Organism: Orcinus orca; assembly: GCF_937001465.1. Classification (NCBI taxonomy): domain Eukaryota; kingdom Metazoa; phylum Chordata; class Mammalia; order Artiodactyla; family Delphinidae; genus Orcinus; species Orcinus orca. Next base: position 22,090,771 of record NC_064577.1, read on the forward strand.
TATATGACCATCTTTTGGCTTGAGGTGCCTATTTTGAAAGGATTGGATGTCAAGCCCAGCCTTGAGAAAAAGCAGCCTGGGGTTGAAAGTTTATATAATTTCCTGACAATGTTAAGAGATCCCTTCTGGACAAAATCCATTCAAATAAGATGATGGAGATCGAGGAATACCTCCACGGCGCCCCAGAGACGCCTGGTATAGGTGGCCAGGCGAGCCCGGGACACGTGAGTTTTGAATTAAGTGTGCAGGCGTATGGGGGGAAGCTCACATGAGCTCTGGACCGGACAGCCCTCGCCAGACCGGGGAGTCTACCTCGGAGGTGTCCCAGCGTAGACGGAACAGCCAACACTTAGGAAGGGAGCCAGGGGTTTTGCCAAGCACCTGCCTGATGGGGAAGCGGAAGTGAGGATGCAGGACAGTGGGCAGGAGGGGTGGCCGCCAGGCTCTCTCAGGGAGGCGAGCCACGCCCACAGGCTCGTAGCCAGGGACTGCCTGAGGCCCAGCTGAGGATGCACAGTGACGGTCAGGTTCACCGTGCGGGACAGAGGCTGCAGATGGTGGCTGACCGCTCGGGGCAGGATAACTTAGCGGCCAGGAGCGTGGGCAGCTGGCTTCAAATCCTTGCTCTAATGCTGATTAGCTGTGTGACTCGGGACAAGTTACCCCACTTCTCAGCTTGTTCATCTGCAAAACAGGAACCATAACAGTGTCTGTGTCATAGGGTTGCTGTGAAGATTAAGTGAGCTAATACATGTAAAGTACAGAGAAGGGGACCTGGCGTGTGTGAGCTGTGGCCTGAGCACTGGCCATCACTGCTCGTGTTACACAGTGTTTGCTACCTCTAACATCATCGTCACCACCACCACTGCCACCTGGCCCTCCTGTCCAATCCAGGAAGCAGGGCTGTCTCCTCAGGATAAAGACACCAAGCTTACTAAAAGGACAGTTCATAGAGCATGGAGTTTCCAGACCTTGGGGTCAGGCCAAAGTTCAATAGTCAGCTCTTAATTGTTCCAAAATAGCTTGGGATTAAAAAAAAACCCAAAAAACAAAACCCCAATTCCATGCAATCCTTGATCCATTCAGAGAATGGTCCAGATGGTCTCTTGATCCCAAGAATATATGCAGCGTAAATTATCAAGTGTGACAATACAACAGACACCCCCGAGCTCATCCCCGTCACCTAACATAAAAGCCAACACCCCCGAACCCACCTAGAGCCCCCCGTCCCACCTGCCTGCCTCCCTGGGGGTTGTAACCTCACGCTGAGGTCACCTTAGGGCACTCCGGCCGGGCACGGGGTAAGGGGAGGCTCTGATGGCTTACGAAGCGGAAGTTTGGTCGAGGACACAGCTGCATCCCCGGCGCCCGCGGACTGGACTGGTCGTCACTGACGCACAGCGACCTTGTCCATCACAGAGTTCACATCTGGGCGGGGACACGGGTGATGCCCGAAGAGGTGCCTTCCGATTCAAGGACCACGCAGCCCTTCAAATGATCTGTTCTGCTTTAGAAAATAATTCTCTGCTTTCAGCGCCTTCTTTCCTCCCTCTAAGAGCACGCTTGCTCGTGGCATCTGCTTAAAAAGCCAACAACGAGCACAAAGGTTCAGAACAGGGACTTGCTGTGAACGTCAGGCCCGTGGAGTGTGTGCGGACCCTGTGAGCCCCTGCCACCTCCAACCTCGCTCCACAGCAAAGGCAAGAGTAAACGAGATGCTATAATCCTACCCCACAGCACGGAAAAGCAAAAGTTATGTTTTCCGACACTACCAGAACTCCCCCACAAACTCTTCTTCCTTTAAAGTTACCAAGAGCAAAAGAGATGTGCGTGCAAACATGCCGGGGGGACAGCCAAGGGCAGAAAACTGGCAAAGGGTCAGCGTCTGTGGACACGTGATCCTGGGGTCGTCTGCCATCAGGCAGCAGAGTGATGGAGCTCCCAAATCCGTGAGCCATGTCCTCAAACATAGAGCATTAGTTCTGAGAGTTATCAGACAGCCATAGCACCTTCTTCCAGAGAGCTCTAGACCTGTAAGTTAATTCCTTATAAAAATACGATCGCACTTGAATGTAAGTTTAACGACAGAGAGATCTGATGGGTTATTCATTCCTAAGAGATTCGCCTTTAGCGAGAAGGCGGAAATGGGTCTGGGGGTGTGTGTGGTCTGTCATTTCTCCATTGAGAACGGCTGGCCTTGACCACATGGCATGCAGGGTGTAGCTGGTCCCTGACTCTCTGCTCCCCAGGAAGCTAGTGGACATGGCGGCGATGGGAAGGGACCGCGTTCCTGGGGAGACCACTGCGCAGCAGGCGCTGGTGTGAGCTCTTCACGCTGCCGCAAGCCCACCTGTAGACGGGGACTCAGAGGCAGAGAGAGGTGTTACAACCTGTTTGCTACACAAAGCCAACCGGCGGCCAGGCCGGGGATGGCTAGCGATTGTGTAAAAGCCAGCTTTCCCTTGTTATTGGATAAAACTGACTCGGTCCAGACGAAGTCCCAGGGGAGAGGTAGTAAAATTGGCCTCGGCTTCTCCCAGATGATGGGGAGGAAGCAGAGACCAGAGGCCTCCACTGGAAGGAGGGAGGCGGCCGAGCGTGGAGGGTTAAGTGAACACACTTAGGTCGAGCTGTGGACGTGGCCCAGAGGGGCTGGTGGGAAGGACAGTGAAGCTGTACGACTCCGTTTCTGCTTTGGTGCCTTGACCTTAGCTAAGGCGGCTGTGGCACCGGATTAAAAGATGTGAGTGCAGTGGTTTCCAGGGTACAATTCTAAAATCACTTAGTACGCTGGGGTGTTCTGGTCACTAAGTGGTCTCTACAGCTGGGCCTCTGGGACAGGCTGACATCAGCCTAAGAACTGACAGGCCAGCGCCTGGACCAAGACCACAGTGTCCCCAAGACTTGGGGCCCGAAAGCATCCAGAGCTCATGACACTGAGGAGGCCAGAGGGGAAGCCCTGCCCACCCACACGCAGGAACGATGCTGTGTGCCAATAAAGCTTTATTTAAAAGAAACAGGCTGTGGGCCAGATCCGGCCCTCAAGCCACAGTTCATGGATCCCTGACACAGAGCCAAGCCCCACCACCACCACCAACACAGCGAATGTCTGAGGAGAGACTGACGCGGGAGAGGAGCCTCTGGGCCCTTCTGGCTCCTCCTGAGCCCTGTGAACTCTGACCTCGTCCTAAAGCTTGGGAGCGTCCTGGGCTGGGGCTGAGGAGAGACAGCGTGTCCCCTAACAGGAACCAGAGTTCACCTCTGTCCTCTGCTTCTCACGTCCTGTCCTCGGGAGCCGACCCCTCTCACGTGTACTCATGCCTGCTTCCTCCCCGCCCAGGCTGCAGGAGGCTTCTCGGTCTGCACAGGAGTCTGCTCTCCTAGACAAACCCGATTTGCAGCCTCCTGGGGGCCTGACCTGCTGCAATTTGCCAGCCCCTCCCCCCAGCCTGGTCACACCCAAGTGCAAACAGAGCGTGACAAGGCATCAATGGGGCCATTCTGGAATCAGGCAACAGCTTCTCTGGAAGAGGGAATTTTAAAGGAATGTGTGCTCGTCAGTCCTGGATGCAAACCAGCGGATCCACTGGAGGAGCGACCAGCACAGACAGGCCCCTGGGCCTCCCACTCCATCGGGCTGGGCTCGCAGAGCTGAGGGCTTGTCCTGCTGAGAAGGTCTCCCTCCCGGCAGCCCACGGGGGCCTCGTTCAGGAGCGTCTCAAGCACCGATGGGCTGCATCAGATAGAAAAAGGGGAAAAGCCCTCCCACCAGGCCGAGCAGCTCCGAAGCCCAGCCCCACCAGAGAGCTCCTTCCCCGGTCACGGAACTAGGAAGGACACCCTGTTCCCAAGGCTTGTTTCTGCCTCTCCTTCGGGCCTCCACTGACGATGCTGCAAGAGGAGAAGCCGTGTCTCAGAGTCTGTCAGTTCTGCACCAGAAGTCAGAACTCGTGGCAAATTCTGCTGGGGAGACTGGTGGGTGACAGATTGCTTCCGGAACAGGATGTACCGAACGTCCTTCGCACGAGCTGTTTCGGGGGGCGGCCAAGCTGTCTAGCAGCGGGCTAGACTGGTGCCAGGCAGGGGTCTGAGCTCCTTGAGCCGTCGGGGGCATGAGCCCCGGCCGGTGTGGGCAGGTCCCAGGAGGAGCTCGGGGCCCCGGGAAGGGCCAGGACCCTCCAGGCCACAGGCCGTCGGGTGGCCCAGGAGGTCGTCGCGGAGGCAGGGCGAGGGCAGGCTCGGCTGGCACGAGGGGTGGGCGCAGAGGGCGAAAGTGCCCGAGTCCTCCCTGGCGCACACGGGTGTCCACGGTGCTGGGTGACACGGCCACCTGACAGCACCCTGGGCCCGTCTTCCTTCTCTTTAAGCCACAAGCTCCCTGAACACAGGATTACAGTCTTATGACAATTTTCGGGCACCCATGGGCCCTGGGTTGGGGATCCTTGCTGGATGCCTTCAGAGCCAGTGCCCCGAGGACAGAGGGACCTTCCTTTCTCCACACCCTTCAGGACCTGCGTCTAAGGGAGAGGGAGTGTCCCTCTGGGGGGACTCCTACTTTGCCGGGGGCGGGCAGGGGTCCGGAGCAGCCCTCACGATGGGCAGTGAGGACGGGCTGGGACCGCTCCTGGACGGGAGGGAGGCCTTGGTGGGGAAGGCTGCCCACGGGCCGCGCGGTTCTCCATGAACTCACGGGTGCCCCTAGTGGCCGAGCTTGATCTGGCGGAAGAAGGTCATTTCTCCAACGGTGAAGGATGGGCACTTGCTGGATGGGGAGCTGATGGGGACTCGTGGGACCGGTCACTAGGGCGGTTTAGCGAGGACACACAAAAGCCACGTCACTCCCTTACGAACGAATCGGGACAGAGAGATCTTCAATCACAGCTTGAGTGACACGGCAGTTTTGAGGCTCCCAACCTACAAAAGAGGTCCACAGCCTCCATTCTCTGTTGTTTACTTTAACATTTCTATCTCAGTTTTAGGGACACTCCACACCCGGTTCCACATTCACCTGGTGAAGGTGGCAAGACTGGAGCTGGCCCCGGTCCCAACCCATCACGCTTACCGCTAACCCCGCCATGACACTCCCTCCACGCCGAGGAGGCCCGTCATTTTGCTCCTAATGATTCTGAAGCCCTACTGCCTAGAGGAGCTCCGCGACACACGCTCAGTAACTGCTTCCTAAATCGTCGAATCTCCACGCCACCTTGTCCCCTGGGCCACCCGGGGTCCACGCTCCATCCATCCCTCCCAGGGCTACAGCCCTGACCTGGGCACCACACCCATCTTCTCGGACCTTCCCTCCCCCGCCCACCCGGCCCACCGGAGCTTCATCTCCACAGACTTCGTAGCAACTCGAGAGCAGGGGCTGCACCAGGCCCCACCTGGGTGTCCCCCTCACCTGGTCAGCACAACCTGCGAGAGCCCCGGGGATCCCCGTTGGGCTGAGAAGCTAAAGCAGGCTCTGGTAAACGCCGCTTCTCTGGGCTGCAGTTCATAACGCGTCCATCTGGAGGGACTCTCGGACAAGGAAAAACCTCACAGGTCTTTTCAATGGAGAATAAAGCCGGGCCAAAAGGAGGCGGGCACTTTTCAGAAAACGTTAACTGCTCTGAAGAAAGGGTCACTGAGCCACAAAGGCTAAAGGACATGACATGGCCCCAGATTTCAGGGGAAACATACCGGAAAGGACCACTTACACTCGGGAAAGGGCCATTCGCGTGCAGAACATCTCTGGATTTCAGGAATAAAATGCAAAGGTGTCATCAGCCACAATGAGCCATTTTTGACTGGGTAACACTCAAAACTGTGATTCTGTGAACAAACTGGGCTCCTGGTGCTGTTTGCTTTGCTCCATCTGATCTAATTACAATGCGTCAAGTCTGCTGACACCGTCTGTGTCAAAACCCGCAGAATTCCGGATCTGATCTCTTCCATGTTAAGAAAATGAGACCCATATGTTTTGTCCTATTTGCTTCCATTATGGCCAAAGACAAAGGCAAGAAAAATGAGCTACACTAAAAATACAGCTGCTCAGCCCTCCCCCACTGGTACATACATCCGGATTCTGGGACCCTCACTATCTCCCACTTCAGGACCCATTCACTGAATGTTCTGTTTCATTGGTGAGACTCACTATTTGGTGGTAAGAATGTAATTTCTGTCCCAGGAAATCCAGTGGCATTCAATGCCAGGAAACTCGAGTCAGCGACTCTTCAACCAAAATCCCGTAAAACTTATGAAAGAGAACCTAGAGGAGTTTGGTGTGAGAAGAGAAAAAGCAACTTTTTGTCCTTGGAAAAGAATCATAAGTATTTCACTACTTTCCTTCTTCCGGTTAGTGGAAAATAACTGCTATTGAAGTTCTATAACCCCGATGTTCCCAAAGGAAATGGAATCTGGTTGTGAGAGAAATAATATTTTCCAGGTTATGAGAGCCCCAAATGATTCTGTATAAACAATGTCAGAAGGTTTTGAGAAACACTTATTTTCCTTATTATGAGAAGAATGGATATACTCATCATTCAAAAACTGAAATACATAAAAGTATAAAGAAGAAAATTAACATCACCGATCCTTCCACTGTAGAAGAGCGCCACTGCTGGCACATTTATGGCTGGGCTCCTTGCTCTGCATCTGTCTACACTGAAATATTTATTTTTATAGAATTCCTATCTAGGAACACAGTTCTAGAAACTGCCTTTATAACATAACAAGGCCTGTTTTGAAAGCATTTTAAATGCCTGACACCCCATTTTCCAGCTATATCATAATTTATTTGATCAATTCCCTGTTTCAGGCCATCTATATAACTAAAATTCTTCACCTTTGTATAAATAACATGGCAACAGATCGTCTTCATGCATAAATATCCATCTGAATTCGGTTTCCTCCTCAGGCTACGTTATTATTATCAGAAGTGGATCAAAGGGACTAAAATCACTCGAGACCCTGACACGTATTGCCACATCACTCCCCGAAGTCATACCAAGGTCTTATGAAGGGTGGGGGGATAAAAATTAACAATAACCCTGTAACTGTGGCTCCTTTATTTTTGAAGTTTAACTCCCCCCTCCCCGAAACGGTTATTTGGCCATTAATATTTCTTTTTTGTGGGGACAGAAGTTTAAAATAACATCGTAATTTTGGCTTCCTTGGTTATTTTTGAGGTTTGACTTTTTTCCCCTGCTATGGTATTCGGCCATTAGTGTTTCTTTTTCTTTGATTTCCTCCTTGTTCAAGTTTCCTATAGGGTGTTAAAGAATTTTCCTACCAGGTCAGAAGAGTTCTTCAGACACGAAGGAATGGTAACAGCCGTTTGTCATGTTTGCTGCAAACTCCATTGAGATTTCATGCTTCTAGAAACACAGCAGCTTAAGTTTTTGTACAGTTAAATCTGTCAAAAATTTCCTTTTTTATTGCTTCCATTTCTT